>NW_020173204.1:4403386-4448687 GCF_003031525.2 Neophocaena asiaeorientalis asiaeorientalis | reverse complement strand
GCGCGAGCCTCTCACCGCTGCAGCCTCTCCCGTTGCGGAGCACAGGCTCCGGACCCGCAGGCTCAGCGGCCATGGCTCACGGGCCCAGCCGCTCCGCGACACGCGGGATCTTCCCGGACCGAGGCACGAACCCGCGTCCCCTGCATCGGCAGGCGGACTCCCAACCACTGCGCCACCAGGGAAGCCCAAGGTTCAACCTTTAAACCAAAATGTGTTACTCCTTGTCTTTCTCGTTCTCATAAAATGATCTTTACAATGCCTTGAGGACCCTGACCTTAGAAAAAGAAAGGCCTGCAATAAATAGGGAAGGGGCTGCTGGCTGGTCAGGGAAGAGAGTAACTTTCAGTCCTGCCAGAAGGTTCTTTTCAAGAGTGAGACACAAGCTTAATCGAATCCTCAGTTGGTAGCTTTGCTGAGCTCAACCTGGCGTGCGTGAAGCCCCCCTGTCTCCCCTCTCGTCTCTCCCTCTCCACTTCCTTCCACCACGCTCCTTCTCCCAGAGGGTTTCAGGTGTTTTTCTAGGAAGGCTCTGTTGCCTCTTCCCCTCCAACATCTGTCCTGCCTTCGGCAGAAGATGAAAATGCGAGAAAATATCTTCAGTCAGTACAAAGTGGGGTGAAGTGTATACCTGGGCTTTCTGAAAGACTTTGCTTATTTTCTCGAGGGTGCATTCTCGGAAAAGGAGGGTGGTGACTGCGTGAAAGGAAGCCCCGTGTGCTCGAAAGGCACGGAGGGGCAGGGAGCAGATGGGACACCCCAGAAAAAAATACGAGAAGTTCTCGTACGGGTGGCCTTGATGATGATGCCTCCACCCATCTCTGATTATGATATATACCCTCTACCTACAAAGTTCCATAAATTCGGGCAAATCCTGTGTGTCCTTTCACACTATTATGAAGATTAAATGACTGGTGCATGTAAATGAATTATTTGATCCCAGAATTAAATAAGTGATAAATGAATACACCTTAAGTAATATTATAAGTAGTTTTTTTTTTTAAACGTATTTTTTTTCAACATCCATTAAGAACCTTAGATCATTAGAGCAATATTTCTTAGTAAGTGAATCATTTAAGATTTAGGTCAACAAATTTATAATTTAAAAATATGGCATATTAGTCTCATTTTTTTCTTTTTTTCTTAAGTATTGCCGATCTGAGGGAAGGAGTATACCCAGCTAGGATCCATCCTGTTCAAATCATAGCCTTATTAACTGGCCAGGAGAATGTAACAGGACACGCATGGTACCTCAGCCTTGATTTCAAGTGTCTGCTTCAATTCTGGGGTAATTTCCAGACAACGTTTTTAGCTGCTCTGAGGTAAAGAGGCCTTTCATTATACCACCAGCGTGCATCCTGCTTGAGAATGGGACTCCCATAGTAGCTGCGCACAGAAGCATATGCCGCTGTGTCTACTCACATCCGAATCCGCTTCTATTTTCAAGTCCTGGGGTTTCTTGAAGGTTCACTGAAATACGCTATCTGCCTTTTACAAATCTCTTTGACCACCAAGCACCTCACTGGCCTGTGCTCACTGACAGAAGATGGATTCTAATGTGTGTGCGGGCACTGGGAGTGCCCTGAGAGGTGACGGATGAAAACTGGCTTGTCCGGGAACTTTCCAGGAAATCTGTCAGTCTTCCTCAGGTGCCCTTTACACAGCTAGCAGAGGTCATAAGTTAGAGGCAGACTGCTAGCGCTAGCCTGTAGGTGCTTTCTTTTGGACCCACGTTGTATTCTTATATAGTTTTAACTAGTTGCTCACATTTAAAAATTAATAAATCTCCTCTAAAACTTATCTATTTGGAAGTTGCTAAGAGAGTAGATCTTCAGAGTTCTCATCCCAAGAAAAGAAAATCCGTTAACTATGTACGGTGCTGGATGTTACCTAGACTCATCGCGATCAATTCACAATATATACAAACGTCAAATCGTTATGTTGTACAGCTAAAACGAATACAGGCAGACCTAGGAGATATTACGGGTCCAGTTTCGGATCACCACAATAAAGTTAATATCGCAATAAAGTGAGACACACAAATTTTGTGGTTTCCCAGTGCATATAGAAGTTATGTTTACACTATACTGTAGTGAGTTAAGTGGAACAATAGCTGATGTCTACAAAAAAGAATGTACAGACCTTAATTAAAAGAAGACTTTATTGCTAAAAATTGAGAACCATTATCTAGAAATCCAGAGTTGCCACAAATTTCAATTTGTAAAAAAAAAATGCATATGTGAAGGGCAACAAAGTATGCCTGCATAATGCTGTATGTCAACTGTACCTCAACTAAAAACAAAACAAAACAAAAATAACAAGCTGGGTTTCTGGCTTCTCTTAAAACAACAGAAGTGACCAAACCGGTCCCATGTCCCCATACTGGGGGCTGAGCGGAGGCCCTATTATACAGTAGTGAAGAGCACGGACACTGGGTATATTCCTGATTCTGCTCTTAACCGTGCTCCACAGGCAAGTTATTTCCCTTCTCCCTGCCTCAGTTTTCTTGACCTTAAAATGGGGATAATAATTGGACCACCTCATTCAGCTTGTTGTGGAGATCAAATAAATTAATACCTGTAAACTACACAGAAGAGTGCCTGATCCATGGTGATTAGTTAAGTACTAGCAAGTCCTTGCGTGCTTTAGTTGGGACATCAGTTTTCTTTCTTTTTTTAAAGATTTTTTTGGTGTGCACCATTTTTAAAGTCTTTACTGAATTTGTCACAATATTGCTTCTGTTTTATGATTTGGTTTTTGACTGTGAGGCATGTGGGATCTTAGCTCCCCGACCAGGGATCGAACCCTCACCCCCTGCACTGGAAGGCGAAGTCTTAACCACTGGACCGCCAGGGACGAACCTGAAACATCAGCTTTCTACTTTGCCCCCAAACCCATACACTCCATTTCATGGACTATTCTGTAACTTACAGATGTTGGAATTTTTAACTCTTTGAATCATCACCATTTTTTCTCCTGAAATGAAACGGTGGGTATCGGCTAACTAGTCTCCATAGACTCTAATAAATAAATGATTCAAAAGTTTAAAAAAACACAGTTTTTGTGAGAAAAAGGCAACATCCTATGAATCGTTAAAATATCTAAATTACCATTTGGAGAGGTAGATACAGATTTTATAATGAAGTTACATGCCAAAGACAGCCAGATTAAAGAATCTGAGACTCACGTTCTACCGTCAATAAACACAGCTTACGAGTGACAAGGCAAGCTTTTGTTCACCCTTTTACTATTTTTAGATTTAGTTGTGGAACTCTGGGAGCAGAATGTAGATATTTGTCTTTTTTTTAAAAAAATTAGATTTGATGGTAATAATGTTTCATGTTGAAAAGGACATAAAATTGATTTTCTGATAAGAGTTCAATTGCTCCAATTAAAAAACCATTAGAAGTGATTATGATAAGTAACCATAATACGTTTTCCAACCTTGTGGTTCCACAGGCTCTTTCTCACCAAAAGCAGTGGGTGAGACACAGCACTGGAAGAGGAGTCGGAGCCTCAGGTCTGCATTCCGGTGCCGCCACAGGTATCTGAGCGCTCCCCTTAACCCTTCCGGAAGCCTGCTATTCATCTACGCGATAGAGAATTCCCGTGCCAGGGCATTTAGGAGGGGGAGAAGCATCATTAGATGAATTAAGAGAAACGTCATAAATTTTAATGAAGTGCATAAGGCTAGTGGTTGGTTTCAGTGTTTTATGCACAAAATCCAATAAAATAAAATAATTGAATGAATCATCTAAGGCGTTTTGCATTTTTCAGGAGGTCTTTGACCTCCTCTTAAATACCCAGCGTATCACGTTAAGTGTATTGCATCTTATAAAAAACAATGTGCTAAGCAAAGGGGAGAGAAATCTTGTCAAGCTCTCTTTCCAACAGTCCAGACTCTATTTTGTACCTACGAATACACAACGCTAATAGAAATTGATGCTGGGTTTCGCTATGCTCCCCAAACCAGTAAAAACCAGTGTCAGGGAAACACTAGGCTTTCTAGTGGTGAGATGCTGGGAGGAAAAACCATCCCACTCATTATTCTGGACAGATAATTCTCCTGGGAAGCCTGTAAACATCTACTGCAAAGAATAAAGCTATAATATACTGTCAGCAGCAATTTGCCTTGGACAAATTGTTAGGCGATGGACAGCACGATCTAATAGTCCCTTTCATTTCTAATTTCTATGATTCTATTTTTTCAAGCCTTATACAGTTCTCTTAACCCAGTTCTTTTACATACTGAGCCAGAATCCCCCCGTGTTTGAGCCGCTCTCCAGGGTACCAGGTACTTCTGGAAATTGCATTTAACACTTTGCTCAGTGGGTTAACTCTTTTAGGACTTACATGCTCTGAAGAAAACCTCTGTGTTTACATGCAAAATATGATAATTCTTACAAGCTGATACAGAAAGTGCTTTTCTACAGGGTCAAGATGAGCAAAGAGCTGGAACTGGAGCTAAATTGTCCTCCTTATGTTCAGCTCTTACTAGTCACTGCCTCTGAAATCCTATTCTTCTATAGCAACACTGCTACTGCATGTCTCCCTACTACACAGACCTTGTTTAAAAACTCTTCGGGTCTCTTAGTGTCTACAGGAGAAAGACTAAATTCACTAAGACGGTAATCCCCACAATTCCTACATTAGCTTACAGAGCATCTGTCTGCGTCAGGCACTGTTCCAGGTGCTGAAGATACAACAGTGAAACACAACAGACAGGGAGGCCAACCTCGTGTGGCTTTTGTAAATAAGTGGAATATAGAATATCCAGAGTGATGAATGCAAAAGAGAAAAATAAAGAAGGAACAGGGACACGTGATGTACTAGGTGGAAGAAAGTTCACTTTAGCTCGGGTGACCAAGAAGGCTTCTTGCCATGATTGTACCTATATTGTACTATTTTTATTTTTACCTGTGTGTTCCCCACTCAGAGGAAGAGGCACTGTCTTCTACATCTTTGTATTTCAAATGCCAGGTAATATTAATAAATATTAGTTAATTAAATGGTACATTATGATCTACACATCTTCTGTTTTTTTTTTTTACATCTTCTGTTCTTAAAACAGAATCTGAATCGACTTTCCAAGTTTAGCAAAGATAAAATCGGGGACTCATTCTTGGGTGTTCGACTTTTACGAAAACCACAAAATACAGGTTCTAGGAAGGCAGGGATATTGCCTGTCCTATTCACAACAGAATCCTGAGGGTGTAGAACTAGGTCACAGTTGGGGCTCAACAACTTTTTCAATGAATGAATGAAACATTTGGACAGATGAAAATCCAGATGTGCTGCCAACAGAAGAGGAGATTACGGTAAGCTTCCCCTTGGCAGTTATGTGCTGTGCTACCTACCACTTTACAGAATCTGAAGACAGGAAAGCATATATGTTATTTTGTCCTTCTGCCTCTGATAAGACAGGATATTCCTTTATTCGAAGGAGAAAACGGAACAGAAACTGCTACTCTAAAAATCTACCATGTACGGAATACATGTCTCATCGCAGATGTGCTAGAAAATGACTGATTTCTCGGCTTAAATTAAAAAAAACAAAAACAAACAAAAAACCCCACAGGCTCTTGTGACAATTAAGACAGTATTCCTCTACCTAATTACTTAGAATACAAAAATCCCAGTGGAAGGGAAGAGGGGTCAGAACTTGACACTTTTAGTGGTCATCACTGCTCTTTTAAAAATTAATATCAATGAATTTCAGATGGTTTCCTCTGGAGGAAATTTTCCATGGGATGATAATAGGAGGCAGTGAAGAGAGAGAAAGGAGACGGAGTACTTGCTGGGGGAAGGGAAAGGGGGTATCTTTCTTGTCTGTTTCACATGCTTGCCTGGTTCTGATTCTATTTAAATTGGCTACTGGCAAAAACAAATACTACAAACGGAAACATCCACTAGTATTTTCCGCAGGACTTTTTGAATTGTACTTCTTAAAACCCAAAACAGCAAATGAAGTCTGGAAAAATAACGGTTAATACGTCCTTTAGTAAGAAAGAAGAATCGCAAGTCAGAAGAACTGGGATCAAGCCTCGGCTCTAACTTTACTAGTTATCTGTTCCTGGACCCAAAATCCTCTTTGAAAACGAATTCTGTTATCTACTCACTGGGGATAAAAATACAATTACCAAGCATATATTATAGGACTTGGTGAAAATCAAGTAAGAAAGTGAGAGGTTAGTGAAAGAATGGTGGAAAAATATTTATACAAATACTAGGTATGGGCCAAAGAATAAAGCAGACAGCTGTCTCCCATGCACTGATTATGCAGGAAGTAAAAAGGAGGAACATAAATTGTATTTCTTTTTGCTGCCTATATACAATTTCCATTAGAATACCTGTTTTATAATAATTTAAAAAGTATGCACACTGTAGGCTAAGTTGATTGTTTCCCCCGTAACAGTGTAGTATCTCTAGTCTCCCTGTCATTACGTAGCACTGGATTTTTTTTGTTGTTCCTTTAACATAGTTTTAGATACTGAATATATTTTCAAAGCAATTTTGGTTTTACGGATGATAATTTTAAAAAGACTACACAATCAAATGCCTGATAAAAATATCAAACTATAGTTGCTTCAATTCTTAAATTTAAAACTATAATTCTGCATAGAGTTCCTTGCAATAAAAAGAAAAATGATATGTATGATGGCTGTGTTAGCTGGCTGGTGGTGTGGTCACTGTTTCCAACTTATACCCCTCCACAGCTTACCGGCTGAATTAGCATATATACCTTTACTGTTTTAGGTTACTCTTAGCTAGACAAGTAAAAGTGCAAATAACTTTACTGCTTGTTTTCTGAAAGTACAGACCAGGGACAGCACAGGAGGCTCCTCGAATCTACAAGACACGCTTTGAAAACCTTGCCTTGCTGTGTCCACCCGCCGTCAACCGTTAGATCACCAACTCGCCCAATCTTAACCAAGGTCCTGCTCAGAAGTTCCCGAAACCTCGGCAATACTGTGCCTTTCCTTTCCCTCTCCAAGATTCTCAACAAGATTCTGTAAATGCAGTCATCACTTAGTGCAATAAACAATAACCAGGATTTTCCTCACCAAGAGGTGAGTTTTGTGAACTATATTCAGGGAATTGGAATTTGGAAAACTTGAAGAGATTTAGGACGATTAGCAGCAGGCTTTTTTTTTTTTCAGTTTGAGGAATTATTCTAATATATTCAAACATCTTTCAAATTGAATTATGAGGGCAAGAAATTAAATTATTAACTCCAGGAAGTGGGGTTTTTAACGTCTGACTTATACTTCTCAATACACTGAATCAATGTTCGTTTTCATATAAAAAAATACTTGATAAGCTAAAAGTCTGCACAGCAAAATCAGCTGATTACTTTGGCAAAGCCACACGACCCCTGGTGATAGTCTTTGAACTGTGCTACGTTTGCAAACGCAACTGGTTTACGTTTTCTGAATTCTGCATTCATTATAATATGTGAGAATTTAATCCCGAGAAGCTTGGACTAAAACAAGAGTTTTTTTCTGACTTCGTCGCACGAGTTTAACTCTTCTCACCTGAAATGGGTGTTACACATGTAACAAATAGTGAACAGACTTTCATTATCTATCTATCAATCATTCACATTTATAAAGAATCCTTCACGTGTGTATTTTAAAGTGATGTACTAAAAAATGGAAATTATGCTTTCAGGTAAAAGCAGTTCTAAAAATATATTAAATGTGGGTTTAAATTTAGATAATGTGGCAGTAGATTTCACTTAAAAGGGAGAGGATTTCAAAGTGAAGGACAGCAAAGGAGGCCTACAGTCATACCAAATTTGTGTTTGACGGGTAATAAGACCCATCAAGTCTATGCGGAGAGGTCTTAATGAAAACGTGGGCATAAAGACTATGGCTCTAGGACCATGTGACCTAGTCCCTGATGTCAGGCATCTGGTATTTGAGTGTGGCTCACGACTAACAACTTTATGAGAAGCCCTTTTTTTTTTTTTCGTTGAAGTGCAGTTGATTTATAATGTTGTGTAGTTTCTGCTATACAGCAAAGTGATTTTAAGCTACTGTAAACTCTCTCTTGTTTCTGTAGCTTAGGGAGTGTTAATAGAGAAATCAGTCTCCCTCTACCTTCCAGCGAGGCTACGGGTAGTTTCTGCTCATTTAAACAAAAGAACCAGAAGAATTCCCACCTAGGACTTCCAATTCTCAACCCGTCTTGATTCGATGGGTGGTCAGTTAAGAGGACAAAGGGTTTAAAGGATGGAGAGATGCCTGGGAGCACACATGAGTATTTTAACAACAACTGATACAACGAAGTAGATACCCAGGGAAATAATGTTTTACAGTCAGTAAACAGCTGACCACTGATTTTGAAACCAGTGGCACGTTTACTCCAAAAGCAGACTAATGAGAAGGTGTTGACAGACATTTTCAACCTTGAACAGGAAAAAAAAAAAAAAGTTTTAGTTCCAAATAACTCCAAAAAAGTGGTACCAGAAAAAGTCATTTTAATTATCTAAATAGTACGTCAAGCAAAAATGTTTACCTAGACCCCAAATCACTAACTTCCTTAGCTGCATGACAGAGGTCAAAAAGAAAATCAAAACAATTACTGAAATAAAAGGAAAACTAAACTTACTGTTCCCGTCTCTCCCCAATGCCTTGAGTCATTATTCTTGTGCTAAGTTCCACCAAGCGTGTTAACTATTTGGGGCCACGAAGATGTTATTAATTCTACTGCTACAATAACACACTTTTTGAAAATTCTCATTTGCTAAAGAACCATCCTGGCCTTATAGGAGAACACGGTCCCACTGAGTTGAGATGACCACGATACCGTTATTGGGGAATAATAAGACATTTTTCAGTGCCTTGAGTTTTAGATGTTGGTCAGAAGAGTAAAGATGGGGAAGCACCAGAAGAAGGAGAAACAGAGGCCAGGGTAGGGGAAATATTGTGCTTTTAGTCATCAAGTGACTGGCACGGGTGCCGCTTCTCGTTCTCTGCATGTTAATATAATTGTAAAGCCTGACAAGACGCTCTCCTATTAGCGAGGCCAGTGCAGGCTGCCACCGGATGGACAGCTGCAGATGTTCTTCTGGGGCTGGGTTCCGAGCCCACTCGAACACTGGAGTCTGCCTAGCAAGAGCGTCACACGCCAGAACCTGACCATGTTTGAGTAACGGTTCTAAAACTGTTAGTGTTGTGTTTACTTCATATCCAGAGAGGGTGAAATTTCTCAAGTGTGTCTCTATTTGCATACGGTTTAATAGGCTCCCCCTGTTTCGAAAAACTCACTTTAGATGTCAAACCTCTCACGGAACTCCCATTTTTAGTAGCTCTACTGTTGAGTGAAACAAAAATATTGACTAAATATACTATAAGGCAAACCTGTTTTAGGTGGATTTGCATTTTATTTATCATAACACCTATATGCAATAAATGGTATTACGTGGAGACAAGCTATGTATTTAGTTCCCAGAATATGCTGTTGGGAGGGATCCATATGTGTACTAAATCTGATACTCCTCTCAATATCTACAACTCACAGGTTGGAAACAACAGCCCTCAAGGATAGTAAGTGCTGAAAATCAGATCCGCCTGCCTTTCAAACCTCACTAGAGTGTTAAGCGGATAAACAGATAATCTACGCACAAGTGTATTTCCCCTTGAGCAAGAGATTGAACTCTTTCAAATTCAACTTGGTAATTTCAAAGAGTGTTTTGGTGAGAATTAAACAATATAACAAGCAAGACATGTAGCATACTGCCTCGACACATAGTAAGTATCCAGTGTCTCTTAGCTCCTATTCTTTCTTTCAAAACTTGAATTTTTTAGATTCTCAATACATCTGTGAAAAACTGGACTGACTCAGAGAATATTCACTCCACAGGAAGAGTCACAGTAGGACTACTTTGTACAGTCAACGGTGTATACAGTGCATTTATACACCATATATAGCATGTTTGATATACTGCTTAATTTGAAAATTTCTCACACGTGCACATATGGGTCAGAAGCCTGTCTTTTGAGTAGGGGTGGATGTCTCTCAACAACCTCGATAAAGGACACTTAGCACCTGGTAGGGCTATTCTCACTGCAAGTACGACTTAAAATGTGCTGGTGCCCACCAGTGACCTGAAAAGGTCCACGGCTTGTGAATACGGGACCGTAATACTATAATAATCTGCTGGGATTATTACAATAAGATTGGTTTTGTTGGTTTACGAGGGGAATAGACACTGAAAGTGTCCCATCACGCAGCTGCACGAAAGCATTCCGCTGGCCCCAGCTGACGCTTCACCTCCCGCCGTCCGCTGCGGGAGGAGAGATTTTTCTAGAAGCAGCAAGCACGTGGCTCTCAGCAGCAGACACCACGAGCAGTTATGCTGGTAATTCTGAAGCTTCCGCTATGTTAGGACACTGCTGACAGACTGGACTGTCCAGGTAATTGTAAATGCCAACTTTATCTTCTATTTTTCCTAAACACTTGATTTCCGGGGCAATCAACCTCTCTCTCCCTCTCTGTTTTTCTTTCTCTTTCCCAATATAGTGCCCTGGGCATGGTCCACCGTGATAAACACACGGTCTTCCAAATGAATATACCTTGATCCTGCCCTGTCCACTTTTCACGCTTTACCCTGTACAACAGCGGAACAAATCTCAGAAAACGATTTCTAAAGATGTTTTTATATTATACATCCAGGAGGACAGCAAAAGCCTACGAAGTTCTTACATACATGTACAGGACAAAAATCACGTTACTACATTTTCATTTAATTCATTTTATCACTTTGGTTTTGAGTATGCCTTATGTGGTAGCTTTGCTTCATTGTTCTACTAGTTCTTTGGGTATGTAATATTTAGCCATTATAAGAGTTGTCATTTACCAAGCACTTAACTTTGTGACAAATAGTAGGCCAAGCTCCGTTTATGTATTAAAATTTTACGGAAGTGCCTAAGCTTAAGTATTACTTTTATTCCCATTTTACAGATGAAGACACTAAAGCTTAGGGGATTTCAGTAATCTGCCTAAGGCCATTCGATAAGTGTTAAGCCAGGATTTGAACCCAGAGCTATGTATCTAAATTACTTCTTGGTTTTAACTATTTTCAATTGTACATATATGGCTTAAAACGTGTTTTGGGGATGGTATGACAAACCTTACTCTCTACGGTATTTTCTTGACAGCCGCTGAAAAAAACCTGAACCCCAAGTCAGCAAATAAAAATGTACGGCAGAAATTGGTCTAAATGTGTTGTCTCTATTTTCTCAATTCTATAATTATAGAATTTTATTTCTTAAAGTAGAATGCTAAGATGTAGAAACAGGAAAAACAAAGATTCTATGCAACTCTATGTAACAGCCTAGCTTCTGGAGGAAAGGTAACCATATATAACAGCCTAGCTTCTGGAGGAAAGGTTGTATTTGAGTAAAAAACATTTGAAATAAGTGCTATTTAAAGGCGTTCTTTAAAGTGGAAGAATACTGTTTTCCATCGGAACCAAAAACAAATATAATGATGATAATAAGTTAATTGATTACCTAACTAACTTATGTAAAAACGAATCCACATGTCTTTGACCTCTTATGCTATTTTTTTTATCCCAGAAGGTAATGGAGATGCCAAAACCATGTTAACTCTTGGGGCACCAACAGGGCTTCACCCTGTACAAACACGCTTTCTTTCGATGTTTTCTTCCCTCTTCTAAGCTGAACTCAGGAGGACAGAGGCGGGTCTGTGGTAGGATTGCTGGGAACCGCTGACTGCAGAAAAATTAGGCAAGAGTTTTAAATTGACAATGTTTAGATCGAGAGCTTCATTCCAAGCTTCCTTCTGTGCTTCTGTGCTCCGGTTTTAATTATCACCTCAAGTAAGTGTACTGGATATACACTTACCAACTCCTCATTTCCCCTGTGGACCACACTGTGGGTTACAAAATACAATTTCCATTTTGTCTGTGGATGGCCTAAATAAAGTATACACAAAACAACAAGGATGGGCTCCTTAATTTAGCAGGATAAGGTGCTCATATAACAGTGGCCCTGGGGTTTAGATTAGAGGAGAAAGAGAACTAGATTCCACCTCAGTGGAGTTGAATAATTTCTAAAAGATTTAGCACAAAAGAACTGGGCCATCCCACACTACGAACACTTTGAAAAATCTAACAATAACATATTAATTTTTCTCATATTCTTTAATACAGGGATCCGTGGCATACATGCAATTATATCTTATGATATTTTAAGCACGACTATCATAGGAACAAAACTGTAAAAGAAATGTTAAGGATATGAATATCACGGCAAGGCTGTATTAAATATACACTGGATTTCACAATATGTTACAGGCATATCATGCATCACTGAAGTCCTAACACTAGCCTCTCTACTGTGTAAGTAAACAGTATGATAAAATATCTTGATACAAAAATATATAGAAATAAAAAAATTTGAATAATTCATGCTTATTTGTAAAATGAATTTTCCCACCAGTGCGCTACATTATTTAGTTTCTTTATAATATTTCCTCCCAATATATGTGACCCCTTTCTATTCCAAGCCACAGTTCTTATCATAATCGTGACTGTCATCAGCAGTGGCAACATTTAATGCGTACCCATTACCAGCTGAGTCTTAGGAATTCAGAAAGTTACACAACAGAGTCAGGAGTTAGCATGTCCGTGGGACTGTCAATGTACGTGCAAAAGATAACGAATCACGCCAACCAGTGGAAAAAGCACGGTGCTTCGTGAAGGTCGTGAGACTTCATGGAGAAAACAGCCCTTGAGATGAACCTTGTATAGTTAGGCATTATATAAGAACATAAGAATGAAAAACACACTTCACTCCCGAAGCACGCCTGGAACAAAGGCATACTCTACATAAGGCCACTTGACTCTGAAGCTTTACACGATGAGAGATGAGAGCTGAAGGAAAAAAACATTTTATGGTGGCTACTGATCTACGTATGGTATTTGTACTTTACATTGGAGGCACTGAAGCTCACTGAAGGTTTTTGAGTAAAGGGGATGATAATGGCAAGTTTTATATTTGGAAATTTATCCATGGCCTGAAGAGAAGAAGCTCTAGAGACCAGCTGGGACAAAGGAGGACATGTCTTAAATGACTTGGCATTTTCATGTACATATATGTTACATGTTTTGTTTCCACACTAAGGATCAGATCAAACTTATTTGCCTATACTTCTGGAAAGCAGGATAAATGACAGTTTAATACAAGGACACAAAGATATTCCAAGTACACTATAGATTCCACTGCCTAAAGAGAAGTAGACCTTGAGTGACAGAACATTCCAGATGACAGGAAAGATGTGAGAATGCCAGGAGAGCATCAGAGGAGAAAGGGTTTGAGCTGGTTCTGTTCAGGTGTGTACGTCCTTAGGTCTTTATCACACAGTTTAAACGGAAGTAGAAAACAGCTCAAGTAATTCAAATTTGATTTTGATGCACTGATTTTCGTTGTTTCCCTTCCCAGTGGACACAAGTCAATTTGCACTCTCTGAACAGTGCTAGACAGTGCAGAGGGTACACATACTGGTTGGTAAAAACCGGTTTAACTGTAATGTATTGTTGATGATTCAGACAGGCATTTGCATTTACTTAGTAAGAAACGACTGTCTAATTTCAATTGTACCTTAGACGTTCTCCATGTATCTGTGGACACATGCCAATTTTTTAACATCTACCACCAAACAACTATTCCATTACCATTAATTCTAACTACATTTAGTGAATATTAATCTAATCTGATAATAAATTAAGAGCAAGGCAAGAGCATAATATATAGTGAAAATAGTATCAGGATGACCTCCAAACTGACCAAACATTAGGAACGTAACGTAGGGCGGAGCCCACATGAATGAGATTAACGCCCTTACAGAAGGGCTCCAGTGAGATCCCGAGCCCCTTCCTCAGGGTATAAGCAGAAGTCTGCAGCCCAGAAGAGGGCTCTCATTCGACCATGTGGACACTCTGGTCTCAGACTTCCAGCCTCCAGAACTGTGAGAAATACATTCCAGTTGTTTCTGAGCTACCCAGTCTCTGGAATTCTGTTACAGCAGCCCAAACAAACCAATACAGCTGGTATTTACTGAACAAAGTGCTTATAATTATCTTTGAGTCCTATCAGTTTGCACCTGTCTTCTTTGAACACCCTGAGGAAACCATAATTCAAAAAGAGTCATGCACCAAAATGTTCATTGCAGCTCTATCTATAATAGTCTGGAGATGGAAACAACCTAAGTGTCCATCATCGGATGAGTGGATAAGGAAGATGTGGCACATATATACAATGGAATATTACTCAGCCATAGAAAGAAACGAAATTGAGCTATTTGTAATGAGGTGGATGGACCTAGAGTCTGTCATACAGAGTGAAGTAAGTCAGAAAGAGAAAGACAAATACCGTATGCTAACACATATATGGAATTTAAGAAAAAAAATGTCATGAAGAACCTAGGGTAAGACAGGAATAAAGACACAGACCTACTAGAGAATGGACTTGAGGATACGGGGAGGGGGAAGGGTAAGCTGGGACAAAGTGAGAGAATGGCATGGACATATATACACTACCAAACGTAAGGCAGATAGCTAGGGGGAAGCAGCCGCATAGCACAGGGAGATCAGCTTGGTGCTTCGTGGCCACCTAGAGGGGTAGGATAGGGAGGGTGGGAGGGAGACGCAGGAGGGAGGAGATGTGGGAGCGTATGTATGTGTATAGCTGATTCACTTTGTTGTAGGGCAGAAGCTAACACACCATTGTGAAGCAACTGTACTCGAATAAACATGTAAAAAAAAAAAAGAGTCAATGGAGACAGAGTTGAAAAAAAATTATAACTTTTACCACTGTTACCCCTCATGCAATTCGTAAGTTTCTCTCTTTATCTGCTAATCAATAATTTTTCATCTACATCCAGAAGGGTTGGAAATCCTCCTAAACAATACGCTTATAATGATGTGGCGATGGTATTCAAATAAAGCATTCTGTGATTGGGTATTTTGAAAAAGAAGGAAGAAAGGAAGAAAAAGATTCTTAGCAGAAAAATAAACAAAATACGTCTGTCAATATGCTAAGATTATATTTATATGTCCCCTTCCTTCCCACATCTCATTCTCTCTATGGTAAAATGATCTCAGCACTCCACTCTACCCTGATCACAGTGAGACCGCAGGACCTTTGCAGCCTTGCTACTGTAGCGCTATTTCCAACACCACACCGCTCCTGAAGCACCTGCCATACCCTTAGGCACCTGTTGTGATTCTTAACCATGCCCCCCTCCCCCCTTTAAAGACGAGCTCCCACCCAATAATCGGGCTAAAAGTAGGACACACAAGTGAAGAAATGCAGAACCATAACTTTAAGTCTGTTAAATGGCAGACACTGCAGAGATCGGCGACACCTCAGCCTTCGGGTTCAGGTCAATAAAATCACAAGGTCTGTTTTTCATGAAGTAGCTGCATTAGCAAACTGGCCAGAGCTTCTTCTCTGAATTCTCATCCATCTTTTTAATCTCATGAATATGTTTTCCAGTGACATGTCACTGTCTTTTATCTATCCACCCATGGGTTACAGACACACACATATCAGGCAGGTGCAATCTTCTCCCCTGACTCCCTCCCTCTCCACCAGGGCCAGCCTGGGAACCAGCAAACACAGAGACCTGAGCCAGGCATCGGCTTAGGGAGCAGAGCCCAAGCTTCCTGAGCGGTTCCTACAGGCACAAGCACGTGAGCTTGCTTTGCTTCTAGGAGGGAACGAGGAGCAAGTGCCTCGGCGGGAACCCTCTTGCCCACTGGGCGCTCAGCTAGGAGTCCCAGAATATCAGACACAATTATATTCAAATGTAAGTACAAAAAGTCATTTTGACGCGAATATAAATTATTCTAGCGGCCATGTTGTGTCACCCCCTCTACTGCACCTCTCCATCAGCAGTGATAACCGAGCAATGACTACATGCACTGAAATGATAATGTGATTAACGGTGCATTTACCTATCTTGCTGTTGAGCACCTGCACGAGGGGATTGTTTCCTATAGGTCATCATCACCATCACCTTCAGACACAAGCCACTCAAGCCACTGTGTCTGTAAGGTCGAGAGACAAACTCTTGCTGCATCTCGTGACAAGCGCATCATTTTATCACTGTTGACCTGTGGGCACCGTGTCACCTTTCATTAATAAGAAATAAGAAATGAATGCTACTGCATGAGAGAGAAGAAATGTAAACCTCTGCTCTCTCCTTTCGGAAACTGTGTATCATTTATATTCTTCTCACCCATCTTAACATTACACCATGGGCTTCTTTTATCCAGTCGTGAGATTTAACGAGTAGAGTTTGTGATTTTTTTCTTCTGTGAAATTATTTTAAGTGTTACCATCAAAATGAGGAGCCAGAATACTCAGCCACAGACGCTTAGAGGAGAGAGCGCTGAGATAGAGGAGAGAGACGCTGAGATAGAGGAGAGAGACGCTGAGATAGAGGAGAGAGACGCTGAGATAGAGGAGAGAGACGCTGAGATAGAGGAGAGAGCTGAGATAGAGGAGAGAGACGCTGAGATAGAGGAGAGAGACGCTGAGATAGAGGAGAGAGCGCTGAGATAGAGGAGAGAGATGCTGAGATAGAGGAGAGAGACGCTGAGATAGAGGAGAGAGACGCTGAGACAGAGGGCAGAGACACTGAGATAGAGGAGAGAGTGCTGAGATGGAGGAGAGAGCTGAGATAGAGGAGAGAGACGCTGAGATAGAGGAGAGAGATGCTGAGACAGAGGGCAGAGACACTGAGATAGAGGAGAGAGCTGAGATAGAGGAGAGAGAGATCTGTTTTTTCTAAAACAAACAGACAAACAGTAAACATCCCTGTATCTGTCTAACAGTGTGGTTCTACAAAGGTCATTCCCAGCATCTGGCCTATCCCGCATTAAATCCACCAGAAGTTATAAAATTGTAACTGATGGTGCAGCCCTATGTGTAGTGCACTGACACCCTCACTAACTCAAATCTGTAACTTACAGGTAAACAGAGTAAGTTTTATGTATAATCATCTTATGAGACCACTCAGAAGGAAAACATACAAAGAGTGAAATGGTACATTTTCTCTCCCACTTGATATTTTGAGAATTTCAAAAAGCACTAAGTGCTGTAACCCTTGGAGAAAGTCACGCCTGATGGGACAGCCTTCTTTGTGTTTATTAAAAGAAGAAGAGCCTTTGTTAACGTGCTTTCCCTATGACTTTAATTTCATGTTGGCAGATCGCTACTCTCAGACCCTGTAGACTTCCTGGTCCTGGAAGAAAGCTTTCTTCTTTGGTCCCCTGAGTAGGCTAGTGACAAGTGAAAACACACAGGTAAAACTAACACAGAGCAGTCGTTTCAGAGCCTATTTCCTGCGGTGGCCAAGGTGCGCAGGCAGGTTCCTACCTGCCGCTGGTTCCAAGGAGCCTTTTCTACAGAGCAACACAGCCCAACTCACGTGAAACAGGGAATCCTTTGGGGAGTAATTTCGTCTTCATCTTGTTTCACGTCTCCTTAGTCTTTGCAGAGTAGCATTTACATTCCCTCTGCTCACATTTATAACAAGGAAACACAACTTACATAATTCTGAGAGTGAGTAAATTCTCATTTCTTTGGCAAAAGAAATCCCCGGTTTCCTCAATTAAATTCAGAGTGAAATGAAAAGCACTCAAACATCCGGATAAACACCAGAGCAGGGCGTTACAAAGTCATTTAATGGAAAAGACAGAAAGAATAGTGGCGAGAGCGTGCCTTGCCACAGAACTACCCTTAAATATATCAGTGGCTTCGGAGATATATTATGCTATTTAATATGCGTACAATATCCTTGGGACGGCAGGCGTCTCCCCATGCTATGGGTGAAGAAACCCAGAACTGGGTTACGCACACTCCATAGCTGGTAAGAAGAAGAGGCGGAATTCAAGCTCAGGTCGGAGTTCAAACCTCACGTCCTTCCTATCGTATCTAGAGTATACTGAAAAATAACTCGCATGATGGATAGCATTTCTACCCAGTGAGAATATATCTAGCTTCTAGAAAGTAGGACAAAAATAAAAACTGTATATTATAAAAATTCACATTCATATCTATAATTTAAAGAAAAATATCATCTTGTTGTTAGGAGAAAACGCAACTTTTTCTCTTTACGGTAATTTAATTCTGATTCACAGTTCTCGGACATCGCCACTCCTCCAGTGTTAAGTAAACTCAGAAATCAAGAATTGGGAAGACAATGTGAAGCTTAGGGAGAAAGCACAAACCCAAATGTTATCGCTCAGAAATGAAAAATAACCACAACAGAATACGATGAAATTGTGACATTAAACAGTAGAAACAGTTGCTTGATTATGCTTTTATCAACATCTCAGATGATGCAACGTAGATGGCCCCAAACTCCGAAAGGTCCTCCCAGGGTTCCAGGGAGAAGTCTGATAAGGCTTTGCACCCCTGGACAGTCCTGGCAGACGTAAGGTTGTTCCCGAGTGCCGGCTACGGGCCAAGGGACTTTATTTTACATCATCGCACACACATGTAGACCCCAAACAGATCAGCGAAGAATCCTCACTGCACATGCCATCAATGCATAAGGTCAGGAATTAGAAGATGTAGATTATAAATCAAACCCTCCCACTTACTAGCAATGAGACCTCCGTCAAATCCATCTCCCCTGTAAGCCTCACTGGCGAACTGAGTACGTGATTACACTAATCTCACACACGTGGATAGTCATGAGGGGTTCAAAGAGGGTAAAACTCATGGGGACATTCTGTAATTGTAAACACCATTCAAATGCAATTATTATTATTGTCAGGGCTGTTCTGTAATTTCTGAAACACCTGCTACGATACTATTGCTAAAACAGCTAGCTACCAGGAGGAACCTGTCCCCTAAGCGACTCCCACCCAGAACAGTTTTCCTCCGCATCGAGTGGGTTTCCATGATGAGATGATTGCCCTGCATGGCTGGCAACTTAACGCCATTACCGTATTTTGAGAAATCAGTCATAAATAAATAGATGTCTTACATAGGAGGTACCTACTGTGATGAAAGCGTACACTACAGACTTGGGAGTACAATAATATCCTGATTACTAATAAAGCTTAAAAAACATCAGGTGGAAGGGGAGACATTTAGGTAAGAATACTTTAGGGTAAACAGATGGAAAAATCTAAAATAGCACCATTTTAATAATTACATAAATATTCTCTCATCAGATTTTGGAACAAGCTGGCTTCCGTTAAAAACAAATCACCACCACCACCAACTCTGCTTGCTTTCACCCTTTTTTCCTTTTCTAAAAAAATAGCCTTTTTCTCTCCCTCTTATGAGGTCAAAAATCCTGAGTTGTTGCCACCAGAATCTTGGGTTTAACTCCTTCTGATTGTCCTGCACCAACGCTTCATTAAAGGGGTTGAAGTTAGGGAAGTTTTCTGTATTGAATCTACATAGTGTCTGTGTTTTTGACCCATTTCCTACCTCCCAGTGCCATCCAATAATGATACCTTTTTAAGCTGCTTAAAAGAGACTCTGAAATTTTAAACCTTTTTTTTGTTTTTCTTTCCTCTGAGCTAGCCAGAAAAGAGGAGAATTCAGACTGAGCCATAGCTCCATCTTCTGGAAGTGTATATCACTAGCAACAACTAAAGACCCAGAGGCACCCAAGACATTTCCTCACTGAAGCACTCATGCTCAGTCTGTGTGCAAAAGACCTTTTATGTCTCACTCACGAAGCGAGATTATTCTTCACTCCGTCAGAAGGAGAGGAACACACGTCTTAGAAAACCTTCAGTTACTGAGGGAAATAACTTTGCTGGAGCACAACTCAAAGTAAGCCCCTGGCTGGCAATAAACTCCCCTCCTGAACGCAGGCTCCGTACACCGGAGAGCTAGCTTATAGCCAGATGAAAGAGCCCTTTGTGACACACAGAAATCACAAATTATTTGATGAAATTCCCATTTTGGAAGAATTTTAAACTTCATTTAGTGCCACGTTCCATTTTAAATGTGAAATGACAACTTTCGCCTCACACCTGGCTTCTGGTGACTGTTTTCCATACTGTGTGTTGCTATCCAGCATCTGCTTTTCTATTTTCATGTTAGAAAAATAAGGCTTGGTTATGCAAACTTGATTTCTAATTTTGCATATTTGTGTTTCTACATCAAGCTGAAATGCGTCTGCGGCTCCCATGCTTTATTTTAAAACTCTGAAACAGTTACTGTCTATACTGTCCACTCGTACTTAAAAAAACAAGACAATGGGTTTTACTGCTTCCAATCATTGATTCCATGTTTCTCTCCCTTTGAGGTAACTTGAGGCTATGTAAAGTCTGAGAGGGTCAGGTTATGTCCAAATATATAACAGAATCCCCTAGTCTTCTCATCTTGTACATCATTAACGCTTTTCTTGGCACATTGGAACTTGGAAGGATATAAGCCGTGCTATTCGGTATGGATCAGCTGTTTATTAACAGATTATTTCAAAGATTTGAGTAATCAAAGTCAGTGAGCCATTAAGACTTGTTTCTTTTACTCTCCTTAAATGTTTCTCTCTTTTTCCGTACCGAGCACTCCAGGGAAGCTAGACACCCACCTTCGTATTTTCTGTATTCTTTAAAATTGTGCTAGAGATTGAGATCATATTACATAATTGGTTTCTAATTTGGAAATAGAAAAAAATCTATGTAACTATTAAAGGTGAATGAACTGAAGCCAGCACTCTGGTATTAATAAAATCACCACGATACACAATAAAACACAAAGTCCAATTTATTGAATAGGATTGGGAATATGGCCCTTTGGCAGAATGAATATTGTGAGAAAACTAAAACTCACCATATTTGGGTGTATTGGATGAAGGTAGTCAAAAGGCACAAACTTCCAATTGGAAGATACGTAAGTATTAGGAATGTAATATGCAACATGATTAACACTGCTCTGTGTTATATATAACAACTGTTAAGAGAGCAAATCCCAAGAGTCTCATTACAAGGAAAAGTATGTATTTTTTTCTTGTTCTTTTACTTGGTATCTATATAAGCGAATGGGTGTTTGCTAAACTTGTGGTAATTGTTTCATGATGTATATAAGTCAAATCCCTATACTGTAAAACCTGAAACTTATGCAGTGCTTATGTCACTTACATCAATAAAAGTGAAAGAAAAAACCCTCCAAATCACCATATTCTTTTTAATTTTCAAGGAATTAAATATACAGAGACTACACTTAACACTAAAATTAGCTTAATCATGATATAACCTCACTTTGATGCTTCAGAAAGAATACTGAGGGCCTGCAGATCATGATGGTAAACACCAAGTATCACTGTCAAGTACCAAAGAACTAGAGGACACAAGGGCTTACTCTAATGTGGTCCTGGAATCAGGATATATTCCTTTAAAAATATTTCAGGGTATCTGTTTCTGTGTTTCTTACGTGTCTCTTTTTCATAAAAGTGAAAGATAGAAAATGTGTGTGTAAATCTGACAGTTTCAACGGGGCTACGTGGATTTTGAATAAAATGAAAATGTGCCTCATGGTGAAAGTCTATACCTGAAGTCTCCCCGTGTCGTATGTGGCTTTCTTGATTAACGTGCTTCATTCAGTGGCCTCAAAGGAGCTTGCGTTTTAGAGGAGAGTTTTCTGTGGGCTTTTGGATGACTGGCTTGCAGCCAAAGCACTTAGCCCACTATTCAGGATATACTGTAGAAAACCATATAACTGCACCTAAGAGTCTTTAATTGCTAATTGTTCCTAATAGCTGTTTAGTATATAATGCAAACAATAATACATGATGTCAATTTGAATTTCAAGGTTGTTATTCAATCCCAAGTTTCTGCTGTGTTATGTTCTCTTCCTGTGGTTAATGATGTCTGAAAAACCCTCGTGGAAAAAACAGTCCTGGCTTGGGTAAGGGGCAAGGCCTGTATTCAAAGAATAACAATAAAAAAATAGAAAACAGAGGTTTGAGTGATAGCCTACTGTATGTCTGAATACAACATCGAGTCCTGTACACAGTGAAATGAATGGCAACTTCTGTGCTTCCCGTTACACATCTCAGTAACCGTTCAGAGATTAACTGCGCTATGGATTATCAGTGGCATTTGGAATCTCCTTCATTGTCACCCGCGTCCAAAGATGTTCCGTTATGCTCTGGGAATCACTTTCTCTAGGTCTTATTCTTAAAGAATGGAGACAAGAAGCTTTCATTATTTCTGAGGAACTCTCTCACAGATAGATGCTCGTTGATCTGTTCTCCCTTCTCCTCACACTGGCTTAAGCAAGAAGATGGGAGCCTTCTTATAATAGGCAATGGAAAAAATGCAATGGGGCCAAACTCTGGCTAGCTAATAGTCTCTCAAGTACTCCTCCCTCTGCTCTGTCTGCAATTCCAGTAAGATTTCCAGCACTTGGGGTTTAAATGTCCTCTCGCCCTTTAGAAGCCGGCATCGAATTGCTTCTTCACGTTGTCAAATGACAGTGTTTTCTTCATTGACTTGGTTTCTTCCCGATTCTGGAGCGGACAGTAAGCAGGATAAGAGAGACTGGGGGGAAGTATAAAGCTCACTCAGAGAAGGAAGAGAGCAGATCTGGGAGTCGGGGAGTGAACAGGGGGAGAGTACAGAAAAGCCAAGTAAAAAACTGAAAAACTGCAGATTGGGCAAAAGAATGGGGAATAAGCTTACAGTGGAGTGTTGTTAGGGGAGAAAAATCTGCTTGTGTTTGAAAAATATGAAATGGGAATATCTATTGACACATGTGTGTGTGTTATCCATACACGGTGAGACATGCAGAACAATGCTCTATCCTTCCCTACCCCCTTTCGGCACGAAAGCACAGTAAGCCATTTGGTTCATCAGTCCCGTTCTCCACTGCTCCTTATCTAATGCTGGTAGATCACGAAATGGCCACATCTTCCCTTCTCCTCATTTGCGTGCCTTCTCCTTCGGGATTTAGAAGCTCCTCCCAACAACATATAGGTGTTATTTCTCTTCCCTTTGAATAAGATCTGCCTTGTGACTCGCTTAAGCCCGTACGATGTGGTGGAAGTGATGCGAAGCCTCTCTTCCGTACTTATACGGGCCCTTTCAGAATCCCGTTCAGAGGTTACGTGAGCAAAAGCTCGGCTAACCTGAGGAGATGAGATTCCATGCGGAATTCAGCTGAGTCCCCCTAGCAGAGGCGATCCTAAACTCGCCAGCTCCCAGACAAGCCGACTGCACGCACAGGACGCATGAACGAATACAGTGAAAGGAACAGAACTACCCAGCCGAGCTCTGCCCAAGTTCCTGCCCACCCAGTAGAATCAAGGGTTAAATTAATGTGTGTTAGGCCACTAAGTTTTGGGGTGCTTTATTACGCATCAAAGGCTAACTGCTGCAATAAGCAACTTACATTTCTTGGGTAGCTTCATTTTTGTGTAGTGATACTACATTAAGTATTAAACCTGTATTTGGAATTCACATTTTTCTTATAATCTTCTTATATGAATCTCCCAAGAGCCTTACATGAACACCTGGATATATTAATCCTATTCGTGGTTCAAGATACAAGATGGTTTGAGAGATACTAATCTGTAATTCTTGCATTAAAAAAAAAATAACTTCAGTTAAGACGATGCCTATGGCACAGAATAAAGTCAATTATCCACTTATTTGTTCAGTACAAATGTTCATTTCCTAAAATGCAAGGCCTTTTGGTCTCGGATCCTAGCAGGCATCTTAAGACTTGGATTTTGGGGAAATGATACACTCGGGGGAAAAGAGTTCCTGATATGGGCAGCCAAGATACATGGGCTCCAACTCTCATGAGTTTCTTCCTCCTCTAATTCATCAAAGAAGCAAAACTTTGGAGAAAACTAGATTGTTCACCTCCTGTAATAGCACACAGATCTATCTGTCTGATCTGTGCTCTTCACAGCATCATTTCAGGATTCAATACCTCCTCAAAAAATTATTAGTTCTACCCACCTCACGCACTCAAGCAGTTTATTCATTGTCAGAAAGCTTCTTGGCTTCAGTGGCTCTGGTAACAGACAGAGGTGGCAATGGCATTACCTAATTCTGTGATACACAGTTAATTTGATTTTTTCTCTATGATTAAAATGGAAATTCCTCACAACTTAGAACTGCTGTTAAATAATGGGCTACAAATTCCACCTGAGTTTCAGGAATCGCACCATAGGCTTGTGAGCAGAAACTTGGTAGAGTCGCTTTCAGTTGGAAAAAGAAAAAGTAGCAAAATTGGTTCTGAATATAAAAAAGAGTATAAATGGATGAAATTGTACAAAATTCCGAAGGTTTCTGTTTCCATCAGGATTTAGGCAGGAAATAAATGGCATTATCATAGGGGGTCATCGAGGAGAGGAAAGACACTAGTTGGCAACCTGTGGGCAGGGGCTCCGTGCAAGGACTCGGAAATTAGGAGTAGTAGGCGGTACTGCTGAACCCCTAGGGAGGGGGCAGTTGCTAAGCCCCAAAAGAGCTGCTTGGAGAGGACCACCTAAGAGGAGCTACGGATTCCTTGGGCAGCCACCAGGAGATGGTCTGTCAGGAAAGGGACCAGGACACAGCCCGCCTCCATACCCTTTCCATCCTTTCATCTGCCAGTGCCACAAACTGGCTCAACTCAACAAGAAGCCCAGGGGAAGCCCACTCATTAATTATATTCATTCAATTCAGCCCCCTGAGACGTCAAGCAGGGTGGAGGAGAGTGGAGAGTGGACCAGAGGGACCGTGGAAGACGTCCAGCACAGTTCCTTCACAAAGAGTAAGCGCTGAAAAGACATTTTAATGAGTTTTTAATTCTCTGAGAACAGTGGCATATCTAGCTGAGGGAACTCCTACCATACTTGTTTTTACTTAGAATTGTGTAGGGAAGAAAATCAAAAGACTGGAAATGTTAAAAACAGTAGGATGCAAATGGCTTTTTCCTCGCTAGTCCATTCTCAAAGCTCTTAGAATTGTACTTTTATGATCACCTTTCGAGTTCACTGCCATTTTCCCCAACATCATCATCATTTTCTAAACTCGTAATTATTAGAGTAAAATCATTTATCTTTTCTGCTATAGAACTATCTATATCCATGAAAAGGGATGAGTCAAACTCATTCCTTTTGGTGTCGTTTTGGTTCTGCCTGTAACATGCCACTAACCTCAGGCAAGTTGACAAACTTTTTTTTGGCCTAAATTTCTTCATCCATATAGCAGAGACAGTAAGAGTTCCTACCTCACAGGGCTGTTGTAAAGACTAAGAAAATTCTTACAGGTAAAGTGCTGAAAACTGTGCCTGGCACATAGTAAGCACCCCCAAAATGTTACCTAGTGGTATTAATAATGAGGGAACATTGATTCCAAATTTTACTGTTTGATTAGTATTGATTTTCTTTTTATTTTTTTCCTATGATGATCCAGTGAGGTCTCAGTGCATCTTACTTGGTGAGACTTGGAACTAGGCAACATGAACCACCTTCCCTAAACCCCTCACCAGGCTCCAGCCAGACAGGCAATACGCGTAAGAAAGAAAGACACATCTGTTTAATCCGGGGCTCTACAAGATTTTAAGAACAGATTTTACTCAGTACCATGGTTTGGCAAAGCAGGACAGAATGATGCAGAGCCACGTGTGGCAGATGAGCTCCCCAGAGGCAGAGTTCACAGTGTGACTGATTCCTTTATTTAAAGTATCCACAAACAGTAAAAAGACACACCCATTTGTAAATCTCAGAATTAAAATATATTGCCAATCAGAATGCAGGATCTGTGGATTTTAAACTCAGCACTTTGACCACCCCCTGGGTGCCCAGATAACCCATCAGGGCTTCACCTCAATCCTCGCCTAGGGTCAATCTCCAATCCCAGCTCATCTGAGATGCTCTCTGATACCTTCAGACACGACACCCTCCTTGATAAAAATAGATTATTAGCTTTCTTTGTCTGGAGGCAATCAAACACTCTAAGAAGTGAAAGAAATGTGCTAAAGACAGATAATCAGCTAATTGGAGCTTTCTCCACCAAGTAATAAAAGAAAGAAACTCAAAGAACACTGATTGTGGGAGAGGAGTGAGGGGGAGTATACAAGTACTTTATCGGAATTACAATTCTCCCTTCGAGGGCAATTGTGAGGACAGTATCAACTTGGGTTTGGATCATCTATACTTCTCTCCAAAATCAGAGATAATTGAGAAATTCTCACTCGGGCACTGGGGTGACTTTGTGAGTCTCCTTTTGAGACGCAGACAACTGCTCCAAGAGGGAAAACCACAAACCACCTTTGATCCCTGCTGATTTTTCTATTACACTTTACCATCTACTCCATCACAAAAAATACTGGTGCCTGACGTCTACTGAATGAATTTGATGAAATCAAGGGGAGCTTTACTAGTACCACTGTCAGCGAAGGGTCTTTCGAGTTATCTGAAATACAGAGAGCACAAAGAAGGTAAACTTGTTCTGCTATAGCTGGAAAGAAGGGATACGGGAAATCAAAGCAACACACAACAAGCAACACGACGTACAGATGTAACAGAAGAACGTGGAGCAGAGAGATGGGTAAACGGGCGCCGGGGGAAGCTGGAAGCTCTGATGCCTTCCTATGTGCAGAAGTTCAGTCACCACTGATCCCTGCCGAGCAATAAGAATAGTTAAAGCACTCCTTCCTCCTGTCGTGAGAACAGCAGCAATGGACCTCACTGACAGAGCACGTACTCTATGCCAGCCATTGGCGTGGTAACCGTCATCCTGAGCAATACAGCTATTTAGTCTTTTCAACAAATCTGCAAGGTAGATACTATTCCCACCCCATTCTACAGATAGAGAAACTGAGACACAGAGAGGGTCAATAACAGGTGACGGTCAGACAATCCACTCCAGGATCTAAACTCTTAACCACACTTTATAGTATTCCTAAGAGTTATAATAATCCACGATGAACTCAGGGAGGGGCATTTCCATTCTCTATGTACGCGACCACTAAGAGCGCGTGTTACAAAGAGAACACACACACACAGACAGGAGAAAGACACCTGGAGGCAGCAGACGGACACGCTGTACGTAAATGTGACAGGAAGTGGGAACCATCACCACATAACATACTAAGGCT
The DNA here is from genome assembly GCF_003031525.2 of Neophocaena asiaeorientalis asiaeorientalis. Lineage (NCBI taxonomy): Eukaryota > Metazoa > Chordata > Mammalia > Artiodactyla > Phocoenidae > Neophocaena > Neophocaena asiaeorientalis. Next base: position 4,421,586 of record NW_020173204.1, on the reverse strand, counting down.
CTCCAGAGGCTGCAACAAATGAAGTCGGAGGGGAAGCTTGGAAACGGTGAGTAGCTGCGGGGAGACCCGTAAACCTGAAGGGAAGCGAACAAGAAGGAAGGAGCCAGAAGGAGAAGCCAGAGAAGCCAGGAAGGGACCACCTACCCCAGGCCCTCCAGGAAGGGCGACCATATGTCCCAGATGCCTTGGGACAGGCGTAAGTTATCCTCGTCCTGTTGTACTTGTTAAAACTGTTCATTGTACTCTCCAGTATCCCAGGCTGAACAATACATGATCACCTTGCCTCTATGGCACGTTAAAGACTTGGGACGCGGGCACCCTAAGTCGCTGAAGTGTTTTCCGGCGGGAAGGGGAGGGGGCGGGGAGGGATAAAGATATCTAATATTTGACTTACAAAAGAACCACTTTGGACTGCAGTGGGACAAATAAACTAGGGTAGGGGCAATAGTGGATGAAGATATTCAGTGGTTCAGGTTTGTGAAGAAGGGGATAGAGGAAACTAGGCTGAAAAGTATTTAGGAGATAGAATCAATGGGGCTTAGTGAGACAGGAGAGAGGATTCTTTATTTCCTCAGCATTTTAGCCGCTGATTGCGCTACTTGCCAATACCAGAAATCTGGGGAAAGGAACAGGTTTGTGATACAACCCAGGAAGGGGTTCAGTTTTAGACATGTGGATGAGGTGCCAATAAGGCTGCTTACTCCCCATGACTGGAGATACTGATCACACATATTCTCTATATGCCCAAAACACAAAGGAGGTATCTAGCAAGTTGTACAGAGACATTAAAATGTCAACATCAAAATGCTAACTGAAACCATGGCAATGATGGAAATAATCCAAGTGGAGAGTTTGGAGTGAGACAGAAAGATGATCAAGACAAGGTCTGAAGAATTCCGATGTTTAATAATGGAGTAAAGGCAGTTAGACAAGGAACTTGAGGTCAAAGCTCCAGAGTGGAGGAAAGGAAGAGGAGATGACACGGAAATCCAAGGCATGGAGGAGGGAGTCAAGGGTGAGGTATGTCTAAAAGGTCGAAAAAGATAATGACAAAAAATGACCAATTATCATGGAGCATTTCGCGGGGTGGGGCCGAGACAGATCAGGATGGCGTGAGGACACAGTGCACTCAGCACTTTAAAGAGGAGGATGGTGGGAAGAACGTGAGAAACAGGACCGCCTCTAACCGCCTCTAGAGCGAGACGTGAGTCAAGTGAAGGAAGACCTGCTAACAGACAGAAGTTCATGCTTGAATGCCAAAGGGAAGAAGCCACTAGAAAGGGAAAGGGTGAAGATGTAGAAGAGATGGGATAATTGATCATGCAGTTACTGAGGTGTTTGGGCACACAAAGAAGAGGGGACTCCTGACCTTAAAAGTAATGCCTCCTCCGCTGTTAACGTGAGAGAAGAGAGGGCGGAGGCTGAGGCATCAGGCTTATGGATCTGGGGGTAGGGATGTGAGGTAGTTTCCCATATGCCTCCACTCCCAGGAAAAATGCTATCTCTTGTAGCAGAATATTTGGTCGTAGGAAATAAAACGACCTCAACGAACTCACTTGGCGTGTCAGAGAGAGACACTTCGATAGAGACGATGCCAGGCGGTCAGTGTGCGACTTGAGAGCGGGCGTTTCATTTCATTCATCTCCGAATTCCCTAGGATGTAGTCTGTGCCCTGCACATAGGAGTCTGGAATGAACGCTGATGAAATGGGAGAGCCTACAAATAATCAACACGCAGCTTCCGTGTCTAGATCTAGAGGATCCTTTTAGTTCAAAAGAGCAGAACAGAATTCTTGAAGCAACCAGGCAATTCACAAACGGTTCCTGGGCATTCTTGGCCTGGGCCTTCCAGACAGCTCTAAACCAACCAGTCTAGGTTCCCCAGGCACTCCCCCGTGTTCTCCTGGCACCCCAAGCCCGCCTGCTCCAGGGCAATCACATTGCACCACAGTTACCTGTTTGCACGTTCAACGTCCTTCAGTATTACTCGACTCCGAGTATTTTGACAGCAGGGACTGGACTTCAGTGTCATTAATAATATTCATGAGAATCACTACAATCTGCTCATCTAATTCTCTCAACAGCATTACAGGTAGTGAAATTATTCCCATTTTACACGTGAGGACACGAAGGCTTATAGAGAGATTAAGTAACTTGCCTAAATTCATACAACTTATAAGTCAGCAAGTCTGGATGCCAATCCAGGACCGCCTGACTTCAAATTTTAGGGTCTCAATTACCAGCCCTTCCTTATCTGTCTGTTGTTTCCCCTTCCTTCTTCCCTTCCTTCCTTCCCTTCCTTCCCTTCTTTCCCTTTCTTCCCTTCTTTCCTTCCTTCCTTCCTTCCTTCCCTTCGTTCTCTTCCTTCCTTCCTTCCTTTCCTTCCTTTCTTCCCTTCCTTCCTTCCTTCTCTTCCTTCCCTCCTTCCTTCCTTCCCTTCTTTCCTGCCTTCCTTCCTTCCCTTCTTTCCCTTCCTTCACTTCTTCCTTCCTTCCTTCCCTTCCTTCTTTCCTTCCTTCCTTCCATCCTTGTTCAATAACTAGCATAGTATCTGGCACAAAAGTGACATGATGACATTTAATGCATATTTGTTCCAAAAACGACTGGATGACGGAAGTGCAAGACAGAATCACGATCACGAAGCCGTTATGTCACCTTCCACAGACAACACATACCAATGATCCAAGAATGTGCCACTTTAAGAAGCACCTCAAACTACATTTCTTTCTATAATGACATGCATTTGGCATAAGACTGATCCTTTCAGGTAACACTCTAGGAATGGATTTTATTTTGTTTTATTTACTCATTTTTTAATATTTTTGATGTGGACCACTTTTAAAGTCTTTATTGAATTGGTTACAATATTGCTGCTGTTTTATGTTTTTGGTTTTCTGGCCACAAAGCATGTGGGATCGTAGCTCCCCGACCAGGGATCGAACCTGCACCCCCTGCACTGGAAGGTGAAGTCCTAACCACTGGCCGCCAGCAAGTCCCAAGGGATTGATTGTAAAGAGCGAGGTTTTGTACTCAGTGACATGAAAAGCATAAAGGAAAGAGCACTACCACCAGCCTTCTTGGTATTCCTTCCACTAGTGATACTGACAGCAAAACCCAGGCACTTGGTGGTAATAATTCCTCATAATGGAATGCATCACCAAAGTAAAAAAGAAAACAACTTTTCTTAAAAATGAAAGACAGAGAGTGTGCAGGATATGGACACAGCATGATCTTAGAGTCTGTTTCACACTCTTCTCTCCGTTTAATTTATGAAGAGAAAAATTACTGTGATAGATATAAGTTGGCAGTTGTGATCATTAACAGAGAGCTACTTCCCACGGGCATGCAATAAAATGTACCACATATTGAGTCCTTTTAACGTTGACTATTTTGAGGTTGTGACTGAAAATTACTGTTGAATTGCAGGTGACACGAGCTGTGCTCCACAAACATTAATATAGTAAACTGGTTATAAAAGCAGGGATTATTATGCTTGTGTCATTAGATTCACTTTACTGACATGAACAGTTCAAAACAACACACATTTATATGTCATTTAAGTACTATCTATTCAACTTAGTTTAACAAATAACACCGTACACCACGCTATATGCAAATGCAAGAAGGCAGGCTTCTTTCAATTTGACTGAACAGCCATCGCTCTTCTATTAAACTATTTTCATATCATTTCCGTGGCATGCTTTCAGAATTAACTTCTTTGTCTGTGAGAGGAACTGCTCCTCCAAAGAGGGGAAAAAAGAGAAAGAAATAAAGCACAAAGAAGGAAGGAAAGAAAGGTGGGTTTACTGCCTGTATATTCTGTGAAACAGACTGAACAAGTTCAGTCAAGCAGCAGAATGCTTCCAAGCTGACAAAGTCTCCTCAGTAACTGGATGAAATCTACATTAAAAGCATCCACACAGCTGTTTCTTCAGCAGCATCCCTTTGAACAGGACGGCCTATGGGCAGCTCTCAGTGGAGTCCTTCTGAGGGCCAGTCTCTCGGGGTGCTGTCCAGCTCTGTCAGCCGCACCCCGTGAGGTTCTCAGGCTTTAGCAGAGGCCACCTTTGTGGTGAAGAGCCGGCGTCTCCGCTAGGAAGATTTCACGGGGAAAATATCCTTACAGATCCAGCCTTTACACAGGTTGACAAAGACACTAAATTCTCCCATGCACAAAGTGAATGAAAAGGGCTTTCTTAGTGGCTGTTAAAAGCCAACGCATATCTTAGCTCACATTCAGCCCTTTGACAGTAAAGAGATGCACTTATATGTTCATTTCACACCCCGATGGCCCCTGAGAGATGGCCGTAGTCTTCTGTTTTCCTCTCTGTAAAACTTCTAAGGGGATGATTTGGGACCAGAATCTTCTCCTTATCCTTGGACAGCCTGTCATGAGGTAGCTTGGGTACCTCCCAACGTGGATTCTCATTTGAGAGACAACAACATGTCATTCGTATCACACATCAAACCCTGAGTGTTGACAATCTAAGGTGTACTACAGCCGCCCTTGCTTGAGGAGGGGCCTCAATGATGAACGGCTCCCTAGGTGAGGAAATACCATATTTCCCTCTACAAAACCCCTCACTTCTGTTAGAGCTTGGCTTTTTAAAACACAGAAACGGGAAATTTGGACTCTTATGAACGAACACAAGTGGTAACGTGTGGGTATAATCCATAATTAACACAATCTGAAAGACAATGCTGGGAAATGACGGAAAACATTTGCATAGATAGAATGGCAACAGGGAGGTTACTTTTTCCAGTCAGAAAGGAAAGACGCTACTGAATTACTCAAGAATTCAAATGTAAGCTCCACGACGGCAAGATGTGGGCAACACCTCCAAGGCCCAGCACTGGACACACAACACGAAACACATAGCACACATGTGGAAAAAAGATCTTGAGGAGAAGATCAGTTTTGTCTACTTTTGAAAAAAGTATCAATTTGGCACTAAATTACTGTCTTCTGCACATGCGATTCCTTGTGTACGAGCGTTACAACAAACACGTTCTTGTCTATAGTGTAAGCCTCATTTTGACCGGATGCACGTGTACATTGATACGTGACTTAACGATAGTAGCTGTCGATTTGAGGACCTGTTGGCGGCTGCTTCCTTCCTAGCAGCATGTTTTGTTTTGTTTTGTTTTGAATAATGAAAATTACTCGGTCCTCATTTGCCCTCTGCCAGCCACTCCATGCTGCTTGACTTCTGAGCTATCGCTGGCTTTCCTACATCGCTACACAGTATGTTCACCGCGTCCTTGAAGCATTTCTTTTGTCCCTATTCAGTCGGCATGCCCATCCTCAGCTGCCCACTTGGAAATTGCTTTGATAACCTGCTGTCAGCCATTCTCTTTACACGACCAACCTACTGAAACTGAATTACCATAAGTATGACTTTCCCACTGGTGTACTGACGGTGCTCTGGGCCCTCATTAATGCACATCATCTTGCCATTTAATTTTAAATATAGCACACAGGGAGAATTGCCTAGGAACTGGGTATCGTATCAGTGACAGGCCTGACCAGAGCTCAAAGAAGTAGACTCGTCTGCAGTCTGCCAGGCCCTGAGTTCTCAATTAGAATTTCAAGGAAGAAACCAGAACTGGTCCTATCACAGCCATTCTCTCCTTTTCTCTCTACTGGTGTTTTTTCTATATATTCGAATTCTCCTTTCTGTAACACCCTTCTGTCCTCTCTCACCTTACCATCCGACAGGGAAAAAGAGGGACGTGAAACAAACTTCTAAGCTGTCGTTATTACCAGTAGTTCCCTTATCAGTCTTCATTCAGACTGCAGGTGCCCTAGGTTCTACCATTCTAGGAAAAGAATAAACTAATCTTCATAATCCTTCAATGCCCAGAAGGACTTAGGTTGGGTATGCTGCTTATGACAATCATTTTATTTCTTATTTCTATTTGTTCAGATATCTATATATATCTTTATTTTATCTATTTCTCTTCTGTGTTTTGTTGGATGCCAGGTTAGGGAGGTGGGTCATAGGGTAACATTTAATACATTTAAAAAATATATAAGTAGATACAAAATTTGAAAAATGAGAGAGAGGAATGAATGGTAAAGCAATGGATCAGAAGTCTGTTTTGGGAGAGAGAGAAGAATTAGAAAAGAGGAGATAGAAGTATCGTCGTTTCCAACTTGCACAATCACCCGCTAACCTGGAACAGCAGGCTTCTGGTCTTATTAAGAAGTTAAAGGTAAAAAGGAAAATAAAACAAAGATGATCTTGCTGCTTCTCAAATGGGGAACATGAAATCAAAGATTTGAGATGTCCGCCCTCAAGAATGGTAGATGAAATTTTACACATCAAAAAAATTAAAAAGGCAAAGCCATGTTTCTCTAGCATCGGTGGAGAATGTCATTCTAAATGAAAACTTTTCCAAATAATTGAAGGTAAAGCTTCTTTAAGCACAATGATTCTTTTCATTTTAACTACCTGTGACGCAAATCTTCTTAAAAGTGCAAGGACATGTCCCAACCTTCTCAAGCAGAGAACACGGAACCTAATCTAACCTTTCCTTCTTGCCCTGGGCTTATCACCAGGAACATCACCTAGTGCCTTTTGCTGTAACAGGATGATGCCCTCGGGGACTGCCTGGTGCACGCACAGCTGTCCGACTTGACTCAAAGTGAGCTCCGACACCTGATCTTCAATAATTTTAATTTATTTCACTTTTTAAAAATTTAGGCTTTTAGACATTATTTGTTAGGACTATCAGATGGACCCTGCTTACAGCAAAGTCGCCCACTTGCAATTTGCTGTGGACTGGTAACCCATAGCTTCAGACTGTGTATGTACTCACACACACATAATACATATAATGTGTATATATATGTCTTTTTACATAAATAGACATATGTATATAAAATTTGGTTCTGCAAGAGAGCCTAAAGGGCTCTTGTATTAATACACGCACAGTCCTTGGTGTGCACTTCTGTGGTATATACTTACTCTAGTCAAAAAGCCTGTTGTTTCCTCTTTCTGATTCTTACCTGCATTCCACAGCAAAACTTCTCAACTGTAAAGGAGCACCAGATTCATCTAGGGAACACTGCTAACTGCAGGTTCTGATTCTGGGTAGGAGCCCGAGATTCTGTATTTCTAACAAGCTCCCAGGATCACACTCGGAGGTAAGATCTGAGGTTCTTTTTGGCAGTTAGGTAAAGCGATCTGGATCAGGAAGCAGCAAACTACATACAGCCTGTGGGTAGCCCACCACCCATTTGTTCATGGCCTGTGAGCTAAGGATAGATTTTACATTTTTACATGTTTGGGAAAAGGAAACAAAGAGAAGAGGAAGATTTTGGGACACACGATCATGATACGGATTCTAACTGTCCATCAGGGGAGTTTTACCGGAACACGACCACACTCGTGTAGCTGTTCCTGTGCTACAGCAGGGTAGCTGCAGCAGAGACAGCATGGCCCAGAAGCCTGAAGTGTTTCCTCTCTAGCCCTTTACAGAAGTGGCTTACAACCCATGAGGCGGACGCCTGTACTTCATATTTGAACAGCACCTTGTAGATTACAGAGGCCTTTTCTTCCCTTTGGTCCTGGTGCTGCGATAGATGGCGCCGGTGCAGGACCACCCCGTGCAGCTGGCAGAATGCTCCCTGCTCGAGGATGCTCTGTGGGGAGCATCCCGCTTCAGAGTCACGCGGGTAGCACAGAGGCTAGAAGATGCCCATCAAAGATGACAAGCAACTAGTCCCGAACTACATGGCTGACAAGAAGGGCTGCCAAGACAGCGCGTGAAGTCGAGCGCCTTTCCACCGCACTACAAGGTGATGTGCTGGTAAGAATTCTTGTGATGACATTTCCATATCTTTTTTTTTTTCTTCAACTAAAGTGTTTCATAAGTAATGTACTTTCAATCATTTCAATATAAATGATGATCTTTTATTCTGATGGTTCAAACATCTTTTAGAATGATAAAGTAGGCCAAAAAACATGTCAACTAATATTTTCTTCCAAAGTTGTAATAGCCAAATCAAAATGAACACAGCAGAATTGATATTCATTGAGAAACATCTATTCATCTTTTCGATTCAAACATTTACTGGCTTGTTTTCCAAACACTTATTTGATATAAAACAGATTCCATTAAAACCCTAAACTCCACTTCCTGGATTTAAAGGGCAGCTTTCAAAATAATAGTAAGTCTTGGGTTCATCACTTGTTATTGTTCTTATGAAAGAGATTTTAGATCTACTGAAAATATTTGTTTAAATTATCCCCTAATTATTTAGAAATATTTCTTAATGGTGTATACGGTCTAGTACAATATTTTCTCTTCCATTCTGTGATCTATATAATTTAATCATGATGGTTTTACAAATAAGAATGAACCATGGGAACAAAATCATTTCTTTATTAAACTTATGGAGGCAGTTTTGTCCTTATGTCAGCAAGGAATGTTCTGGATTTAGTTTCTTTCATTTCCCACCAGAAGAGCTAAGACAACAAGGGAATCCTTAGCTTCAGAAAGGAAGTATCATAGGCAACACAAATACTCCTTTATTTCATGTAAATCTCTCTACTCTCTGTAAGGTTTCACATCAGATTTAGCCTCCATTGGATGACACGTTAAAGTTTATAACACTGAAATGTGAATACAAAGAAAACGGAAAGCAGAGCACAAAGAGACCAAAAGTTTGGCCAATCAAAATATACATTCTAAACGCCTGCATTACTGGCAATGTGCTGACAGCCAAATTATTTGTCAGTGAAAATTTCTGTTGTCGGGATTGAGCTCTTTTGTTTTCAGCACTCTCCCATGGAAGAATGCGACAGCATTACCTTGAAGAACTAGTTTTTCACCTAAATGCTCAAATAGCTTGGGTGAGGCCTCTAAGACTTGCTTTTATGCAGTAATACCCTCATGCTTGAGATGTTCTTGATATCTTGGTAGAATTTGAGCTGGGTAATTGGCATTGACACTTCTGAACCTCAAAATCTGCTAGTTTTTGACATAATTATGTTTCTAATATATATATATATATATATATTATTTCTTCATAATTAGCTTCCTGCTATTTTCCGAATTTGCTTCCTTACTCACTTCGTAGAGAAAATGAAGGGCCTACTGTCTGACTGCGGTCTCCCTTGGGCTTTCTCCATCACTCCTCCGCCAAAGCACTTCAGTTCCAGGGAGGTGTTTCCTCTGCATGGAATTTTTCCATCCTTCTCTCCCTCTCATCCTCTCCCATCCTGGTCCGATCAGGCTATGCCTCATGTGGTAGGGACTGACAAGTTGTTTACCAAAGCACTTCCTTTCTCCTTCTGGGCACACAGCTAGATTACAGTCTTCGGCCCTCTGCCGATTAAGTGTTGCCATGTTACTAGGTTCTGGACAGTGGAATACGGGCAGAAGTGATGTAGGTCATTTCCAGTCTTACCCATCCCATAGAAAGATGCAATCCTACCCCGCTCTGCTTCCCCGCAAATGAATCTCCATCTATTTGTGATCTCTCCCCATCTGCTGGTTGAATGGAAATAACTCCTAGAACCTAAAGGAAGGCCCTGTTACAACACGGAAAGAGCCTGGGTCCTTATGTCACCACTCAGAAGAATGCTGCCCAGGAGAGATGCTCTTCCAAGGATTCCCATTTTGGACCACTGTGCAAATAGAAATTATTGAGGTAAGGAAGACAGTGAGACTTTAAGTCCCCCTTAGTGGCTTAACAACAACAAACATTATGCTATCATAGTTTCTGTGGGTCAGGAATTCAGAGATGACTTAGCTGACTTCCTCTGGCTCAAAGACTCTTACGAAATCGGAGTCATCCTACAGGTCAGGGCTGTGGACCCATGTGAAAGCTCCTCTTGGTGGAAGAGAGAGCATCTGTTTCCAAGATCACTCACAAGGCTGTTGGAAGGTCTTGGTCTTTTGCTCAGTGAGCTTCTCCAAAGGGTTACCTCCTGACATGGCAGCTCACTTCCTAAATAGCAAACAATGGGACAGAGACAGAGATGGGGGGTGGGGGGGAGGGAGGAAGGGAGAGTGTGTGTGTGTGTGAGAGAGAGAGAGAGAGAGAGAGAGAGGTCACCCAAGATGGAACCAGTCTTTTCAAAACCTAAGTCCATCCCAACAATATTCTATTTGTTAAAAGGGTTATACAAGCTGTGAATTCTAAGGTAAGGGTCACTGGAAGCCGTCCTGGGAAGCTGGCTCCAATGCTGTACATTTCCTGATGGTCCCTCTTTTCTGGAGCAGAATTATTCAAGACCTCTGTCCTACTGTGCTATGTAAACATGCTCTGAGAAGCCATGTGTAAACGGAAGATTGTATTACACGAGAACACTTAGTCAAGAGTTCAAAGTGGCTGAAGTTCAGCCCATCCTCCTGAGTCACAGACTCTCAAAGACACCATGCAGGCTAGAGATGGCCTTTATGGTGAAGCCCTCACCAAACTCTGAATAAAGGAAAACAGTTTGCAGGAAGTGATTCACTCCTGTATGTCTGGTTCCCTATACTGCAAACTGCACTGGGTATCACCTCAATAAATATTTGTTGATCAAAAATGAATGAGTGCTTGAATGATGGATAAATTCTAGATATTTTCGATGGCTAGTTTGTGAACAAAAGTCTCATTTGGGAGGAATTTCAAGAAACTGGCTCCAGAAATGCTGGCCAATGTCAAATACTGATTCGTAGCTCCTAGATCAAAATGCACAGGGCATTTCTAAATGCTTAAATTTTCTCAGCGGTGTTTACATATATGAAACGATTAATTAATGGATATTCTGCTTATACTCTGACAGTAATTGTTGAGCTATAATTTGAAATCACAGAAATATAATATTAAAGAAGAAAATTCCACAATAATGTGGACAATTTTCAGAGACATTTTTGCCTCTTATATATGCTTATTCAAGATAACATTCAGATCATAATGTTTTCTAATTCATAACAGCTTCTGTGAATGGATCTGACCTACTCCATGGATGATATACAGACTTTGGTCAACTGTAGCCATTTGAATTAACTCCACAGTTGATATTAAGTTTCTTGGTGAATAACTATTATTATGACTGAGAACATGAATGTCAACTAGAAAACTGAATACATGGGCACATGTATAAAGATAGATTGCGCCTTTCTTTAGTATTCTCTCCACAGATTTCTCAGTATTCAAAGAAAATATTGAACTGTAAAGATATTGATGTTTACAAAGGTCACAGAAAACAAACATCGATACATTGTTCTAATTATTGCGGATTTCCGCTACCACAGATGCAAACTTAGAAAACTTTCTATATAACTAAATGTTAAAATATATTACCACATTTATAGTGCAGCATATTAATAGCATTTTTAATTACGGAAAATAGATGAAACTATTGCTAATGTTATTTTATAAGAGCTTAATATTCCAAAACCTGTTTGATTTTATTTTAGTTGATGATTAATTTGTAAATATTCACCTATTCTTGAATATTGGGAAATTCCATTGTGAGAAATTTAGACAAAGACATTATCGTAGAAAGAGGTTAGAATTAGACAAAAATTGAGAAAAAAATGCATCATTTGGGGAGAGGATATACTACTATACTAAAATAAAAAAGTCTCCCACACTCTAAATCCCTAAATTTATATTTACAATATCATCAATCTAAGCAAATTTTAAAAACAATTTCCCTTTAATGTCATCCATATAATAAATAATAAATATTCTTATAATTGTACTATTAAGGATCTTAACCGCAATACTAATTATGAGGTTATTAATCTTAAGGGCAACATTTATGTATTTCTACCAAGATGGGAGGTGATATGAGGTAAATTGCCTTGGCTTTTTTTTTAAAAGATAAGCTGTTGAGATAATGACAGTAGTTCATTAATCTTTGATTCCATGATGGCTGACACATAAGACATGCTTATAAATATTTCCTGAATAAATGAGTGAATGAATGAAGAAGAGAAAAGGGAATGGAAAGGAAGGGAAATAAATAAGTGAGGGATTAAACTACGGAATCCAAACGTCTAGATCACGTAAGTTCTGTGAGCCAATCATCCTTGAGATGATTTGTACAAAGATTCCAGTAGTTGGAGGGCTTTACTTTTTTTTTTTTTTTAACACTCACTCTTACCTAAAGGAAAAGCAAAATAATTCTACTACCCCTAAAGAGTCAACTCCATCGGTTACCAGATAGGAAGCACCATCTTCCAAACATTATGTATAGTGTATTAGACTGAACATTTTTCATACACATAAAAACTGTATTTCCCATGAACATCATCGTCTCTCAGTACATTGTGTGTTTCTGAGGATCAATAACTAATGGAGAATAACAATAGCAACATCAACAAAGCCCCCGGAGACTACGAGGCTTGCACTCGGGCTGAGGTTTGAGCAAACAGATTGTTTCTTCCTTGTGCCCTGAAAGCAAGCCTCGTTGCCTTCTGTAGAGCCACTAACGGCAGTAAATCCCTAAGCAATTGGCCTTCCATCAAAGACAGTCTGTATCCGGTCTCAGGGAGCTCACACTGAGGGACGTTTGGCAAAGGTGTCTCTCGTGATCACTCCTGTAATGGGGCAATTACAGGCAGAGAGGTTGTCTGTGATGTAACCCAGCCTCATTTCTACACAGCTGTGCAGACCATCAACTCAAATTGTACCAAGAAGGCAACTGGGAACCTATTCAGAATATGGGATATTTACTGGCTGAGGAAGAGGAAAGTCTATTTGTTCAACCACAGTGGAATCTACCTTTGTTAGCTCTGGGTGCGGACATCTGAGCATGTGCAAACAGCAGCGCCCCTCCTGCCTAGCAGGCTGCTCTGGGCTCTCCTCTGACCTGGCTCTCCTGGGCCCTGTCTGTCACTCCTGTCTCAGACCAGCCCGCTCCAGGGTTTCCCTTTGTCCAACCTCTGACTCCATCAGCTTGTACGTGCAGACCTCTTAACTTCTGTGACTGCCCAAATGGGTTTTTCAGAATTTTGATGTTTAATCAATATATAAGGATAAAAGGATTGCAAGTGGCAGTGAAGGCCCAGCTGACATTAGATGGCATGATTTTTTAATAGATTTTTTTTTTTAACTTTCTTTGATAACCTTTGGCCACTTGGAAGTAAAACAGAGATTTGGTAGTGGGATTTTCCCAGTACCAGGGATTGGCACACTGGGTAAGCCAAGGAGGCAAAAGGTTTAGGATGGTGTTTAATGCATTGTTGTGATGCCTGCCAACAGGTCGCAGACTAAGGAAGGGGTCAACGGTACGCAGGGCAAAAGTGATGGTGTGGTAACAGATGGAGGCCCAAATAAAGACTGTGGTGAAGATAAAGACGAGGCTTGTGGGTAAGGGAGTCTGAGAGGTGCAGGCACAGAGGGTCGTGATTAGAGAAGGAGAATTGAACACTGAATTCTGGAAGGAACCTGGCTGTGAGTGGTGAGAAGGTCTAAATTCTCCTGCCTTTCTACTCCTCTAATCTGTAATAAACAGTTGATATGGATCTCAGGTAGTGAAGCTGGGTGTAGCAGTGGGAAACAAGGAACATTTCCTTAAACTGCTTCCACTGGAGGGGCTGTGAGGACAGAAGCAGAGAAAAGTCAGGATTCAGGTACGTGAAGAAAAAGGAATCTACAGACCACTTTCAACATAAAAACGCGTACATCTCTTATTAAATGCATGCAACTACTTTGGTTGAAACAAAACTGAGCGTTACGTTATTATTAAAAGTCACAGTGGAATCTACAAATGTTAATGGCTTTTTAGTTCTGAAAGAAAAATGTCCAAGTCTTTTAAGTCAGGTACTCGGGTGGAGGCAGAAAGCAGGAACAAAAAAGAGAGAGAGAGAGAGGAGAGAGAGAGGAGAGAGAGAGAGAGAGAGGAGAGAGAGAGAGTGAGAGAGAGAGAGAGAGAGAGAGAGAGGGAGAGAGAGATGAGTCGGAGGGGAAAAAGGAAGATGTGATATGTGATGGGACAGAAAGACTTGGTCTTCTTTGTGTTGGGTGTGTTCCTGGGGCCACATTAGCACTGCTGACTCTACTGTGAGTGTGAAATGTCCTAAGTCGTCTGGAGTCAGTCTAGAGCTTTGGGTCAATGAAGACCTGAATGTCTACAGCACTGGGCGGGGGGGACTTCAGGGCTCACTTTAATGAATGGGGTGTCCATGGAGAGGGTGGAAATGAAACTGCAGTTTTCTAAGTGGCCCACAATGAGAAGGGCAGCACACAGGAACAGATATGTTGGAGTGGAAGGCAGAAATGACCCAGAAATTGAGAGAGAAGAGACCGGCCTTCTCACCTCCTGATTCCTCACGGTGGCTGCAGCTAAGACAGATATGGGACCCCTGAAAGGCCAGACGCAGCAGCTCAACCACCTGTCTCTGGAGTGGCAGATTTCAGAGGGAAGCTGAGCTCAGGATGGGGCCTTTGCTTCATCCTACTTAAGTCTTCTGAATCCTTTTAAGCCCAATGGTTCTTTTTTCTCCTAAGCCATCCCAACTTTCTAAAACATTTTTGCAGGATTTTATAGTTATTTTCTTCATAGGACACTTAATAGAAATGAGACCTTTAATAAAAAATAATGATGTATTTAGTAGCAGTAGAAGTTAAATGGAGACGATAAATGCTTTCAAATAATCTAAATAATATCAATGAATTAGGGCCCTATAGGAAGATGGTAAATGAATCTCTCAGTTAATTTTTGATAAAAAATGAAGCAAAGCAACAAAACCTAAGAACAACAACAAAAACACTATATTGGAAACGTTTATTTCTAAAGTTAAATGAACCCTTATTTGAGTAACATAGTTAACTCAGACACACGTGCTGGGTATGACTTCAACGGCCTCACATTCTACCTTTGTTACTGGAACTGACTTCATACAATTAACGTAAGGCTTTTGGCAAACAATCGATGCTGTACAGTAAAGAAAAGCACATTTTGATGCATTTCATGGAGATATAACAAATCTTGCTATTTTTCAGACTCTTCATACATAAGATATGAAAACCAAAATGATAATAAATGGAAAACCCTGGGATTATCTCAGAAACCTAACAAAAGACCTTAGAACTCGAGTTCACTCTCTTATTTTTACTGATAAGAAAATCTGGAATGAGCACTAGGGCCTCTACCAACTACCATGTAGTTGGCTGAATGCATAAGGCTGAAATCTGGGTCTCCTCGCCCCACAGTACAGCGTCATTTCCATTTTGCTGTTGATACCAAGTAATTTATGGTCATCTGACCTCATCAAGGAGACAACAAAATACGTTTGAGAAAGCAAAGTGCACTAGTAGAGAACTGTAACTTTTTTCTGGAAAGTGATCACTCCTTTCCAATTCACCTCTGCACTCGGAATGTAAAGGAAAGAAGCACGGATCTGCTGTCTGTGCCTTTCTTAGGTTTTAGACATTCAATAAGGCACTGATGGTGTGAAAACATTATTCAGTTAAATCAGGGAGCCAATTTCTATCTTAATTCTTAAAAAATGTTCACAGAACAGGAGGGATCAATTCTAAGCTTACCTTTAATCACAAATGGGGGGAAAATAAGCTGATTCATTTCAGAAGCAATAATGAGCACAACTGTTAATAATATTTCTAATTTGAATTGAAATTTACAGGCTAATCTAGTCATCACTTATTGAAATTCTCCAACACTCACCCAGACACCGCGGGGCGGGGCATGTTGACAAAGCATCAGTGATGATCAGAATTTCTTTAATTACTGAAGAGACGTGGTCTATATTCCTAACACTGAACTAGGATAAAAGCTAAAGGACAAATCTGTGATTAAAGTACTCCCTTAAAATAAGTGTGGGTTTTGTCAACTTTTCTATCTTTACAGAATGTTGATAAGTAGTAAACATTCAATCCCTCCCGAAAGAAATCGTGCCTCCATGTGCTACTATGTGAATTATAGCTGAAGGAAAGAAAAACCTGACCAAGTAAGAAGAAATCAGAGTTCTCAAGACTATATCCTGTTTGTAGGCACTAACATTATTCATATAGAGGTGTACTTTCACCAAATTTATAGAAATGATGCATCGATCCAAATAATTGATTGACCACATGTTTCTTTTAATATACATAACTATTAATGTACTAACATCAGCGTGTACCTAAAAAAGAGCAAAAGAAAGAACATCTGGATTTTGAAGTGGTTAGAAAACAGAAGTATCTACATTTCTGCAAATCCCTTATGCTGCTTTAATTGGGCTTATTCATCTCCAGTTTTAATAACGTTGTGTTAATTGTGTTATAAGACTGATGTTGTTAAATGAGCTCACCTGTTTGATATGATTTGTATGCTTACAAGTGACAGAAACATAATTGCAGATACAGACAAAAGTTTTGTCAAAAAAACAAAATGCCCTGAAGTGAAACAAACAGGAGGATGCTAAGGCATTAAGTGCAACCTTTACATCTAATTCATCAGAAAGTTCTTCCATTTTTCTCCTCCAGAAAAGATCCCAATTCCAACTACTCCTCACTACCGAAACTGAGCAGGACCCTGTGGACCTCTGCAGGGTACAAAAAATGCCTTTCCGTGCCTCACATTTCCTGTTTGTAGGAAAAAGGCTTTCAGCCTCCTAGACCGTCCCTGAGTTCCACAGGGCTGATTTAAATGGTTACTAATTAGGGAAGTGAGGGAAAGCAGAAAGAAAGGAAAGACTGTCGAGAAACAACAGTGCAGCCTTGGAGCAGGGTCCAGGTTCCTGCTCAAGGAATATACAAAGCAACGTGATACAGATCTCGGAGGTTCTCCACAGGAACTAAGCCACCCTCCTCCCCACCCCGCGCCAGGTGGAAGATGGTAATTTCAGGCTGAGCACCAGCACACTGACCCCAGACTGGTGGGAACCAGAAGGCAGATGACTGCGATTCCTGGAACACCACCCTGTCAGCTCCCCACCAACCAATCAGAAGAAAGCCACACACCCTGCAGCTCTCCCGCCAAATCTTGCTTATAAAAGCTCTTCCCTGAAAACGATCGGGGAGTTTGGGCTCTTTGAACACGAACTGCTCTTTCTCCTCGCTTGGCCCTGCAACACACCTTTCTCTGCTCTGAACTCTGACGTTCTGGTTTGTGCAGGCACACGAACCTGTGTTCCACGTGACCTCTACCACCTCCAACCTAGCTCAAACCACCATCATCTTTCACCCAGACTATTACCAGAGCTTCTTGTTCCTACTTTTGCCTCAAAAGCCACTCTCCACATAACAGAAGGGGTGAGAGCTGACTCATCCTAGCCTGTGAATGTAGACTGTTAAACTATCCCTATTATGAGGGATTTTTGTAAGCCAGTTGTTAATCACGGCAATTATTAAACATTAAATTATATATACAATTTATATTAAAAACAAAACTAATCACTCAACACTCATCACTTCATTCATGCAGTAGTATATTTTTCTATCCTTGAAGCTCTTAAGATTATTTATATTTACTCTGCCTGCATGGTGTAAATCACTTACAGTGGTGGGCTACTGTGCGTTCCCAAATCCACGTGCAGTGACATCACACTGACAGCTCCAAGTCAGCCATGATGAGGGAATTTATGTCACAGAAATTGGCAGATGCTACAAATCAGGAGTTGACCTACTATTCTGTTCATCATCTAGACCTAACAAAACTACTGGAGAAAATATTAATAATGTAGATTATGCTTAGAAGTGTGTTGAGTCTGTAGCCCCTACATTTTAAATAACAACAACAGAGAAATTGAGGAATCAGTCTTCCAATATTTGGAAACCATTATCTGTTTCAGCAAATAAGTGGCTCACATAACTGATGAAAGAGTAAAGTTCCAACACGCATCTTTGTTCTATCAGTTTCATCTTACTCATTATTGTAAATAAAAATATCAGTCAACATTCATGACAGAATGAAATGTTTTTTGAGCATCTATCATATTCCCAGAATACACTAGGGGCTCAAAAAAACACCTCTTGAATGACTTCATTAACATAGGTTGAAATTTTCTCAATTCCTTTCTTCTCTCCCTTCCTTGTGTCATCGTAACATAGGAACCAGGGTCAGTCCTATTTCTACAAAT
Organism: Neophocaena asiaeorientalis asiaeorientalis; assembly: GCF_003031525.2. Classification (NCBI taxonomy): domain Eukaryota; kingdom Metazoa; phylum Chordata; class Mammalia; order Artiodactyla; family Phocoenidae; genus Neophocaena; species Neophocaena asiaeorientalis. The sequence continues at coordinate 4,403,554 of NW_020173204.1, read as the reverse complement.
GTCGGAATCCCCAAGCACACTTTGGCCAGCTACTTAGAGTCTTTTTTCATCTATTGTTTCTATACTTCCTGCACAAAAACACCACCATCCCCCAACCATCACCTCAGGACATTTCTAGAAACTCAGTTGAGAACTTTACTATAAAAGTTGAAACTGAAAATAGATTTC
>NW_020173204.1:4243085-4403337 GCF_003031525.2 Neophocaena asiaeorientalis asiaeorientalis | reverse complement strand
CGGGGCAACTACAACCTAAGAAGTTTGGGAGGACCTTCAAAATACGATGTTTGCATACTTTCTTTAACACTTAAAATTCGCAAATGCAAGTCTCTTGTGCAGGAGATTACTGTTAAATGGTGAATGCCAATTACAGTTGAATGGTTAATCTTCACTAAGTAAGAAGTGCTTCATATGTCATGCAAAATTATCTGCCACAGCATTAACACACACCGATTAGTTAACTAGCTAAACAGATTAAACACAGATTTTCGTGTTTATCGGAAAGGAATAGGCCTTAACTTTAATAGTATGGAATATTCTCTCTGTTAAATTTTATGACTCCTCATCCGGTTTCATTTAAAATGTCAAAATTGTAATGGTAGTGACATTCATTTTATAATAGTGTTTGAAACATATGCAGTAAAAGGGGTTGTAATAATAATGCTACAAATTACATGCTTATTTTTCCAGATCATACCTAATAGACTGTAATATCGTTTGCGGTCACAGTTCACCAGAGTTAAATTTAAAGCATAATATTAAAGTCAAGGTTCCTTCACATCTAATTAGACATTAGAACAAATGTGGCCAGGTCTGCATTCTGTTCAATATACGCAAATAATCCCTCAGAGGTAACAGAAGCATTTAACAACAGTAAAGGTAAAAGTAACCTGCTCTAAAGGTATACGATAAATTAGCACAGATACACCTTCAACATCGTGCAATGTGATATCTCAGTTGCTGTAACACACCCCGAAGCATAAATCGTACCCAGCTTGTCTCACACCGCAAAATATTCAGGACAAACATAGAATATTTTATGCTTAGAAGCTTAACTTCTGGAAATTATGCCAGCAAGCGAGGCAGTTCAACAAAGCACCTATCACTGGGGTACGGATAGCACCACTGCAAATCATGGCAGAGTCATTTATTTTCAGGAGCAGCAGGGAAACGTTAAAAAGAACGCATTCTGTTCATTCTTCAAAAATCCATATAAATAAGTCTTAGTTATAGACAGTATGTTAGAGGGCGAGGACTGTTGTTTTTGTTTTTGTTTTTTTGCTTGCTTGTGTGTTTTCTAAACCCACTGTCACAAATGGTTGTGCTGTATTCATCCTCAGAAATGGATGGGGGAAAATATTTCCCTGAAGTTCCATCATGTAAGATCAGAGTTAGATTTTTCTCTACTTCTGTTTTTTTATCATCTTGGTAAAAATGAAATTGGGAAGTAAAGATGGATTTCATAGTTTGGCATGCTGACTATAGCTTTCCAAAGACTTCTGATTGGCTCTCCGTGGACCAATCAAATTCTTTCCCTGTCTTTAACTGCCCTCTTGCCATATTTAGAAAAAGAAGGCACTGGAGGCCTGTGATACATCATTACCTGAAAATGTTTGTCTTGAATATTCCTGTAGTATCCAAACATACGAAAAACGATTCTTAGTCTTAGCCACTGTGTATATAGATACTGAAATCACTGTAATAAAGCACTTGATATCTAAATAAAAGTTCTTAGTGGATAAAAAACCTCCTACACCTCCATCTGACAGATCAGACCTATTGAAAATAGAACTTTAGGTTTTGTTTATAAACTTCAAATACAATCACTTAAAAGTAAAATGCTTAAATAGTGGTCATCCAGTCAGTCTCCTGGTACCAAGTCTTGAATGATGGTTGTGTCAGAATTTTAACTCTGCTGTGAATCAGTCAGCTGCAGAGGAACTCTTTTCTAGATGCACTGCCATAAAATTAGGTCAACAGGAAGGTTTGGACATTCCAACTGACCATGATTTCTTTACAGCTGAGGACCAAACAATTGTATTTCTTGATATTTCTCCAGTAATGGTGCCCCAGCGGGGCAAATCCTGCCCACAGAATATCCCAGATTCTTCATTTCTGTTGTGCCCAGCACGGTGCCAGACCCAGGATTAAAAGTACTGTTAAGCCGGGGAGGGCCAGCACTTTGCCTCTGCTAACCTTGGTGAAGAGGAATTTGACACTTTACAGAGGAAAAGCTCCTACCACAGCTATAACTAGCTTAGTTTGAGAGAGAGACTTTTGCTACTAAAACTAACAGTAATTCCAATTATAACATCTATTAATTTAAGGATCCCCTTCACCACCTTTCATAGTATCTAATAGAAAAAATGAAAGCTAAATTGGTATTTTACCCACTGAACTGACTGAAGGAATTGCATGAAAGAAAAAAAATGTAAATTGCGCCTCCATAGTTTTTCAAAAGGCTAATTACGGCTCTCGCTCATCAGTCAGGTATTCCATGCTAATGATGATCTGGGAAAAGATTCTTTCATAAGGTGAAACAGAACTTTCCAAATCATTTCTGTCTCCACTGGGTCTTGATTTTTGTTTTAGAACCACCAATGTACCAAATGAATTCATTTTGGGATTTATATTTCTCCTGGAAAATTACTGCCGGACAGGTGTAGGAAATAAAAGTGCTATGGATAAGATTTAAAGAGAGAGCCACCCTTGCAAAAAATAATTTGCTCTGCATATCTAAGCACTTTCAAGTTGCTAGCATTTTGGGACATCATCATTTCTCCAAAAGAATGAGGCTACTAACATTAACATTTGCTCTAACGCCTGATGAGCTGGACATGTGGGGAGTCTTGGAACCATTTACGATTCCAAGATAATATACGGAAGGCTGGGTGTAAGAGAAACAGTGAAAAAGGAATGACTGTTTCCTAGTGAGCATGATGAATAAAGCAGAAAAGAGTCTGAAGAAAACACCTGCAATGATTGCCCAAACTGCACCTGTACAATCCATTCTGTGTAAAAGACCTGAATAAATACGCAATATCTTTCCCAAGGAAAGATAGTGTTTAGATGTTCCCAAGATCGGAGAGACCATTCTGGATAAGATGACACTCGTCAGAACACGAAAATACAGCACATTCTGCAACATTCAAACAATGTGAAGATCAGAAAATCCCCTGGTTCCCACTCCGGCCCCACCAGTAACTGCCCATCGCGTATGACTTAGCATCAAGGAGAGAAAGTATGAGCTGAGGCAGGTTCCATTATCTCCCTGGATATGTTTCTTTATTTTAAAAGGGAGAGAAAAAGCCAAGATACGGTCTGAGGTCTTCTTTTGTTTTAACACTTGATTATTTTGGTAGGTAAGGGATCAGTAATTTAAGAAACTCTGGGCCTGAATCAGTAAAGGGGCTTCAAAGTCACAGGATTCTGGGCCACAGGAATGTAGCCTCTTTAGATAATAAACGTTTTAAAAAATTTTTAAAGAGACTTGTGCAAATTGCTTAGAAATACGAATAGATCAATTGTTGAAACAAGTAAAGAGCTGTTATTGGCTACTGACAAGAGCTGCTTTTGCGTTCGTCGTCTTTGTGGTTGTTTTTAACATCACCTTTGCACTCCTCTCCTGCCTGCACGCCGGGGTCAGCAGGAGGGAAAGTGTAGACAGACTCCACTGGAATTCCCAAGCCATACTTAAGACTGTAGTTGCAACATTTTTTCTCTGCAAAATCTTTTTCAGAGCAGATAACACGTGGGACAAAGGATTGACTTTAAGTTGCAGCTCTTTGTTTTCCAGGGCCTTCCCTCTGGCACAGCAGCCAGAGGGCCCCAGGAGGCTTGGAGGAAAGGATGACAAGAGGGGACTCACACCTTTCATAATGGCTTGTGAACAATCAAGAGCTGGTGGTATTAGTGAAAGGTTATTATTTGAATTAATCACACAAGTTTAAAACAACTTGGCATTTCAAAATGTTCCTAGGTAGGCGTGGTTTCCTAACTGCAACTGCCGGGGAGTGTAATCCTGGCGTGCTGGGAAGGGTGCAAGTCTGCGTGCCTGGAGGGAAGGGGGTGGGGTCTGTCTGGATGCAGCCTCTGTCATCCTTTAAGGGAGACTTAGCAGGGGCCCAGGCAGATTCAAGCAACTTCAGGATCCCTTCTTCTTTGTGACTTGGGGAGAAAGGAAAGGAGCGGGGGAGAAGGGGAAGAGAAGATGGAGAGAGGGGAGAGGGGAGGGACTGGGGAGGAGAGAAGAAAGGCAGACCTAAGGTCTCCTATAGCTCTGTGCTAACTGGTGAGCCAAGCAAATCACTTCCCTTTTCTCTTTGTTTTGGTTCTCCTATCTGTAGTAAAGATCTGATTTACTGCACAGAAGTATTGAGGGAATCAAATGAGGTAATGCTTGTGACAATAAAGGAACAATTCAGTAATACTAAAGAGTCTGAGAAAGGCTACGTTAAGTAGGTAGGGTGAGTGAAATATGCACACGCCTTACCTCTCTTGGAGGCTGAAAAGTGGTTTATCGTATAATAAAAAACATTAACTGAGGACCTACTGGGAACCAGACACTGGTCTAACCTATGTGCTAGCCAAGGTCTAGGGAATAAAAGATGGATAAGACACAGTCGCAGACATTCAGGACCTTAGGGCTTAGTAGGAGAGACAAATACTTAAACCGTTTTGATAAATTACGGAAACTGATATAACGGTCTGATATAAATTCACATAGAGGCACACAGGAACCTCCTGGTCCTGGGGGCTTACGCTTGAGCTGGGCTTTTCAGACCGTGTATGCAGAGAGCAGTGGTCTTGCCCACAGAACACCCAGAGCACAGGCGCAGAGATGGTGTGAAAGCGTGCTGTGCCCTGCTGCTGCTAAGGTACAGCCAAATGCTAAATTCGACACAGACCCGGCAACCGGGGGTCCGCGATGAACCACCAGGGCTAGAAATGGGCGTGTTTACAAGTGGGGCTGTGGGTTTGGGTCCCTAAATTAAATAAACCGGAGAATTATCAGTCTACTTTTTTTTTTTTTTTTGTGGTAAGCGGGCTTCTCACCGCCGTGGCCTCTCCCGCCGCGGAGCACAGGCTCCGGACGCGCAGGCCCAGCGGCCATGGCTCACGGGCCCAGCCGCTCCGCGGCACGTGGGATCCTCCCAGACCGGGGCACGAACCCGTGTCCCCTGCATCGGCAGGCGGACTGTCAACCACTGCGCCACCAGGGAAGCCCTATCAGTCTACTTTTGGTGCACTTCATTAGGCAGGGATATTAACGACAGGCAGGATGGTTATTTTTTCGGTTCGTGAACTTAATCACAAAATTTTGAGATGGAAGCCTAATAGCGTTAATGACTCTTCTGTCCATTCTCCTTGATTTTAGGGTTTTTAGTAAAGGTACGTTAATGGCACCAGCCCTCCAGCTATTGTCTGATAAATCCATGAATCCAAACAAAATAAAAGATAATGCTAGTTTAATTGTCCTATATTTTAGAGCTGGTGGATTCATGTATTTTTGTGAAGCAATTTATAATTTCTTAGAACATTTTAGGATGAAATAACTCTAAGAGAGCAATATTCAAATACATGTAACTTCAGTTGTTTTCCAAGGGACTGCAAGGGAATGAATTCACAGAAGATCTAAAACAACTGTACATTTCTGGGGCGGCATATATTCAATGACAAATCATTTCTAGAACATTACTAACTATGTGTGTTCCTGCAACATATCTTTAGAAAAGAAAAATATACTAATTGTCCTATGTACTATAATATGAATAAGTAACCATTTAGCTAGTAATATAAAATGTATAAGCAAGCATGGTAGAAAAGGAAACACTGAAAAAACCTACCACAGCAACACGGATGGATCTAGAGATTATCATACCGAGGGAAGTCAGACAGAGAAAGACAAATACCACGATATCACTTATATGTGGAATCGAAAAAAATGATACAAATGGACTTGTTTACAAAACAAAAACAGACTCACAGACATTGAAAACAAAATTTATGCTTACCAAAGGGAAAAAAGTGGGGAGGAGGGATAAATTAGGAATCTGGAAGTAATGTAAACACACTACTATATGTAGAATAAACAAGGACCTGCTACATAGCACAGGGAACTATAGTCAATATTTTTTAATAACCTATATGGGAAAAGAATCTGAAAAATAATATATATGTATATATAGGTATAATTGAATCACTTCGCTGTACGCCTGAAACTAACACAACATTGTAAATCAACTATACTTCAATTAAAAATAAATAAATACCCCAAACTCTTGAAAATGTCAAATATTTCTGAAACCAATTTGAGAAGTAACTTTTAAAATGATTTTAAAGTTTAAAAACTTTCTCAGGGCTTCCCATGGTGGCGCAGTGGTTGAGAGTCCGCCTGCCGATGCAGGGGACACGGGTTCGTGCCCCGGTCCGGGAAGATCCCACATGCCACGGAGCGGCTGGGCCCGTGAGCCATGGCCGCTGAGCCTGCGCGTCCGGAGCCTGTGCTCCGCAACGGGAGAGGCCACAACGGTGAGAGGCCCGCATACCGAAAAAAAAAAAAAAAAACTTTCTCAGTAATATGTGCACTGCTGGAGAAAGAATAAATATCCAATTATGCCCCTTTCCTCAAGTTCCACTGAGCTGGCTTCCTTCCTGCCTCTATAATATTTATCCATCAACACACACTTACCGTGTATCTTAATTCCCTACAGCCAGAATGAACAACTTTGGCTAACAAAGTGGAGAAAAAAAAACAATTTAAATGACTCAGCCGATTATTTAAACAATTAAAAATTCTTTAATTTAAATCTGATGGTTGTTTTTGTTGAATAGTCATAAATCCACACTTACGGTAAGATGGAGACCAATATTTCTGTGCCGAGTGGATGAAATAACTTTCTAATTTGTACAGTACATAACCCCTTGCCCGCCCAGGCATAAGGATATTCCAGACAGGAAAAATGATCAGAATATTATGATGTCAAAAGGCTTAGGCTGTCATCGTATCACAAAATTACAGTGTCTTCACTGAAAACCGTGTCTGTCACATGATTCTTGCCAGAGCTGTCCTCACTGGTACCACAGGGATACTTTTTTTTTTTTTTTTTGCAGTACGCAGGCCTCTCACTGTTGTGGCCTCTCCCGTTGCGGAGCACAGGCTCCGGACGCGCAGGCTCAGCGGCCATGGCTCACGGGCCCAGCCGCTCCGCGGCACGTGGGATCTTCCCGGACCGGGGCACGAACCCGTGTCCCCTGCATCGGCAGGCGGACTCTCAACCGCTGCGCCACCAGGGAAGCCCCACAGGGATACTTTTGATTTTGCCACCAATACTGCTTCCAGGAGGTTTTAAACATTGGCTTGGGGCTGGTACATCCTCTCTCAGGTATCTCTTTGAAAGAAAGCTCTTTAGGAAGGAGCTTTTGTATGTTTAATCACTGCTTTTGTTTTGCTTATAAAAGCAATAGCAGCGGCAGAAGTACCCGCAGCTACATGACTATGTGGAATCACCTGCAGAGGCCAGGGAGAAGCATCCATCCACCTTCTGCTTGCTGACTGCAGTGTGACTCGGCCTGTGGATTTTTGCTGACTTGCAAATGGCCACTTAGGACCTCACAGGATATTGGCTGAATGGTTCTTGCACACGGCCTGAGAAAATGTTTCCTTAGCATCTTCCCCTGTATTGCCCATGATCTTCTTCTATTATTGTGTTGTATAATATGAGGAATAGACTTAAAGATACGGACTAAAGAATCAGGAGAAAAGATAATCATTACACACCTGCCCCACGCACATGTGACCCATAACTACAGTTAACTGTCTTGAATGCTATAAGCTGTTATGTACATTATTCACCCTGTGCTTCTGGTTTTCATATTTGAAACAAAGAAAGAGGCCTATTAAAGTGTTCATGTAAACTTTGAAAGGCATAAAGAGAAAAGCCACGAGAGCAGGTCTGTTCAGCGTTCATTGTTGTGCAGTTAAATTCTATGTTAGTTGACACTGGAAAGAAAACCCTTTCAGCTATGTGCCATGTGCCAAACAGAGCATAGGATGCGATTCTTTCTCTCAATCATATTACGGTTCAGCAATAAGTATACATATCCAGTGAACTTTTAACCACTACTCTATTCCTCTCTCACATGGATCTAGCCAGAATCTTGTTTTTACTGAAATTGTTCCATCAAAAATCACTAAGTCAAGCATCCCATTTTCTGATCACAGTTTCCTCGACTTTACAGTTTAATTATTCAACTACTCCCACCATGACCATTCTTCAATGTATTCAAGGATCCAGGAGGCAAATATCACTACCTTCGCCCTGTGTACTGCTTGCCCTCCTGACCTCACAGGTCTCTCTGTCCAGATTACATTCCATGGTCTAGTCAATAAGCCTTTTGCCACTGACCTAACCTTCCTTGCTCCTCTGATCTTTGTCTGGCCGTTCCTCAAACTTGGATGAACCCAAATATCCTTTTTCTCCATACTTGCCTCCAGGCAGCTGAGTTCAACTATAGAAATGAAAGTGAATTATTAATAACTTATTAATAGGTCAGGATAACCTGACTCACCTGGATTGGTATTAAAATGAAATCAGGATAACCCAACTTAACTAGACTCTGCTTCATGAGGATGTTACTGAACTCCTCTGTCCGATCTTTCGGACTCTTTGCAAAGCTCTGATTACATCATCTTATTCCTCTCATTACCCTCAGCAGATGGCAGGCCACCGAATTCTTGGAGAAAATAGGAAACATCAGACGGGAACTCACTCGAGTTCTCAGTATCAAAAATATACTTGCATTTGTAACCGTTTTTTCACTCATTTTCATCCATAACAATAGAACAGATACACATCCTTCGGGTTAAAGTCAACTATCCTCTGATTTCATTCTACTTCACCTTCTTAGGAGCTTTTTATTAGTATCTGCTCTGTCCCCCTGCATCTGAACCTTTCTTTAATACAGTGAGCTTCCCATCAACATATGAACACGCTTCTCTCTCCCTGAACCTCACTCTCCTCCAACTCTAGCTATTATCACTTTCTTCTTCCCATTCATGGCAACGCCTGTCTAGAAAGTTGTTTATACATATATTCACGAGTTCTGTTTTGTCACGTTCCACTTACTCAATCCAGCTTCTGCATTCATCACATAATTACAGGCTGTTGCAAAGTGATCCAGAAATTCTATTGCTAAAATCAACAGTGGTGCCTCAAGGCTTCATCTTATTTAGACTCTCAGCTGTTTGACAGCACTGACCATTGTCTTTCTTGGACCCTTTCTCATCTGGAATCTTGCTTCCTTCTTCTTTCCTGGCCTGTATTTTCTCATTCTCACTTATTGGCTTATTTTTCTCCATGTGGATTTATGCTCCTCAAATTTGTAGTTCTAAGTACACATAAACATCTTGAAAATGTATCTCTTTGGGCAGCTACACACTTGCCCATGGCTTCAAGTGCCCTCTGCACCCAGACGATGCCAAACTTCAATTGCATATACACAACTTTTCCTCTGAGTTCCAAATCCATGTTTATCCCCATTTGTCATGTCCACTTTCATATTAAAAACAAACCTCAAAACCAGCCTGTCCGCAGTGGTCCTGATGATTTTCTCACCCACACCAGTCCTTCAGCAATTCTGCTCTCAGTGAATCTACTCCTTCTACTTATACACTACAAAAGTAGAAGCCGGCTTCCCTGGCGGCGCAGTGGTTGAGAGTCCGCCTGCCGATGCAGGGGACACGGGTTCGTGCCCCGGTCTGGGAAGATCCCACATGCCGCGGAGCGGCTGGGCCCGTGAGCCACGGCCGCTGAGCCTGCGCATCCGGAGCCTGTGCTCCGCGGCAGGAGGGGCCGCAGTGGTGAGAGGCCCGTGCACCCCCCCAAAAAAAAAAAAAAAAAAAAAGTAGAAGCCAACACACACCTCCAAATCCAATCCATCAAAAATAACTGTTAATTTTATCTCCTAAATGCCTGTCAAACCCATCCCCCGCCTTTCCATGGTCACCAATAATCCCCAATCCTAACTGTATCCCTAATATGCTTTGTCTACTGTAATCCTTTTATGAGGTCTACATGCATTTACTGTGGCATTTTTTAAATGAATTTTCCACAATGCAGGTGAAAAGATATTTTCAAAATACAAAGACAGCCTTCACTGGCTACCAATTTTTCTTAGTACAGAGAACTATATTCTTTACATGGCCCATGGGGCACTCAGTGATCTAGCTCCTGACTCCCATTTCAACATCAGAAAGAGCCTTTTCCCTCATTTTCCACTTGCTGGAAGACTGGCCTTTGGTCCTCCAATTGTTTCTTCTCTTTTCTGTTTCCTGGGCTTTGTACCTGTTGTTTCCTCGTCTGGATTATTTCCCTCCTCCCACCTTCCCCTAATTAACTCCTACTAAGTTTAGGTTTAACATTGTCATTTGAAACTCATCTATCCACTCTTTTGCATCCTGCTCTCCAAACCACGTCAGATATCCTTAACTAGTCCAGGGTACCTTTCGATATGCAGTTATAAAGGTATGTGATATTTCTGACCGATATCTTCCTAACGCATTAAAATGTAAATTCTATGAATAGGGAGGCTGTAAATATTTTGTTCCCTATCGTGACCCCAGGGTCTAGGCCTGGTGCAAAATATGGAGATAGGTATTTGTGGGATGAATGAATGGATGTAATGACAGGAGTAGGTTGATGTCGATTACCACATGCTGATGGAACCCTGTGCCATTTAATGCATATATTAAATATCACTGAGTGCTGTTGGTTTAATCTGACAAGAAACTCTCACACGTATCTGACATGGCCCTTAAGTGAATGCACTTCACAGGGGCCGCTCACTACGTATCTGTTGATAAATGGCAACAGGCAGGAGGGGGCGACTGCACGTATCAAAAACCCACAACTACTCAGTGCACAGCTGGTTAAACATGCAGAGGTGGGAGTGATGTTAGAAGGAAAAAAGTCACTGCTCTTTTCTTCAGCACAATGAGAGTGAACAAACATGGCTTCACATCTTCAAGTTTATCAGTTGTTTCATCCTAATCGTCTTGACTCAACGTTGCTGTTCTCCCATATGTTAAAAGAAAAATAAATAAGTTTACGTAAGTGGGGTTTTTGTTTTATTTCTTTTGAGAGAGACAGAGAGAGGATGAATTCTTGACATGAGGGTCTGGTCACTGTGTGGTGTGGTAGGATCTCTTTCTCTGAAGATTGTTAAGAATTGATGACAGTTTCCGTAGACTTCTGCCTGGAGCGATGGAAACTAATTGGATGACCCTCTACTGATCAGCTTGCGCTGTGAAGAGTGCTACAGGAGGTCTCCCCGGAGATGGCCCATAGCAACTAGGACAAAATAGTCACCCGTCCAGAAACGCCAATAATCAAATGTCATGAAATGCCTTCCAAAGAAGAGCTGGTTATTTATCACAAATATCTGAAGGATCTGGGACTGTTTACATTTTATATAATCTCATTATTTTTATAGCCTGTATTAAGTTACCATTAGAATTCTGCCTATCCCAGTCCCTTAGTTGGATATAAATCAGTCAACTATTCATGGAGTGGCCACAGGGTGTTTGACAAGGCATCAGATGCCTGGAATTAGTTGCTCCTTCAGGATTGATCCATTAGTAGGACAGATAAAACCAGTGAAAATAAACTCTTCTTCGTTGACATAACAGGCAAAACTAGTACATACAGAGAAGTGCAATTATCGGGGAAGTGAACATGCAATTCTGTAAGCACCATGAACAATGGGAAATATTTGTGGTAAAAGTAACGAAGAAGACGCTTGGGAGCTGTACAGAGAGGAAATGATATGTTTGTCAGACAGAAGGGGGAATTTATGTGAAGCTCTTGGAAAGGCCTGGAAGACATTTCCACGAGTGGGAAGGAAGATTGTATAAGCAGACAACAAGACGATGGATGAGATTACTGGGAATAGAAGGTGCAGATCTGGTTTACTTGCATTCAGGAAATAAACTGACCCTTTGGGATGTCTGTCTGGCTTCTTTAGCATATGCGTACGGTATCCTTGGCGAGGTCACAGCCACTGTTCCCGGGAGCACTGTTCCATTCGGCACTGCCTATATCATAGCTTCTGCGATGGCATAAGAGCAGATTCAGTACAGTCCAAAACGTAAGGTTATCACTTAGTTCAGCTATATTCTGTACTAGCTGTGCAACTTCAGGTAAGTTACTTCAATTCTCCAGGCTTCAGTCTCTTCATCCATAAAAATGAAGGTGTAGGATCAGACAGAGGTTCTCAACAGAAGCAGTAATGCCCCAAGGGACTTTTGAAAATGTGTGGATAAGCAACTTTTGGTGTTACCATGTTTGAATGCACTACAGTCACCCACTGGGTGAAAGCCAGGAATGATAACGCCCAGCAACGCACAGGACGTGGCAGATGGAGGGAAGAGAAGTCTCCCATTGTGTAGAGCTTTGGAGTGTAAAGTTTCAGCAGGGAACTCCTGTTTGCAATTATCGAACCCTATCACCTAACTCCCTTTAATTACGAACACAGGATATTTTTGGCTAAGTTTTAATAGTCATAAATTTTTCCAGCAGTGCAAAACCACATAATGAAAGACTGCATTCCCTTTTGTTTAGAATTTTACTAAAACTTATTCCTCATTACAGAAAATCATATCACCAATGGCAATTTGTGTTAATGCACTTATAAGATTGCATTTATAACTGTGCATTCACTGTGCCCCTACGTGTAGGTGCAAGACGAAATGAGTTTACAATGTCTTCTATTATAGAGACACATGAGTATTTATGTGCATGTAGACATATGTATTCTTCTATTACAAATTACTTTTGTCTCTTCTTTATATAACTGCATAATGTCAATTTTTTAAAATGATGATTATACGTGTTATATTTTCCGTGAATTTCATTTCACAGAGTTTTTATAATAAACTGTTTGGTGTGAAAGGGAGCTTTGACTCTGATAGGGCTGAGAACCAATGGATTGGACAATCTCAAATACCTTTAAGCTCTCAAATCCATGGGTTTATAAGTTTTACTTTGATCTGCAAGGAAGGAGAAACTCTTAAATGATTTTCACTAGTGATATTCAGTTCAATGTCTAAATTCTAGAGTAAGAGAAAGAATGACTGAAACAGACTCTATTTATTTTACTATCTTTCCACTTAGTTCAACTGAGATAGGAGACTAATAGATAATCAGCACATCAACACGAGTTGAGAACTCACTGCACCAGGTACTGATAAGAAACTCTAAAGAAAGAAATGAGAAAGTGTGTGTTGCCCTAATGACATCACTGAGACCGAGACTTCATTTTCTCAGACAATAGATTTCATTTTCTTTAAAGAAGGAAGAACTTTACTGTGTGTTAAGAAGTTAAATTTTTTCCTGTTATGCTAAAATTCTGTTCAAGATTAGAAGAGGAAATAGGACACCGAAACACACTGATCCCCAGAGCACGTGTTGTATTTCATCATTTTCACTACTCTGGCATCTGGCTAACTCCCCTCTCCTTTGCTTTCTGGACACACATACATCCACACCAATCACTAAAGTAATTAAGTCAGGCAAGCCCACACCGCCTCTATGGGGAGGATGTTGAAAGGTTTTCTAAATATGATGGCATACAAATATTTTAGTAGTATAATCAATAAGTTCCATTCTATAGGGCTTTCTAATTTGCACGTCACTTCTTAAGAGTAAAGCGCAGTAAAATTGGGCTTCTTACAGTCAAATGCCTCAATTCTTGTTTCGTACTTCACCTCTGAAATATGATGATCTACTAAAACAAAACCTACGGGGCAGAAAGGCATTTTCCCATTTTGCAAATCAAGCATCCGCATGAATGTCTTCCAGGATCTCCAGGAGCTCTGTACAGAGCTGGGCATTTCTCATCCCTCTATTAATGTGACCTTCAAGTGACAGAACTGGTTCAAGAATAACACATTTTGATGGTACTTGTAAAAGTAATGGAGCTGCTGTCAAAACCACCCAGGATGACAATGAAACTTTAATACATAGTAAGTACTGTGCGGGCGAGAGTAGCAACTAATGTTTTCACCGTAAATGTTTCCGCCTAATTAGTATTTAACTCACAAATTTCTTTGACATCCAGTTTCAAGTGATTAAAAAACAAAAAAAAGTATAATTGGTCCAGTGGAGCCACTATAATTGAAAGAAAGGTGTAACTGCCTAATAATGCTGCTGCATGCCATACTGACAGATTCACTTACTCACTCATTCAGATATATTTATCAACTATCTACGCAAAACACCATTGAGTTGCTAAGGTAGATAAAACAGGGGCTAACGCTTTATTTACACTCAAAAAGGGCTACTGGCTGAGTCTAAGGAGCTAAAAATATTCCGAGGAATGTTTGCTTAGTGTCCTATCTCATATCACACGTTAGTCCATTGAAGAGGGAAAGATAACTTCAGTTTTTGGAATGATTGTAGAAGGCTTCTTGGAAGAGGTGCCATTTGAACTAGACCACGAGAGATGCACAAGGATCCCAGCAAATGGCACTCCAGTCAGGTGGGACCGCATAAAGTCAAGAAGTCCAAAACGTCCTCTGGGGAATAAGGAAGAGTTCTATTCGCCTCTCGGGTAGGGTTGTATTAGAAAAGAAGACCAGAAGTTAGTTTGATGACCCTGAGGAGATGGATAACGAAAGGATAACAGATTTGGGTTATATTTAATAGGTAACTAAAAACCAATAAGGCATGTGCTCTAAGAAGATTTTTTAAAAGACGAATTAGCAGGGTGAATATGGCATTTCCGTTCTTAAGTCTGTGCTCTGGGACTCGTAACTTGTAATAATCCTGTGTCATTCCGTCACATCCTAATCATCCCCCAATCCTGGGTAAACACAACTATGCTCTCTCTGTGCCGGGTCCCTGCAAAAGGGATACTGCCGCTTTGGAAAGGAGTCTATTTAACTACCTGAGAGCTTGGGCTGCTCAAAGAACACTCCGAGCAAAGCTCAACACTCGGTTCTACCTTGGCACTCACAGCTGATTGCACCAAGCACAGCAAGTTCACAGGCCTGCCCTAGGAGCTCTGAGTGGCCAGCAGTTACAGCTCTGCCTCACAGGTTCCAGACGGACCGGATGCACTGATGAAGCTCTCTCCTCGACCGACCGGTTTCCAAAGGAGACTCATAGATAATGGACAGCAGAGAGGAGAGAAGCCAGAAAAGAGAGAAGGTGTCGGCAGAAACGAGGAAGGGGCAGGATATCCAGATAAGCAGAAATCACGAGGCAAAGAGAGAGAGAAGAGAGAAACAGGAAGAGTAAGAGAGGCGGAGTGTGAAGAAAAGGGCTGACCTAGCAGGCCTGACTGCTGCCCTCTGCGAGATTGCTCACAAGTTTAGCCCTTGGTTGGCACCGAAGAACTTGGATCTTGAGAGGGCGCCCACCAGCCAAACTCACAGAGTGGCCCGTTGGGCCTGAACTGTCTATGCAGACTTTCTAGGATGTGCTGAACACCTGCTTTCCTCCTGGGAGTCAGGATCCCTGCAATGCTCCAGGCAGTGGCTGTCTATGGGAGCCTGCTCCAAGGAAAGCCACGGCGCTAGGTCTCCCCGAGCTTCCCTGGCAGACAGGGTTTCACACGTGCTGTTGGGACTCCCTGCTGGGGTCACCCAGAGTGTCCTGTGACTCCGCCACGAGACAACCCCTGGCAGCTTGTGCCTGGTCTCCTTCAGACTTCCCCCCGTGCTTTGCCTTTGCTCCTTCCGCTGTAATAAATCATGGCTGTGAGGCTGTGAGTATGACTTTGGTTGCGTCTTGTGAGTGCCGGTGAAACACTGAACTTGGGGTTGGTCTGGGGGACCCGGACACACAGCTGTGCTGTCAGTCGATAGCGAAGCCCATTCATTTACTCACGTTTGTAGGTGAGGAGAAAAGCACAATAAAAACAGATATGGACGCCAACGACTGGTGCTTGGTGCTCGGTGGTGGTAAAGCATTGTTTGGGGTCTGAGGCATCCTGAATAATTCTGAATGACTTTCAGTTTCACTGCGAACTCCACGAAGATTCATTATAGCCCCACACTCCTTCATCTACAGTAACCCCTTGTTACTTAAGGCTAAGTCAAACAAGGCTCTAATTGTTTCCTAAAAGAGCCAAACAATTGCCAAACCAAATCATAGTCAGGTAAAGTGATGACGTGACCAGTGCATGGTTTGCAGCCTCAGTAAAGCCTTGGAGCTGCCCACAATGCTGTTGGTTTGTTGGTTGGTTGGCTGTCTTTATGCAGCAACCTTTTGTTTTATCATGAAATGTCCTCTAACTTCAAGCTTCAACTCGTCTTAGTTCTCTCCTGTGATTCTCTCCTGAGCAACTTAATCTCTTTGAAGAAAATGAAATCTATTAAATGCATGACTTCCACCTCCAAACCTACCTGCGGGGACCCTATTCTGTCTCACCTCCAGCTCCAGAGGAACAACTGTCTCTTTTCCTGCACACATGAAATTGGGGATGTTTCCACACCGTCTCTATCTTTCTCTTTTGTCCAAGTCCCGGCTCTCTCCATCGTCCCCTCATCCCTAATATCATTCATCTCCAGTCTTCACAATGTCTTTCCTCTCTGTACACACAACATTCAAGGCTCTTTCACCACGAAATAGCAAATCAATACAAACAAAGAGAAGTCGCTTCCTGTGACACAGCTGCTGTTGCCTCGCAGAAACTCTGCAAGGTGGCCCACGCTCAGTCTTCACTTACTAAAATCACACTCATTTCTTGGTTTCCATCCTACAACCTTATTCAAAGACCTGTTCACTGCAAAATTCAATGTCTTCTTTCAGTCCTAGTCAAGCTTGTACCTGCCTGCATGACCACTTTAATTTCTGAAATTTTCTTCTCCCACCTGTTCTCAAACTCCCTTTGTTCCCTGCATTTTCTCTGCCTTTTCTCATGTCCTCAGTAACTTCCTCTGCCTCTGCAGCTTGCCTTGCTAACACTGAGGGCTCTGCTTGGTCCTCCCCTCTGCCTACATATGAGGCATCTTCCCGTGTGCTCTCCGTTTCCTCCCAGGGGTCCTATACCACCCTCCTCTGATGGCTCCCAGACCTGCATCTCTCCAGCTCACCCATCCTCCCATGCTCCAGACCCGTCCTCCCAACGACTCCCTGAGAATTTCCACTGTGATGAGAACTTCAAATCAACATGCCTGCAGTCAGATCCAGTATCTTCTCCCTAAGATGTGCTCCTACTCTTTTACTTTTGATCTGATGAATAATAGCATGTCTACATTCTTTGAAGCCAGAAGATTGGAATACAGAATATAGTAGAATAGTAGACTATGGAATAGTAGAATATTCTCAACCTCTTTCTCTCCTTCACACAACCGATTAATCTCTAAATCCTATCACCACACTTGCTCCAATCCCCAAAAGCTCTCTCAAACTCGCTACTTCTTTCTTTCGGTATTACTACATCCTTAATGTCCCCGTGAACAATGGCTCATCTAGGAAATGGCACGAGCTTTCCTCTTGCTCCTCGGGCGGCTCCCACTCTAACCCACCCGCTACAAAGTCATCAGAGCTCGCATACCAGAAAACTAACCATGAGCTTGGGCGTTTGAACCAGATCCCCAAGGTTTGAATCCTGACTCTGCTACCGTCTTGCTATGTAGCCTTGGGTTAATAACGCACCTACACTGTGCCTATCCTGATACTAATAATAGCCAAGAAGATTAAATGAGTTAACGTATGTGAAGCACCTACACATGTATCTGACGTTTAGTAAGTGACCAATAAATGTTATTTTATAATCATATACATATAACATGTTTTTTCTTTACCTGAAAAACTGTTAAATCTCTTTTGATACCAAACAAATATGCAACATCTCAGTGAAGCTTACTGCAACCATCCCCCAAAGAGTAACTGCTTCCTTATCTGGGGTCTTAAAGCTATGACTTCTTTTGTCATCATGGAATATGCCACACCACACACCACACCACAGGTCTGCTGCAGAAGAATACAGGCTCTTGATCAGATTTATGTCAGTATTCCCAGAATGAATGAATGTGTGTGTGAACACTTGGATGTAAGCCATTTTATCACGGTCCAAATTAAACATTACTACATTTTTTCTGAAGTACCTGTGATAGATGAAAGTATCAAAAGGCAATACAAGATCAAAGAAACAAATATCAAATCCACATGTAGAAATACCAGTGAGTATTTAGAATGAAAACACGGGCCTTCTCGAAATCTTTTGGAATTTATTCTATTAAGTAAGGGAAGCTCTAAAACTGTTAGAACAGCAGCTGAACTACTCATATAAATAAACGCTTAGGACTTCCCTGGTGGCACAGTGGTTAAGAACTCTTGTCTCTGAGATTTAATTCGGTGTTGCGGTACAGAGGCCGGATTCGGGTTCGGTATTAGCAGGAGAGCAGGCTTCTCGGGAAGAGTCAAGAAAAAGAGTAGAAGAAATGCCAGAGGTGTGGTAACACCAGGGACATCAATCTGGCACCAAGTGAGAAATACTACAAAGTATACCGAGAGCGTCACAGCACACGGTTCACCTTGGAGCGACCGACCATAATTGGTGACTGAAAGAAAATTCACTGAACGTGATCTGTAGTGACACTCCCTAAATTGGGGGGTAGGGGTGTAGATCGGCTAAAAGACAAACATGTTGGAAATATTTTGGGGTTGCATCTTGAAGCACTAGATTGACAAGGGACAATTTCAGTGAAGACAGAACAGGCTTTGATATTCAAACACAGCATTCAAAATAACACCCCACTGACGGAAGGCAGGCAGGCATTCCAAACACAAACTCCCGACACGAACCGCTCACGGGGATGGTTAACACGAGCCTCCACGGGGCAGCTTCGTTCACTTGGTCTTGCAAATTTACAGTGAGTGCCTCCAAGCAGTAAACTCATTAAAACCCGGAAATGGCTTACACAGTTTAAAGTGACAAACAGTTCTAAAAATAAATGTTTGAACTACATGGATTCCAAACCAATTTATCACAAGCAGCACCGTTAACAGCACACCTATCATGACTAGAAAATTCACGATACTAACGTGTCAAACTGTATGTTTCTTAACTTGTTCCCCCCCGTTCTAAAAAAGAACCCACTTGTTAAGAAGCACGTTCCATCTCTACCCACCGTCACTCCCAGTCGCCGTGCCATTTTAAGCACGTGCTGACTTTTTTCCAGCCTACTTTGTCCTCTTCTACATTGTCCAAAAATGGCTGTAGATGTGAGCGCAGACTGTGATACAACAGGGATGCTCTCGCGTGTCTGAGGAAGCCAGTACAGTCTAGTCTAACTGTGATGTGTTAACATTACCCAAGTGCAACACTTTTTAAAAATGCGTATACAAATATTCACATTTATGCTTCATTACGGGCTGTTTTGCCAGAAAAACACCACACTTTATTCAGATGTTACAGTTGTGTTATCCCCGTGGACATTTATTTTACGAAATCAGAAAGCACAGGAAGAGTGAGATAGCTACATGTTAGGACCACACAGCCGCCCACGGCTGAGGCCCTCTGGTCGCGCTCCTCTGCCACGCACGCCTTTCAGAGGAGCTCACCCTCCCCTGCACTCTCCCCACTGAATCTGAAGGGGCAAATGTAGCCAACGAGATACAGGATCAAGTAGCTCCTGGCACACAAATAATGACCGACAGCAACCTCAAGGAGAGCGGACAAGGGTATCCTCAATGCTGAGGCTAACAGAAGCCTGGCTTAAATACCATTGGTCTATGCAAGTCAGAAATTCCCAGCAAGTTTAGAAAACACAATTATCTCTTAGTGGACTCCTGACTTCTCCTAGAATCTAAGATACCTTCTTTACCTCCTTCCAGGATCACTACTGGGAAGGGGAACACAGCCAAAGGAAAGGGTGGGAAGCCAGGAGGTTGGGATGATTTGCTTCTCCTTCCCACCCTCAGAAATGTTTCCTGGGAATGGCGGCTGGTATAGTCTCCGATCTTCTCTGCAAGTGTCTCTTAGTAGACGGCACCGAGAAGCAGCCACGTCATCAGTTAGCACAACATCAAGGCCCAGTTGATTATAGCCACATCATGTTAATACACGACCTTCAACATTAAACCTTAAAGCAGTCTGCGTAATAGTTCAAGTATTGAATTTTAATTGGGGGCGTACGTTGAATAAACAGCAACCTCAATGATTCACCTGAACATAGAATAGTTTTTGTGTTTGTTTGAAATATTGTTCTCACTGGGCTCTAAATAGTTAATTAAGTATGCATATTAATTATTACCAAAGTATAAGAATGTTCCTAAAAGGGCATCTATTGTCCACATAAATATCAAAGACATTTTTTTATGATCAGCGTGGTTTCAGTGAAAACCAAGTGAATTAACGTCGTTGGTAGGCAGATCAAAGGAGAAAATGTGTTTCTCACTATCTGAAGTTTTCTCACCTGCATTCACTTAGTATTTAACTTATAATAATAGCATTCATAATACGCTATGCTATTTGTTGAAAGGTTTTTAGGAGTATGACTGTCATAAACCTTCAGAGGGTTACCTTTCTTGACAGAGATGCTCAGAGAACACGTGTATATACCAAATTCGTAAAATCACCAAGAAAGTCTCAGCAAATATAAAGAATTGCTTAGGAAAAATATATTCCCCTTAGAATTACTTTTATGTTTTAAGTAAAGAGGTAAAAAATAAACAGTGGAACTTTTTAGCAGCTCTCAATTTTAGGAAAAGGTCATAAATTTACTTACAAGGAATCTAGAAGTCAAAAGAATGACGTTCCATCACCAGCCTGCAAATGAACAACAACAAAGCCTAAGACAATATGACTTTACTCAGGCCACTTAATTGAACCAGACAGAAAAACAGACAAACAAGCACGATTATATGATTTATGATTCAATGATATAAATTTAGAGCATTGGCCACGGTAAATAATAATGGTAACAATAATAGTAATGTCACGATCCTTTTCTCCAAAGATTAAACTGGAGCATACCATAAATCTCTTTTTTTTTAAGTGCTATTCTTCCACATGCTAAGTAGGTCAAGCTGTTAGTTTGTTTCCATGCACGCTAAGGAAAACAACCAGAAGATTAATACAATAATTGAGAAGAAAACAGTGGAATTGGTACTCTGAACTAGCGCCAACATACATTCACAAACCCAATTAAGATCACAGGAAAAAAATGATTTTCTATGTCACTGAGGTTTTCCAACAAGTTTTCACAAGTCATTGCATCTAGATATGAATACGAGCTAACCTACGGCCTCTCAACCACCACTGATGCAGCATTTGTAGTCCGGGTGGTAGGAAGCCAATGGGGTGCCGCACTGATGTTAGCTCTGCTGTTCTGACACTCTATCCAGATGCTCCAACTTTGCTTCAGCGCACTCAGAGCTGAGTCTGAATCCTCAAAGCACGGGTAGAAAGAGTTATGGTTAAGGCAGGGTTAGAGGTGCAGTGAACCAGCATGACCTGCACTGATTTTAGGACTTGCAATCCTAAAACTGGTGTGAAAACAGCACGGTGGCCTTGACTGGACACTCACATGGCTAAGGGCAAAACGGGACAGATATGAATTCACGTGTTTCTCTTTCTTGCTCTCCTCATCTCTCTTCTACACCATGATGGCTCAGTGTCCAATCATTTTATGATAAAAGATATAAATTCGATGGAAGGATCTGAATTTTCTATAGCAGATAATCTATCGGGATGTTGTCTGTTAGGTGCTTAAATGTGTCGGTGCTTATATGTATAACGTGAACAGCCTTAGGTTGACCTACATATATTATCAGAAGATTTAACACTGGGTTTTGTTAAATTCCTTGTCTCTTTTAACCAGGGAAGTTACTATGAAGGTGATACACAAAGCACAAGCACAGATCTTTAATCTAGGAGGTGTCTCCAACAATAAGATGGGTTTCAGCGTGGATAGCAGCTTTTGTGCAAACTCCATGTCAGGATCCTTGACAGAGTTAAGTGATACAATTGAAAGTTAAATAACAGAAGGGAGAGGCATTAAGGGGCAAAGAAAAGATAGAAAATTCGTGTTTTCAGATGAGATCTGTAAGGAGGAGGAGAGTCATCTGGGTGGGGAGACATAAAAACCCTCTACAGTTAACAGGAGCTGAAGAGAAATTGATTTAGAAAGAACAGAGGCATAATCATGGTGTTGAACAGCACATTCAATAATGAGTCTGATTCTTGGAAATGCTGAGCTAAAGGTGGAGCCAGTAACTCTGAGAATGACACATGCCATAATTTCTGCAGAAACAGAGCCACTCCTTACCCCCCATCGAGAAAAGTCTACACAACACAGTCTCAGAAGCTATGTTGAGTAGTAAAACCGAGGTGAGAGGGGAATTTAGAAGTCTGAGGGATACATCAAAGTGATGGAATTTCAAGAGAACCCTGAAAGCAGTGAAAACACGCCACAAATCGGACTCAGCAGTAACATTCGAATGTGTGGATAATACTGTCACTTATCTTTAGGGGAAGGCAGCTGGATAGAGCTCCGTATTTTGCAAAGATGTCAATTAAAAAGTCCCTCAGACAGGGAGAAGATCGATAAAAGAACTTCAAGGTATATAGCTCATCTGAAACTATCACAGAAATAAGGAAATGGTGCTGATTTGGTGACAGCCTATGTTCTAACAAACATCAGGTAGGGAGTGAACGTGTGTCTCTGTGGAATCACTTTTGATACCAAAATCTTTGCTTTCACAGTCCAGCATAACCACATTCCGAAGCAGTAACCCAATGTAAGACGCAGGTGATGGGGGCAACGCTGTACACACCGGGGCCGCTTCCCGCGGTCTGGCGCCCGGCGGGAGCTAGGACGGGCGTGAACAGCCACAAGACTCTCAGCTACGTGCAGGCACACCAGCGGCCCCTCCGCGATCTGTCCTTGCGTTTCGCATTCTCACCAAGTGTACTTTTGGTTCCTCGTCACCTCCCCTCAGTGCCTCTCTCTTTTCTGGCTTCCCCCGTCCCGTGGCTTCTGTGGACGTTTCTACACCAGCCTGTCGGCAGAGTCGGGCTCATGAGCCCCGTGAGAATAAACCTTAGCTCTGCCCACTGAATTCTATCCTTCTGTGTGCTACAAAGTCAGGTACTGTGTCCTGATTGGGTCCATTCCTTCTCACTCACCCGAGTCCTCTCACCACCCTCTTCTCCACCACACACCCATATATGCATACACCTCTTCTCCCCTGACCAGTTTGCTAAGCCATATAGCTATATATACATATATGTTCCTTGAGTCTAAAATATTCCAGAATTGCACTTTAAATTTTTATTATTCTAGAATGAGGCACTTGGAAATTACTCTAAGTTTATATTTTGTTCCAGAATTATATTGTCTAACCTTTCGGCATGTAAGAATTGATTCAGTGGGAACGCTTGGGAAATACAGAAAAGAGCACAATCTATCTGGGGTCTGTTATTTGTCTCAACTGCTTAGATTGTTTCCATTTTTTAAAATTAACAGAACAGTGTCTGGCATCTGCGAATACAGCTCCGACAAACAGGAAGACTTGACTAAGAGAAGCTGGCATGTGGGTCGAATACGGACTTCATCAGGGGTGACTCTGTTTCACTTCGATGGCAGGACGCCCTTACCAGCTTGACTCCCCACGTTAGGTGCCTATACCTTCTGTGTCTTAATCTTCAATTTTCAGTCATCCTTCTCAGATTCCAGTCTCCTCTGCTACCCTTCCCTACTCTTGGCCTCCATGGCCCATCACGCACCAACTGCACTGCACCCATGTGGTCAATTTCCTGCTCACTTATCCATTCACCTTACTGTACACTTCTGCATTAGGCATGGGGGCGGGCTGATCAAAAAGCATATTCATACTCTCCTTTCATAATATATAATGAGGTTACAATCAAATTGTTAATCCCAGGATGTTTTCTCATGAAAGCTTTTAAAAAATCATAGCAGACTATAATTGAATTCCAAATGAATAATATAGAGCTGTAAAAGTTAAGAGAAAGTAGGGGTCACTGTGCTTCACAGGAGTCCATTCGTTCGTTCATTCAGTGCATACTGTATCGGGCACTGCACTGATGTTGGGAATGGTAAAGTTATTAAAATAGAAAGACTAGACCACACACAGTGTTCAGTTGGAGGGAGACACGTATAATGTTAGATGTCAATGAATGCTGAAGAAAAAAGTAATGCAGTTGAAGGAAGTAAAAAGAATAATGCAGGTGAGGGAGAACTTTCAGTTTTAGATGAAACGGCTACAGAGGTTCTCATGGAAAAGACAAGATTTGAATAAGGACCTGTGCAAAGTGAGAGACTGAGTCATGTGTATATCGGGGGTAAAAGCACACAAAGACCTTGAGCTGGGCACGTCTGCAGTGTTAAAGTAGGAAACCTAGACGCCGAGCAAAGGGGAGACTAGTAGAAGATGAGGCTGGAGAGTACCGGGCCCAAGATCACGAAGGGACTTGTGGGCCACAGTAAGGAGGAGGGCTTTTGCTCAAAACCAGATACCTCTGGAGGGCTTTAAGCAGAAAAGTGACATGATCTGACCCCTACTTTGACAGGATTGCTCTGGGTGGTGTGTTAAGAGCAACCTGACGGAGGGGAAGGAAGGACAGAATCTAGAAGACCAGTCAGGGGCTGCGTTGTCAGTCCGGGAACGAGCTGACGGCAGCCCGGAATAGGGTGGTAGCCGTGGGATGATGAGATGCTTTCAGATTTGGGGGGTATTTTGAAGGGAAAACCTAAATATTTGACCAATTGGATACAGGATGAGAGAAAAAGAGGTACTGAGGCGGAAGCCAAAATTTCTGACCTAAAAGCAAGTAGAAAACCAGACAGGTGGAAGTATCTTCAACGAGGCAGGGGGGAGGGTTTTTCAACTCCTTCTTTGCCACGTCAAGTGTGTTAACTAGATATCCAAGTGAAGGTGCCAACTAGGCAGCTGGGCATACTAGTGTGGATTATGAAGAGACTCAGGATTCAAACAGCTGGAGATCATCAGCGTGCAGAACCCGTGATACTGGACAAAATCAACGAGAGAGGGAGTGTAGGCTGAAAAGAACGGAGATCCAGAGATGGAGCAGAGTGACATTTCAGCATCTGAGCGTGGGAAAAGTAAGGAGGAAGACGCGAAACGGTCTAAGAAAGATCTTCTGGAGAAGCAGGAGGGACAGCATGCCCCAAGGGTCCTGGAAGCAAAGTGAAGGGAGCGTCTTCAAGAGCAATGGTACGGCCTCATTTAGCCTTTTAAACCTCTTTCCCCGCATCACCTGTCCTAGTCTCTTTTCCATTTCTCTGTGCCCTGCAAAATGCCGAAGTGATTCACCACCCTGCTTTTCTTCCTGTGCTTCCTGATGAGGATTCGTGGACTGTGGTGAGACCACACCCGGGTGTCAGGCCACCAGTTCTGACAGGCTTCAGCTATCCCTAGGGCATTATTTAACTTCTCTCTGCTTTAATTTCCTCATCTTCAAAACAGGTACAATAATAGTAACTATTTGGGCCGGGAAGGACAATTAAATGACAATATATGTGTATGTAACTTCAAACGCTGCCTACACATAGCAAACGTTACATAATTACACACAACTCATAGTGTTTCTTCTCTCCGCCTTGCTTCACTCAAAGCCAACCAGAGTCGCCTCCTGCATTTAGTCAATTCTGTTCTTTTATTTCTCTAAAATCATTAGAAAGACACGATCCAGGATCTGAGCTGCATGCTATTTTATGTAGACTAATCTTTCTTTCTACCCACCCGTCTCTACTTGTGAAATTCCTGTGGAGAGATACACCTCTCCAATGCTTCAGTGTTTCTGTAATGCCTTTGTGCTTTCTCACTTTATATATTTGGCATAAAGCACTAACGAGGGAAGATTCTTTCCTAAGAAGGACGCTATCAATCCACAGACGTTCAGACCAAGGATGAGGGTTCTGCTGCCGGCTTCATCTGGGTTCAGGAACCACACCTTCCGACGCAGAGGGCCCATCGGTCATCTTGACGGAGCTGGGCCCCGGCCCTGGGGGTGGCTGGCCATTAGGAAGGAGATAGCAACAACTGGGCAGCATGTACAGAAGCCTGCTCTCAGCAACTGTGGCCTGGAAGTGGGGCGAGTGGTCTAGTCTCGGGAGTGAGCCCAGCAGGGGAGGCCAAGGTTTGGGCAGGGCCAGAAAGCGGTCCCAAGACCCGTGGATTACACGCCTCACAGAAAACTGGGTTTGGGTTTGCGTCATCCTAACGGACAGTGTCTGCTGTCCTCACAAGTCAGCATTGCTAGAAGCGGTAGTTACTTATTCTAGACAAATGACATGGGAAAGAAGTGGGCCACGAGGCATTTATAATATGCATCTCCTTTACCTCCTGTACCGTAATACACACTGTAACAGGCAGTTACAAACACAGCAAAGCATCTGACCAACCCTGTCCTTTCAATGCTTATATATTTGCCTTACTATCCTGAGAGATGAGGTTATAAGAACATATTCTAATTGCTTTACCAGCTCATCTTGAGAGAAATAATACTTAAGAAAAGAATTCATAGAGTGTGGTGTTGCAGGGGTGGGCTTCACTGGCGTACCCAACTGGAAGGAACAGTATTAAGAGCTATTTTTGACTTGGGGCAGAGATCACTTGATCTTAACGCACGGTTTTTTCTTTATTAACTCTCCGCAAATGAGTTTTATACATACAACCTGAGGGGTTTTGTGAAGTTTATCGAGGTAATATTTATAAACTGCCCTAAAATCCCTAGCTGAAAGAGAAAATGTCATGCAATATTACTTGTCTAAAAATGAGACCTTTTGTAAGCCTTAATTATAAATTTAAATTCCCTTATATCAAGGAATGTGAATCGATCAATTATAATGAGCAACGACTATGTGCACATTGTAAGTTCTTTAGGGCCAAGAAGTGAGTCACTCGTTTCTTTTTTCTTCTTCCACAGCATATACTCTGAAAACTGTTGTTGTTGATGATGGTAATACTACTACTGGTTAGTAGTAAAAATGATAATCCTCTAATTGTCTAGATCATGGCATACACCATTCATCTTTCTGGGAATTATTAAACAAGAGGGTGTCATTCATGGTTTACTGATTGGGTTCAAGGCACACGTCAGCATCAAAAATAAAGTTAGCATTAAACTTGACTTCATTTAAAGATGCCAGGATCCAAGGTGGAACACAGAGAGTAAGATTAGGAGCTGGAAAGTCACAGAGCACTTGGGCAGAGGTCAGAAACCAGCACAGACCCAGGGCAGTCATTTAATTTGTCTGTCTGTCTATTATTTTTTAACAACTTGGGGCGCCAGACGCCTATCTTGATGGTCCTTCCCCTTTGTATAGAATCCGCAGGAGGTTTAAGTTTCCCGCCCTTGCTAATAAAGTCTATTCTTCTTATTGAATAGAATGATCTTATTTGTTTAAGATTTGGTAATATCCAGTTGAAAAGAGTTCTGGTGGGGCTGTGGTATTTTGGAGCAATGCTCTACAATCATCAGGGACACAAATCATCTTCTATAGACTTATGTTTGAACATCCAGCACCTTGTATATTTCATGACACTTGCAAGAATAAACACATGTGGACAAGTGATGACATCCTTTGCCACCTCTGTCTTGTCGGTAGGATTAGGCCATGCAGAGAGGGATGGTTTTCCTCTAAGTCCTTCTTAATGTCTCCATGTTTTCTACCTTTTGGCATGACCAATACTTTAAGCCACTACGTTTAGTTCTGATATTCATTAATGTATTCATTTACATTTTTCCAGTTTAATTGAGATACAGTTGACATAAAACATTGAGTAAGTTTCACATATGCGTGTTGATTTGATACACATGTACATACTGCAAAATGATTATCACAGTAAAGTTAGTTAACACATGTGTCCATCACCTCACATAACTAACAGTTTTGGTGTGTGCACTCATGTGTGTGGTGAAAACCCTGAACATCTACTGTCTTAGCAACTTTCGAGAATATAAGGCTATATTACTAACTATAATCACCAGGCTGTACATTAGACCCTCTAGAACTTATTCATCTTATAACTAGAGGTTTCTGCCCTTTGACCAACATCTCCCCAATTTCTCCCACACTCTGGCAACCACCATCCTACTCTCTGTTTCTATGAGTTCGATGTTTTAGATTCCACATATAAGTGATATCGAATAGTATTTGTCTTTCTCTGACTTACTTCACTTCACATAATGCCCTTAAGGTCCATCCATATTGTCACAAATGGCAGGATTTCTTCTTGCTTATGGCTGAGTAATATTCCATTGTGTGTGTGTGTGTGTGTGTGTGTGTGTATATAAAATGTATTACATACACACACTAATATATATATATATAGGTATATATGTATGTATATATATATGCACGTGTATTTATACACACACATATATACATACATATATGTACACACACACATACATATATATCACATTTTCTTTTCATGCATCGATGGACACTCAGAATGTTTCCATGTTGTCTTGGCTATCGTGAATAATGCTGCAATGAACATGGGAGTGCAGATATCTTTTCGAGATAGTGATTTCATTTCCTTTGGTTATATACCCAGAAGTGGGATTGCTGGATCACACGGTAGTTCTACTTTTAATTTCTGAGGAAACTCCATACTGTTTTCCATAGTGGCTGGACCACTGTACACTCCCACCAAGAGGGCACAAGGTTCTTTTTCCTTTACATCCTCACCAGCACGTGCTATGTCTTATCTCTTTTATAATGGCCGTTCTAACAGGCGTGCGGTGCCATCTCACTTGGGTTTTGGTTTGCATTTCCCTGATGATGAGTGATGTTGAGTACCTTTTTCTGTCCCTGTTGGCCATCTGTACGTCTTCTTTGGAAAAATGTCTATTCAGGTCCTCTGCCCATTTTTTAAGTGGACTGTTTTTGTTTTGTTTCACTTGACTTGGTATGGAGTTGTATGAGTTATTTATATATTTTGGATATTAACCCTTATCTGACATATACTTTGCAAACATTTTCTCCTATTCCACAGGCTGCCTCTTCATTCTGTTGATCATTTCTATTGCTGTGCAGAAATTTCCAACATTGTGTTGTAGTGTGGGCATATGATTTACTATCTGTACCTAGACACTTTTAAGAGCGCAAAGGGGTGTTAGTGTCACCTGTACCAGGGCAACAGACATCCTGTCCTGGGCTCAACCATTATGTATGGTTACCGTAATTACCTGACCTTAGATGGCAGGGGAGAGTGTGCCTTTTGCTACTGTCTCCCATGCTTAATCAAAGTGGACTTTACTTATGGTAAAATCCAAGTACAGACCAAGGTATCTTTATTTCTCACCTTGTCTACTCCAGTAGTATATATTCTGCTTCACCTGCAGACCATTCTTCAGAGATTATTTTAATCACAGGTCACAGCAACATGCCTTTGCTCTCCGTAATCCCCCTTGCGTTTACGCAGCTCACACCTTTGACTTTGTTTATGGTCAAATATCACCTCTTCAGAGAGCCCACGTCAAATCATTCTATCTCTCACTTCCTCTCCTGCTTTGTTTTTCTACATAGCGCTTTTTCACTTCTGATGTAACTATGTGTATTTGCTTATTTTCTGTCTTCTGAACAGGCCACAAACTCCATCAAGGGAGGGACTTCTTTTTCTACTTTATGACTCATTTAAATAAGTTCTGGCACACAGCAGGCATCCACTTCCTACTTATTGGGTGAATATATAAATAAATGAATATGTCTAAGGGTACAGATATTAGGTCAAATCTCAGATGGTAAAATTCAGAAACAAAATCTAGCATTAAAATCTCTTCCTCATTCAATCTTTCACCTTCTCCATGGGGACAAGGTGAGAAAAAGATCAAACAAGGAGCTAAAGCGTTAAGCCAGTATGTGCTAAAGGACTGAAGGCAAGAAAGGAGAGAGTGTACTGTTTATCTTATTTTAATGTAAAGCTTTAAAGAATCTGAGATTGTCCTCACTGAATGTATTGTTCCTTGTAAAGACTAGAAATTCCTGCTTTTCAACCCTGATTAAAAGATGGGCGTTCTGCCATGCCCCAAAGATCGCCGGATTAGTTCTACGTTGGCTAATGGAAGGCAAGGCGGTCCATAAGCAAGGGCCTGCTTTGGAAGACTCCCTGCATCTGGCTCCCAGTAGATGGGTGCTGGGAAATGCTGGCAGTAGTACCCCAGCTGATCTCAACTGCCCCGAAGTTGCCCAGGGAGGAAGGCTGATCTCTAAGCAGTGAGGGCCCAACCACTTAGTGCTTTACAGACCACAGACAATTGCGCTCAGAAGTAGAGAGGCAGGCGGTACTGAACTTCCGCGCTCTGATGGAAGATGTTCCCTGCAGCTCAATGCACACAGTAGCCAATCGACCCCCAGTTCTGCCCTAGCTGTCACTTCTGGATTTCTTCCAAGGGAGAGCAAGTTGCTTAATCCAACATCAGTATGGAGTTGCACAAAACCCAGCATCACTTTCTAAGTTAGAAGTGTACTTAGCTCACGACTAGCCTTTTGATGGGAACCACAGAGCTTTACACCATTCAAAACTTATTTTTAATCGGGATGCCTTCCTGTCAAACAGTAAAGTTATTAATAATGCTGTAAATCTTCCAAATAAGTTTTGACAAGTTTGTTTTTTTGAAGAAAAGCTGAAAAACCAGAAATGTGGTTGGTAATGTTTGAACAGAGCTCTCAAAAGACCTTTACAGACAGTCTTTACTATGAATTCATTAGTTTCCTTTTTCAAATTTCAGAAAGTACATCATAATATGCTAATTAATATGTGATTTTTATAGTTTGCCTGTGTTTTGTATCTGTACTATTCTATATGTTAATGAACACCGCGTGGTGCTGTGGTAGAAGAAATTTGAATACAACAGTTCAGAAAAAGCGAATCACTTTCCCTTTAACCTTGGGAAAGTTTAAAAACGTGCCCTTCACAAATGGGTAGACAATAAGGGCCTGTTATCATCCAAACTTGATGACCTATTCCTCGTATTTGAAAATATTAGGATCTAAATGTAGTCACGACATATTCCACGTGTCTTATGCTTTCTGTTACAAGCTGCCTATGTATGTATTATCATACTTGGTCTTCACAGCAGTCTTGGAGTTCTTTTCCTCAGTTTGCAAAGGAGGCTACAGAGACTCAGGGAGTTTACGTAGTTTGGCTACAGACACAAAATGAGTAGCAGAGTTGGAACTGGGCTGCAAATCATCTGTCCTAACCTTCTCACTGCTTATGTGTCACCTCCTTACCGTTGTTCATTGCGGCTCTGTGCCTTTTTTCCCAGCACTTCTGCATGTGCAAGTTTCCTACGGTGGAGCAATGCTGTGTCACGTAGACCACAGCTTTGATCTTATAATTCATTAAAAAATGGCCTCAAATCCCAATATCAGAACACAGAGAAATTAACCTGTCCAAAGATACACAACATTGAGTCTTTTGAAAACTGTGAACTATTAAGAATATTTTCTAAATACGTTAAGTGCCTATCTCTAAAATTAATGAAATCAGATATCTTATTAAGACATGAGGGATAAGATTACTCTCGGCACAGTTCAACACAAGTGAACTTTAATTGCAGCAAAGACTCAGATGGCTTAAGCAAGTGGATTCTGACTTTGTGTATGGTGCTGGGAATGTAAAACGTACACCAGATTTGAAGACTTCGTACAAAAGAAGAATGTGAAATGTCTCATTAATCACCTTTATATTGATTACATATTGAAATGATATTTTAGATGTATTAAGTAATATGCATTACGAAAATTAATTTCACTTGTTCCTTCTTGTTTTTCAAAAAGTGGCTACTAGAGATAATTGAAATCTACACATGGGACTTCGAGTATATTTCTACAGGACAATGTTGGTCCAGAGCATAGTGGAGATACCTAAGACATGACTGCTGTCCTTGCTAGAGGATGAGACAAGGCTTATGCATGTGAAACAGAGGTGGAAGGACATATCTGTTTAAGTAACAAGTGATTGGAAAAGGAACATAGCATCTCTGAGAAAGTTCAAAGAAGGGGAAAATCAGTGTGGTCTACAATACATGGGGAAGGTCTGATGTGAAGGGTTGCAAGAGACTCTTTGGATGAGCTTGATGAGGAAAACGGACAGGACAATGTCACTGTCAATGTCCAGCGAAGGAAAGGAAGAGAGAGTAAAAGGCGGCAGAAGCACAATGGAAACCTTGACCCTTCATGAGCAGAGAAGGAACAATCACTACTAAGAAAGGATTCCGATTTTTTCTTAAACTCTCTATTAATCCAATGTTGGCAAGTCAAATACATAACATTTTAGGAAGCCATCTGATACGTGATTTTTTTGTTCCTTAAAAGAAATAACGTTTGGTAGTCACAACTGGAGTTTTCTCTGTCTCTTTCTCTTTTCTAAATTCAATTTGCCCATTTTTTCTCAAAGTACAGGCGAGTTACAATATTGTATCAGTTCAGGTTTATAACAAGTGATTCAAAAGTTTTATATATTATACTCTTTTTACAGTGATTATTAAAGAACTGCTATATTTCCCCAAAAAATAAAAAATAAATAAATAAATTCCATTTGCCCCCTTGTTTCTACAAAATCACCCATTCTGAAACAGCTTTGCAAATGATTACAAGCTTTCAATGTTACAGGGCTCATTGCTCAATGCATTTGTCAAAATTTCTGCAAGTAGAGAGATAACCTAAGGACATAAAAATTAACACATGTAAATTAATCACAGATTCTAGTTTTGGCTATGAAATCAATACTAAAAAGAAGTCAAATTTTAAGCTTCCGTTAAAAAAGACATACCCAGAAGAGGTATAACTGATAATCTGGCATGTTTCAATAAGAACACGTGCTGAAACCATATGGCAAAGAACACCAGAAACACAATCCATGAGAAATGTTTTGTTTTTAAATCTGAAATCAAAATGGTAGCGTTAAAGCTATGTTTTATTCTAGTCTGAGAGTTGTCTCATTTATACGAAACACCAAAATAATGAAGTTGTTTCTGGGTTATTGGCCCCTTAATCTTGTATATTAATTCAGGTAATGCACCACTACTACTGTCTTCCATTTAATTATTTTTATTTATGTACATTAAGCTCCATTTTCATTGCGTTTGGAGCGCAAAAGAAGGCCAAACCCAGGGTATTTGGGCGGAGCCATCCCTTCACTTACAATCCTCAGAAGACCCTTTTCTTGGTAGAGAATACAAATGACGGTCCTTGACATTTTTTAAAAGCATTTTTTACTTCTTTAATTAGACGTTTCGGGCAGGACCTCCTGCCTGAAGCCTTAACATTTTCAGATACTTCCGCCTCACTTCTCGGCCGGTTCTTCCTAAGTTTGTGCAGAATACAGTCTTGCTTTGCAAGAAACCTGCTCTCAGGCCCTTTCATATTCTGCTATAATCTCTTGGTAATTACAAAGTCTCTCTCTGCGACAGTGGGCAAATCCAGGAGGAATTCCGAAGCTAGGCCTCACATGTAAACTTGTATTTGGACATCTCAGCTCAATTTGCACCCCCCGGGGCCTACAACTTAGAAAACAGTCCTGTCAGAAATGCAGAAAACCAGAGGAGCACAGAGGTTACAATGACAGTAACTTTGTGTCAGTGCAAAACACTGGTTCAATAACGCAGGACACAGCAACTTTCAATGAGATATTTCATTTAATAGTGGGTAAATCCTAACCATAGAAGGTGCAGTTACTAGGATAGCAAATTCCAAACTACTTAACACTCCACATATGACAATTTCTCACCCTGACATGTTTCCAACCATGGGGAATTCGTACACCTCTTCCCCCTCTTTGCTTTACTATAATTACTTGTACACTTTTCCTCTTATTCTTTCTTTTCCCTTTCAGTCACTGATATAAAAGCCATATTAGAAATTCTTTAATGACACAAACGCAAGAACATCAACATAATATTTGTGTAATTATCTTATGTTTGGCTATTTGCAAATTATCTTATCACTAAGCATCAGTAATTGGCCATACTTGTTATGCTAGAGTTTTATAACGTGCTTTTTTCTTTTTCTTTCTTTTTTTTGGTCATACATTACAACCAAATATACAGTTTGCAGAAATCCATTACATTACGATTTGGGGAATTTTTAAGTCTCATTCACCAAAATAATGTAAAATGCGTCTGGTTTTGTTCTAAAGGCAAATACATAATACATTTCCTGAGGTTATCTGGACATCTATTATTGAGATCAGAATCGGTAGGTAGTAAAAAACGTATGGCTCTTTTTGCTCTTTTATACTAAGGTAAGTTTAAATTGGTTCAGTAATGTAATAGAGGAATTGTCCAAATCAAGAAAGTAGGAAGCTAAGAAATGCTACTTCACATTTTTTGCACATGCATTTTTAAAATTTCCCATTAGGCTTAGGCTGTGAATTTTTGAGGAGCTGACTAATGTTCTTTTCTGCCCCATCGTGCTCAGCGTCTATGCACTGAACATCACCTATGATAGCTACCCGCTTCACAATTTCATGTCACTTCTAGATCAATGGAAAATACATACAGAAAAATAACAAAATCGTACTTATTAAAGATAGCACATAGGTAGTCAGAAATAAGTATTCTTGAGGGGCTTCTAGAGTGTCTTGCTTCTGTTTCACTGTAGGATAAAGTAAACACAGGGATTTTCAAACAGATCAGAAAGCACTGAGACATAACACAACTTCTTCCTGTGATCCCGAGAATTTTTGACAGGTAAATGGCATGTCAATAATTCTAATAATGTTGAACTACACGGATACGTATAGGGTTAGGGGACTGGACCTCATGTGATCCAGAATTCCAGGGTACCAGAGCAGACTTTTTCTTTAAGCAACCTCAAAACAGACTGCAGGATGGATGCTATAAGTCTTAGGCTGACGAGCCTCTGGCATTTACCCAGATTGTAGATTCTGAGATTAAAGGAGACCTAAAGTGTAGCCTCTATATGAAGGGGGAGACAGGAAAAGCCAAGTGACATCCCTTTAGTCAGTTATGTCCACTTTCACCAGATGTGAAGAAAACGATAAAAACTTGAGGATTAAATCTCAAGCAAGCACAGAGCTGGAGAAAGTGTTAAAAGCCATGATTAAGCTTTGGAGAAACAGAATATAAATTGCAAAGAAAAATCACTCACTGTAAGCATTTATATACTCAACCCAACGGGCTTTTCAGTAAACCAGTCAAGAGGGGGAAATGGACAAAAATATATTTCTACTGGCAAAAGCTTGTTAAATCTCCTAAAGCAAGTTTTTGCTTTACCCCCTGCTTCCAAAGTACTCAGCTCAGTCTTAGAAACTGGTTGGGGTAGGGAAAAAAAATCAGTTCCTTAGGTCCTTGTAAACATTTCACTTTTATTTTTAGAAAAAAGAGATTATTTTCCAAAAACTGCAGGTGTGAGGAACCTAATATTGAAAGTCTCCCGTGAACTGTTTTACACCTTACCTCATCAGAGTGCCCTTGGAATAAAACAAATTGGACGAAAAACATAAATCTTGTAGCTTCAGATACTCAAAAGCTTATTACAGCTGAAAATGAGTAAAATATTACAGCCCCCAGGCCTATTACAATAGAGAACAGATCTACTTTAGGCTCAAATGTAAAAGTAACCTCATTATAGCCTCCAGAAGCAAGGCAACCTGTGCTCTGTTCTTCTACACGGGCTCCCATTTAACCTACACTTTAAAATAGTCTCAGTTTTCAGTTTAAATGACTAGTTAGAAGAGAACAATCCAAGTGTGTACTTGCGAGAAAAAAAAAATCTTAAATACAGAAGAGAACTGAATTTTATTCACTATTTCCACTCATAGGTAAAGAACACAATCTCTCCCCAAATGCTACTGAATTTTAGTTTCGACATTCAACACCACTCTTAAACACTTAACACTCCCAGACAGGCACTGAGATATGCTCTTAGTTTACCAGAAGTACAAAACACATCTCTAGTGCAAGATTTTATGGGGAACTCATGTACAAACAACATTTGTTTTTTTCAGATTGACTAAAAGGTAGAAAGTGATTGAAATCTGTATACAAATACGGATTGAGGTATTTGGGACAGGCTAGGCTCCCAGCTGAAATACAATTGTAGGATCCTTTTTCTAACTTCTACAGAGAAGTCACCTCTGACTCCACAAGGAGAATTCTCAGGTTTCAAAAAGAAATGTCTTCCTTTGATACATTTGCTACACACACACACACACACACACACACACACACACACACATGCTTTGTCAAATAAGTATATGAATGATAATAAAGAGAGATCAAATCATTTGCTCCTGAGGTTTGCCCAGCACTGTGGCGGGTACTATGAGAAAAATAAAAGTAGTCAAGAACCACCCTCAAGATTAGACCTTATGAAGAAGGCCAAAGTGAGTAGATTCCTAACTTTGCTCTTGCTTTCTCGTACTTATGAGAATCTTCCTTCCTTTCCCCTTTCTTGAGTTCTTACGGGATTGAAATTTGTTACTAAGCCTACTTTAAACATATTCCAATAACAAAGTAACATTGATTTTTTCAGTCTCCTATATAAAGCTTATTTTCCAATAATTCAGTTTCTTAGAACATTTGCTTTCTGGGCTCTTTCCAGGTTTTCAAATTGTTTCTGCATGGAAACAAAAGCTCAGCTCTTGGACCGACATGAACAAGAGTGCAAATAATATTCTAATCGTGGCAAGTTATATCCTGCATGTTAGTAAAGATAAAGAATGTTGAAATTGGGAGTAAATTCTAAATATTTCATGCTGAGATGAGGAAACTGATGCTGAAAGGGACTAAGTGATGTTCCTAAAGGAACTGACAGAACCGAGAATACGCTGAGGAGCTTTAGAATTCCAGGTCCCGTTTCTTCTGCGATACGATGCCCCATTCATGGTAACATTTCAAATAAAGGCAGCATATACTTTTTTTTTATCATTGGGTAATTTGTTTATGAAATTGCATTTCCATTAAGCAAATATTCTTTCCATGTGCTGGGGTAGAGGTGATGTGCCCTCTGTTGACGTTTTTCCTGGTGCAGTCAGTCAAAGCCATTTCTCTGAACTATTTGAAAGTGATCAAAAGAAAGTAGGTCTTTACCATTAGCATTCCATGAAAACCAAAAGGAATACAGAACTGTAATCACCATGCATAACTTCTTACAGATTTTAGTAAACTAACAACATCTACACACTTGCTTAGCACCCAAACTCACCCACATCAATGACTAAGTCATTAAGGGTCCTGGAGCTGCACCTTGTATATTCCAGTTTCATGTGGTAATGGAAATCTTTGGATCCCTTTGACTATTTCACCATTCCCTAATAAAAGAAGTCATCTGTAAAACATTATGCATTTGCCTATTTATTTTTAAAAATCTGCTTAGTATCTACTCATGTCAAGTGCCTGATTTACTCCCAGGAATTGAGAAATAGGAGAGTGACTGGGAAAGTGAGGGAAGCTATCCCCACTGATATGGATCTCAGGGGACCTGCTTGGGCTTGGAAGAGCAAAGACAGTGCCCAAGGCCAGGGCCAGAGACTTGTGTCCACATCTCAGCAAAGACTTCAAGTGGAATTGGGATACGGAGCCAGGAGTCAAGGGGTTGGAAATCAATGGAAGAGTGGCTTGTAACAGCAAAGAGAAGGATATGTGAGCAAATCCATAGACTAATAAACCTGTGGTGAGTCCTTTCCGTGCTCCTGGGGCAGGCTGGTGGGGAACTGGATCCATTTAAGGGCTCTGAGAGGGCCACTAGGGAAACAAACATGAATAAGACACTGCCTACTGTTTCGTGGTCGAGGGAGGGTCCTGCGGGGAGACAGTCCACAGCAGATCGCTGGGATCCCTGAGTAAGTGCCTGTGGATGCAGTACAGTAATACGGACGCGCAGAAGAAACGTGAAACATTGTGCCCAGGGGTCTGTGTGAGTCTCCTACGGACGCTGTAACAAATCACCACATATTTAGAGCCTAAAACAACACCACGTTTTTTTTTTTTATCTTACAGTTCCGAAGTTTAGATCAGAAATGTGTCGTCTTGTGGTAAAGTAAGTGTGTTAACAGGGCTGCACTGTTTCTGGAGACTCTCAGAGACAGTCTGTGCCCATGCCTTGGTTTGTTTCCGTCATCGGCTATGCCAGCAACAGCTATTTGAGGCTTTCTGATATCATATCACTCTAAGAAACTCCCACCTCCCTCTTTCACTTATAAGGACCCTTGTGATTGCAGTGGGCCCAAGCAGATCATCTAGAATAATCTCCCCAAGTAAAGGTCCTTAATCTACTCACATCCAATTAAATTCAGTTAAATTATGTGTAGTCACTTGGTCCCTTTGTAAAGTAACATATTCACAGGTTCAAGGGACTGGATGTGGACATCTTTGGGGCTGGGGGCATTGTACTGTCTACCACAGGGTCAAAGGAGATTAAGGTGACCTGGGAAGATTTCACATGAGCTGATAATGGTGGAGTCTTGCAGGATGAGTAGATTTCCAAAGAGACAGTGAATATGGGGTGGGGGATGGAGGGAGGGAGGGAGGATGCAGTCCAGGCAGAGAGAGTCCTAGAAAAATCAGAGTCAGAAGTCTTTCATCGTTGCTTCCTTGTTAAATATACGATCTGCTACATAAGCAAACTGCTCTGACACTTCTGGGCGTTGCGCTCACTACCAGCATCCGTTACTCTCCTGGAGATTTTCACAGATTAATATCGTATTTCCATAACTAGCTAAATACTAGGGTTAAGCTAGCTGATCTATTCAAAAGGTTCATTCTTTTCCCTCTCCTCTCTTTAAAAACGAATACAATATTTTCTCTTAGAGTCCAAACATCTTTTCACCATTCAAACAGACCAAATACTATAATTACAAATAGCACTGAAATACAATCTGCCTTCCCCTTAAATCAACAAAGATCTCCATCATCTGGTCCTGTTGATTTGCATACACTATTTACATACTACTTAGACTATAGCTATTTATATATATTTTTTATTTACAAAGTAATCACTTCCCTCAATGGTTTGCTTTGAGTCTTAAACCTTCCATAGGGCCAAATGGATTGGATGCAATCTATTTTTATTTGCTTTTCACCCAAAGAGGC
Source organism: Neophocaena asiaeorientalis asiaeorientalis (assembly GCF_003031525.2). Taxonomy (NCBI): domain Eukaryota; kingdom Metazoa; phylum Chordata; class Mammalia; order Artiodactyla; family Phocoenidae; genus Neophocaena; species Neophocaena asiaeorientalis. The sequence continues at coordinate 4,364,502 of NW_020173204.1, read as the reverse complement.
TGGGTGAAGAGTACAGGAAAATGAATCAAAAGCAGAATTAACAGGAAGAGCAGGGAGCCAGACTTGGTAAAGCCACGATCACCCTTAAAGATGATCAACAACAAACTGTCAACACAATACTGCCTCTGGTTACCCAGCCGAAGTCTGGGGACATTGCAGCCAACCCCGCGCACCAGGCAGCACACACGTCTGCCAAAGATCAGCCTGAAACAGAAACATCACGGAGTCTGGGAAGTATAATCAAAGTTGCCACTATTGCATAACTCAAAACCAGTAACCATGCTCCAGTCCAAAACTGACTGGAGATGTCTAGACGGTTCCAGGCTAGGGCTGGCTTACTTCCTCCAAGAACGTTCAGCAGGATGTCTGAATCTGAGAGTTCCACAGAGTTTTCTTATAACTTACGGGTCTCAGATCAATCTAGATAATTGCAATGTTCCCCTAAGAGACTTAATATTTTGTAGTAGACTTAAGACTGTCTATTCTTAAATATCCCTCCGGTATGAACAAGCCACAAATTTAACTAAACCTCAAAGGTAATGTGACTAACCTCAAAGGAGGTATCATGACATAATGCAATTGGGGGTGATGTCCAAAATCTTTCCTTTTAACCATTATTTTTCACAGACTTGCTTGATTCTTTTGTTACGGAAAACATTTACTTGATATCTATCTATCTATATCTATAAAATTTAAGAATATTTTTATGTTGCCTTTCTATAACAACATTTCTGTTTCTTTCGTGTTTTTGTCCCCTTACATACGTCCCTACCCTCTTGTGCTATTTCTTTGGATCTTTCCTTGGTGACCTAGCCTAATTTCCAAGGATAGTTGCATTCCCACTTGCTTTTCAGATTGCATATTGCCCTGATTTTTGCAAAGTTTGTATTTTTCTATTGTTTTAGTCTTTTCTATGCTTCGGGAATTTTGGCTAAAGTAAAAGTTTCCCTTAAAAAAGCAACAATGCCATAAGGATTTATTTAACAAGTCATCTGGAAAATATCGTAAAATATATCCTATGATCGTTTACATCTTGCTATTCACGACAGTGTCCATGGATGTGTGAGGAGCTCTAGGCATTAAAGCAACAACTGATATTTAAATAACGCCTGTCCTGTGCCAAGCATTGTGAGGAGAGCCAGGGGTGTAAGGAGGAGAAGAGAGTGAGCGATTTAAGTATGTGCAGGATATGGTTCCTGCCACGAAGAAAAAAGTCCAGAAAGGACACAGATATGCAAATAGTTATAATGCAATGTGATAGGTGCTTTTACAAATGTATGAACGAACTCCTCTGGGAGCACAGATAAAGGAGCAATTAATTCAGCCTGAAGGAGTTCGGGAAGCTTCAGATGAGAGGTCACGTTTCAACTGGGCCTTGAAAGAACAGTAGGACTTCATCAGGGACTTAGGATATCTAAGGATAGAAGGGAAGGAGGAAAGGTATATATGTAACAGGTAGAAGGGTCAGCATGGCCAGGGGCTCATCAAAGGTCAATCCCTGGCACGTGTTCAACTGCAATAAATACTTTTGAATGAATGACTATGAATAAATATTCAAAGAACTGGCTACAAACTTACTATGCTTTTCTGGTGTAAGGTCTGGGCATTCAGGAAAACAGGGCATGATGGTGGCTGATGACATACTACTCAAAGGGGTGACTCAGCTGGAGCTCCTCTGCCACAGTTACCATGACTGGACATGGAGATGGACGTCCTCCAACGAAATCGCACGCTTTTTCCTTTTTGACAAGTAATGGGTGGGAGGTGCAACGCCAAGGAACTGCAACCTTAGTATCCCTCTGCTTACCGCCGTAGCTTCTTCCTAGACTAACAGGCAGCTCCCAGGCAGTGATTTAAGCACTGGATTTAGAGCCAGATAGCTAATAACGAGCTAAAGAGGAAGGGCGGGGGGGTGAGGGGGGGCGAACATGCCAGGTAGTCCCAACAGCAAATAAAAAGTCTTCTGAGAAAAGGAGCCTGACTTGAGTGCAGAGAGCAGAGGAGAAGACAGTCACGGAGGACCTGGAGAAAGAGCCAGACACCAGGCTCTGTAAGACCTTGGAGAATAAGTTGAAAGTATGGGTCTAGGAGGGATGAGAAAATTCGAAGTGATTTAGGTAGGCTTTTAACATGAGAAAGCTTGAGTTTCAAAATAAAAATCACTCTGCTTCAGGAAGGCCTGTGGATTGGGGAACGTGTATGTGGGTTGAATTTGCGTAGATACTGAGACAGGAGCCTCTGGTGCTCATTCAAGCAAGAGGAGAGGGCAGTGTGGATTCGGTGATGGCAGTGGAGGAGAAATGGACGGATCTGAGAGAGATGTGGAAGGTAAAACAGAAATTGTAAAACACCTATTACAAATTTAAGTGTTTACTATATATTTGTGAAAACATTCAAATCCTTCCCGCTAGGGTATCCACTGATTCCTTCACCTTTTCAACACATATTTACTCAGCAGCAATTACGGCCAAGGTACAGAGGACACAGCTGAAGCCAGATAAACAAGATCCCTCATCTACTGGAACTTATATTTTGGCAAGCGCACAGATGATAAACAAATAACCATACGGACATAATAATTTCAGATAGAGCCGTAAAGCGGGGCAGCAGGAAACTCCTTGAGATCCAGTGGACAGGAAAGGCGTGTTGGAGGAGAAGAAATCTGAGGTCACTTGAGCTCAAGAAGCCACAACCATCAGGGAAAGAAACACATACGCCCTCATCTTTGAGCGAGATTTCCTACCACTCTATTTATCATCTTGCTTGATTTCTCTCTTTTTGGAAGATTCAAAAGGTTTTTTAAACATGCCTATATTCTCAAGAGTTTTGGTCTACATGTAACCCCTCAGCGTCATGGCAATGAAACAACGAGGGTCAGTGATCCCCCCCTCAGACGATGTTTTGCTGCCTTCTGCCGCAGTAACAGAAGGGACACCTATTAGCCTTAAATAAACATCAAAAGAATAGGGGCTTCCCTGGTGGCGCAGCGGTTGAGAGTCCGCCTGCCGACGCAGGGGACGCAGGTTCGTGCCCCGGTCCGGGAAGATCCCACATGCCATGGAGCGGCTGGGCCCGTGAGCCACAGCCTCGGAGCCTGCGTGTCCGGAGCCTGTGCTCCGCAGTGGGAGAGGCCACAACGGTGAGAGGCCTGCGAACCTCAAAATAAAAAGAAAAAAAAAAAAATCAAAAGAATAACGTGTATTAAATAATTCTCTACCGCACCACACAAATCCTTCTAAAAGCTGTTTGTTGAAACAGATTCGGGTTTAAAACAGATTGGTTTCATTATCTATTTCTTTTTTTAAAGAAACTGAATGAGAGCTCAGCATACATTTAATTGCTGACTAATCATTTGAACCCCTTGAATTCAATAATATTTGCGGAAATACCAGATGTCTGGAGAAGTAGTTCTCCAAAGGGTTATATGTATTTTTTAACGTCTGTCAACTTTGAGTAATTTGTTTTGAGTCACTTATTTTAACTCTTCTAAAAAATTATTCTAGGTTGAAATCTTGAAAATATGTTGCATATTAGGGATTCATAATGAGTAGAATTCTTATAATTTGGAAATAAGCAAAAGATAGATGCGTAAGTTAGTCTTTCTATACACCTATATCTATGCAGATATATTTTTATATACAGGTAAACCATTTTTATTTAGTAAATACCATAGAGTATCTTAGAATACAATCACATTGCTTGGGCTACTTCTATTATGTTCTGTCTGTAACGTTCATTCTAATTTCCCATGTTCTTGTAGACAAAGAATCCGAAACCTTGAGGGAAAAGGAAAACATACAAACGCTGCTCAGGTTCCCATTTCTGAGCAGCAGGAAGTCAGGAGTAAGTGGCAGAGACTGATCAGAATTGGGTTCTATACATAAACAACCGTCATCAGGTGTGCCCTGCTACGAGGGCATTCGTGCACCCCAGCAGTAATTTGAGCAATTTAGAACTTCAGGCAGCCTAGAGAGGGAATACATTATTGAAGAGTTCAACTTCAAGTGTAAAATGTATCTTTATGGCAGATTTCTCAAAGAAACAGATTCTGTCCTTTCACATTAAATTAGTTAGTTGGATCAAAGTTTTTTTAATAATTTACAAACACACACAAAAATATGTTTCTGCACCATTAGTTTTGCACAAGTGGGAGATGGCCCAAAAGTGAAGAATAGATATACATCTATATTTGGTATTTTCTACCCACAATAATCTGTAAAATTAAAAAAAAAAAAAAGAGCTTATTACTGAAGAGAAGTTGAGTTTTATCCAAACTTTGCTATCACTTTTCACACACTTGAAACCAAAGCCAATAAATACAGAAACAGGTATTAAGAATATGGGTACTAAATTCTTATTTCCAGACTGCAACTCTAAATCATAATTATTTCTAGACTGCTCCTCTAAATTTTTATCTATTATTGAAAAAATAGTTAAGAATTCATCGCAGAATCCGGAATCTCAGATTACATTGTTATTAGCTGGGAATCCACGTCAGTCGATTGGCGTGCTCTTCACGTCAGAGAATTCACCTACGGCAGATTCATACACAATTTTTTTTCCCATTATAATAGAGCTCCAGAGTTTTAGATTACGTAAATAACTGCACTTCTAAACCTCCCTTGATAATGTGGACACATGACAAAGTTATGGTTACTGGGATACGAGTGGAAGTGGTCTGGTCCCACTGGCTGCACCCCTAAACGGAACAGGCTTGGCCTGAACTGGCTCATTCCCACTGTCTGGGACGCAGATGCTTTGTCTGGGGCTCTGACAGCCATCTTGAGCACAGAGGCAAAAGCCTTCAGTTCTTATTGGCTCTTGCTTGCTACACGAGAGACTGATGAACTCTTATTCAAATCGGTGTGTTTTGGGATCTACTTAGTCTATAACCTAGTACACACTTCCATATCATCATCATCCATTTAACTCTTTCTAGTATTTTCCAACTTCAAAAATCTTACTCTTTATTTTATAACTTATAAAATGCTCACTTTGATTAGGAATTCATTGTAAAGCACTTAATATGAATCATTAAATTTGTTCTAATTTTTAGAGACTTGTGTACCTCAAATGCAAATGAATGCTCTATTATTTTAAAATTGAAATGCACTCTTGCTAGGTAAAATTTTGAATGAATATGGAAATGCTAGAAGTACACATATAGCTCGTTGTATGACTGACGTGTAGCTTTGCAAACCGTGTTTTTGACACTCGCTGTACCAGTAAGTATACCATAGGACAGGTATGGAACCGTGAGCCGTCTCTGAGGGCTCTTCTGGTTAGACAAGCCCACAAGTGAAAGCTGGAACGAATCGGGGACGGCACAAGACTGAGGAAGAAGAGGCGTGATCATGTCCCGAAGTAAATATAAACAAGTCACATTTGAAAAATGTTACAATACAATTTATAGCTTTTGGAAATCAAACTGCACTCTAGATAAGACAAACTCACTTCCCTTATTCGCTCTTAAGATTGAAAACTCTGTGGGCAGAGTAGCCACTTCTATTTCATTCACCGCTGTATTCCTGACGCTTAACACAGAGTTTAGGTTAAAGAAACTTCGTAATGTTTGTTGAATGACGGGATTCATACCACTTATTTAATGTGATATTTGATGCTGGAATTCATCCTGTCTCTCTCTGTTCTGCAGATTGGCATCAAAAGAGAATATGAGCGTACAGAAGCGTAACACGAACATTCTGATGCTTAAGAAGTGAGGCGTAAGCTGAATTTGAAAGAATGAATAGGAGGGGAGAAGGAAAGAAGATGGTTCTGTGGATGAAATAGGTTGTAAAAAGTCAGCCAAGCATGGGACGTGGACCAGTGAGGACCACACTAGTTGACCCTAGGAAGATACAGGATCTGCAAAGTTAAGTAAAAAGATAACCTAATGACCCTACAATTCCACTCGTAGGTAAACCCCCCCTCCCTCACAAACGGAAAACAGGTATTCAAACAAGTATACGTACACGTGTGTTTACAGCAACATTATTCACAGGAGCCAAAAGGTGGAAATAACCCAAACGGTCATGAAAGAATAAATGGATCAAATCGTGGTATGAACGTGTGGCATATCCCACACACATATGATGGAATACTTAGCCACAGGAAAGACTAAAGCACTGATGCATACTCTAACATGGAGGAAAACTTGAAGACAAAACATTGAGTGAAATAAGCCAGACACAAAAGGTCATATATTGTACGATTCCACTTACAGGAAAGAGTCAGAAGGATCCATCCACAGGAAAATAACACGGACGGGTGGTTACCAGGGGCTTCCAGGAATGGAGAGAAACTGCTTAATAGGTAAGGGGCTTACTCCGGGGGGATGGGAACACTTGAAACTAGACAGATATGGTGGTTGCGTAACACTGTGACGCTGGTAAATGCCGCTCACTTGTTCATTTTAAAGTGGTTAATGATATGTTATACGAATTTCATTTCAAAAAATCGTTTTAAAATAACCTCTGTCTTAGAGTTTCATCAATCTCTTTTGAAGAATTTTTTCAGCAGCATCACAGCAATTCTACCATTGTGCCTGTATCTTATTTATGTTTCCCGGGTATATTTACATTAGAGTTACAGTAGTCAGTTCCCGCTAGGTCTAGGCACAGATTTTCTCAGTGAAAACATTAAGTTCCTTAAAGTAGGAGATTGGAAAAAAAAAAAAATCCCAGTACTCTTAGTAAGAGGTAGCTGAATAAGACGGAGATAAAGAACATGTGTGGTCCCCCTTCTGGAGACCATGTTGATAGACAGCACGGCCAGTACCCAGCGGAGGCCTGAGCAGGGCCCGCTGCAGGTTAGGCGCTGCCCCTCCTGTGAGCGGAGCCCCTGTTCCCTCCTGCATCGCACAGGGGACAGTGTCCTGTACCCCTGGATCCTGCAAAGGCTTCCTCTCGCTGTTATGCACACGGAGGAATTGGAAGATCGTGATCACTAGCCAGTGGGAAGCAGCCGCATAGCAAAGGGGGATCAGCTCGGTGCTCTGTGACCACCTAGAGGGGTGGGATAGGGAGGGTGGGAGGGAGACACAAGAGGGAGGGGATATGTGGATATATGTATACGTATAGCTGATTCACTTTGTTATACAGCAGAAACAACACACCATTGTAAAGCAATTACACTCCAATAAAGATGTTAGAAAAAAAAAAAGAAAGAGGCAGCTCATGAATTTTCATCACGTGCACAGATGCAGGTAGGGGTCAAAGGGAGTTCCGCTGAGTGTGAGAGGCGGTGTCGACACCTCCCACTCCCTGAGGGGGAAAGTCAGAAAAGGGGGCACTTGTAAGTTTTACATTTTCAGTAAAGCTGTCAAAACGAATTAAGCGTGATAAGAAAAGGGAAGTGATGTTCGTAAAATAAACAACTCTTGTGCCATTGACACAATTCCGCAATTACTAACAGTTTTACCAGATGCTAATAACATGCAGTGGGAAAAGGTAAGCTGGTTATTAAAGAGATTGTATATATAAATTACCTCTGAGTCACTTGTGATTGAAAAGAGTGACATGTGCTGGGGTGTCCCAATTGTCAAAGCTGCTGCGTACACTGCTCAGGTTATCCACATAACTGTTTTACGAGGGGACTCACTTGCAGGGTCCACATTGCAAAGATAATGATGAAAACAATGATAGCAGGTCACATGGCTTGAATGCTCACTATACCAAATGTTTTAACCTCATAAAGTTGAATTGCGTAAACATCCTTTTCTAGTATCACATAGGGGTTAAGCACACAGGCACTGGAATCAGAGAGTTTATGGTCCCATCCAAGCTCCAGACTTACTTAATCTCTATGCCTCAACTTCCTCATCTGTAAAATGGGAATACCAGTTCTACATACCTCCTAGGGTTCTTGTGAAGATCAAATGAGTTAATACACGGAAAGCACTTAGGATGGTACCTGGCATACAGCAAGCACCATATAAGGAGGGCTCACCCTTCCTTGACAGAAATTCCATCAATGAATTTGCTAAATGTTGCTCGGCAGAAAAGAAGTACATCAAATTAGGTGTGGGAAGTTTTGAGACAGCGAGAGTTTCTGCATCTATCCTTCGCCCTGCACGGTCACAGTGGCACTGAAACTGCTGCTTTTGGCGGTGCCCCTGGTATGACCCAACCCTTCTCATGCCTCACTGCTAAAGTGTACCAGGCAGCACACAAAAAAGGTGATAAAGGAGTCATTTTAGATTAAAAGGGTACTGACCAGAACAACTCCCCCCAAAGCAGAATCCCCCATGGTTTTGACGAGGCGTATTGTTTTCAATTGCAGATGTCATTTCCCCAAATTCTCATCCTGGCATCTGGCACACGCATGCTATGTGAAAGCAGTACTGCACATGTGCTGGCTGTTAACGTGACATTCTTTGGGGACCGCTTCCCACAAATTAGGTGAGAACTTATCTTTGTAAAAGAATGTCTGTCACTGACAATTATGGTGACACCCCGCCAATGCCCACAGTGCGAATACAGAATGTCAACATGTATTTCTCAAGTTTTATGATTCAAGGAGGAAACGTCAGGCTTGAATGGAAAACCCCCAGCTCGGTCTCCCAACTGCTGCACTTGTGGTGCCATTACTTAGCAGAAGCCACATTCGGATAGAGGTGAACAAGCTACAATCCACTGCCACAAAATGGGTCACTGCTTTAATGAAAGAGGGCCTTGTTCTTAATGTATCTGGAGCCCAAATCAAATAATGTAGTATTAGAGACTTTTTTTTTTTTTGGACTTAACAGTCTTTTTTGTTGCTTCCGAAAGGCTTGCTTTTGTGCTGAGCTGTTCAACTGAATTTCTTTGTTAGGAAGATAACCAGGACATTTAGGCTCACATACCAGCTTTCTGCAAACCTTTCTATGGAATATTTTAGCATATATAAAAGCGACCTTAAAATGTGTGCTTAGGGTTTTGAGTTGAATATAAAAGCCAAAACTCAAAGTGATATTTAGCATATTGTTACTCACAGTGACAATTTCTTATGTGTTTCCTGAAAGCTTGATATGAACCTTGGCCTTTAGAATTTGAGGTTAATATTTTTAAGTCATAGCCCTGGTAACAAATATGTTAAATAAAACCACCAGCATCCCGTTACATTTGACATTTCCCTTGCAATTTCTTACACAATTTTTTAAAGCTATAATGTGACACGTGTAATGTACCAAATAAATGTTTACTTACTGTAAAACTGATACGTGCAAAAATATTTTGGAAGGCATTATGAATTTTAATAATATTACTTTTAACGTTCATTAATGCAAACCTGTGAAACTCTGGTTAAATCAGTGGATTAGGAGGGCTTCCGAGCTGAAATCATGGTCATTAAGTTTCAGATCTAGTATAAAATCTGAAGACTGTTCTGCCTTGTTTTCTCTTTCTGGTTCTGGCAAATGTGACAATCAGCTCTGCTGAGCTAAGAGACAAGGGATGGGTCACTCTTTTTCCTCTACCGGCCTCCAGCTCTTGGCAAGTGTTATCATGCCAGTAGCTTGCTGCATGGAAGGTACAAGATAAAACAATTTCCTCAGTTACCATCAAAGGCTGTCTGCAGGGTATGGGATAATAGCAGAAGCCTTATCCTAGGATCATTTTGCCAATTCTACTCCCACTCAGGCAGTAAATCCCAGCTAGGAGCAACTAGGAGTAGCTAATCGTAACTGAGCGCTTTCTATACGCTAAATGCTTGGCTTGTCTTATTTCACCTAATCCTTGCACAATTAGCAGCTCCACTCCACTTCCACAGGGAAAGCAGGCTAGACGCCAGCTCTCAGCGGCTCATGTTTATTGAGTACTTACTTTGTGCTAAGTGTGCTACTTGCATTATGTCATTTAATCTTTGCACCAACCCTATGGTCTTGTAATCATAGATTATTTCAGCTCACTGTAATTTACTGGGAGACCACGGTCCCTTGTCTTCGCTTCTCTACCTCATGTAAATCTGACGCATCCTGGACTGCAACTTGAAAATGCGATGACTAAAGAGAAGGAGATGAGAAAGAAATTAGAAGAAAGAAGGAAGAAAACTAATTTCTTGGTTTGCCTACTAGGTGAGAGGACTCAGGCTTCATTTCTCTTAATTTTCTCTGTAACTTTCAAGTTAGGTGTATTTATTTTTCCCATGTTAAAAATGAGAACATTGAAGCTTGGCGAGGTTAAATAATTCTGGCAAGTCAGTATGACCTGCGAGTGAGCTGTCAAACACTGGAAACCCACGTTCAAATCCTCAAGTGCACAGGCCAGGCACACCCATGCTGCCATGGCCTGACACCTGTGCAAACAAGCTGAGTCACAGACCATCCAGAAGGGCGGGGTCACGGCTGGTTTCTCGAGACCCTGTGCCGAGGAGAAGCAACAGGGAGAAGATGAACCTTCTGCCTAGTGGGACACAGCAGCCCTAGAGGCAGGTAGCTGCCCATCATATGATAAATTATTGTGCAAGGACCAAACCACTGGTTTTGCGTAGCTTTGCTGACCGGCTCCATCTCCCGGGCCTGAGAGAGAGAGAGCGCCATGTGGACTCGTCATGCCTGACATGAATGCAGTCTCCTTCGCCTCTGTCCGCGTCGTTTATTTTAAAATTGTTTTCTTTGTACGTATCTTAACAATTTAAGACGTCTCTCTTTTCCTTTAAGGGACATAGGGAGTGGTCAGTGGAACGTGAAGAGAGTTACATTATACGAATGTATCGCACGGTCTTTGGCTATTTAGTGTAACTGCTTTCCCTGGGCTTCGAGCATCTCAAGGGCAGGGACTTATTTTATGTATTGATGAATCCCCAGGACTCTTCACAGGGCCTGGTCGACCCCATAAGCGCTTGCTGGATGATCTAACCAACACCACCCAGGTTTAACAGAAATACCGCATACATGAAAAGACCGAGAACCGCTATTTGATAACAGCCATGACGTGCTAGAAAAAATACTATGTGCTCAGACATTCTGGTTCATGCCTCGGGGGTTGAACTTTCCACCTACTTTTCTCCCCACTTTCTCTGATGCTGCCTCCTATGATTCAGACTCTAAGAGGGTGAACTCTGAGTTAGATCTGTCCTTGACACCGGGTAGTCCAATGGTTAGCGTGGCTCACTGCAGCCTTTATTCCATGATTCGAAGGCCAACTCGTTAGTCATTTAAAATCAGGCATCTAGTTTTGTTTCACACCCAAATCATAACAGGTGGCTTAACTTGGAGCAAGCGCATCATGCTGTCTACATAATCACCTCAGAAGATTTGAAGCACCACAGAAAGCTGATAAATTGTTTTTAAAGCTAAGCAAAGGCATGGTCTAATGTAGACTGAATTGATTCAGTTAAAACATCCACCATGAAACACTTGAAAAGGTGATTGTGTTCTGCCCCTAAAGCCCTGAATAGCCGCCCTTAGTAGTAGGTTAAGATGAGAAATTGTTAAAAGTAAGCAGTATGTTTATGAAGGCTAAGGAATATCTGAGAGCAGTATTTAAATATTTTAAAAATATGTCTGATTTCACTTTCTCTTTAGAGTTACTGAGGCGCAAGATAAGACTAAGAATGTTCACCCGGCCATGTGTACTTTCCTCCAAACATGTCACTTAGACATCTTTCACACTGTATCTGGGATATGGAAGCAATCTACGGAGGTACTGTGTGTCCCAGCTCATTGACATGTTTATGTTTGTAAGCTCAATCAGATAAGGGCAACTATGAGGACTGCTTTGTTTTTTTTATTTTCTCCTTGTTTGAGTGAATGGAATCTAAAATGTTTTACTAAAAACAAAAATAAAAGAAACATGTAATGCATTTGGGCTATTTATCCTTAATTTTTTTTTTTTTTTTTAAGGAGAGAAATCTAGAGAATGATTTAGGTTATCATGTTCAAAAAGACTGGACTAAATGGCCAACCTGCTACAATATAGATACACTGATACACACTTTACAAACTGTTTCCAAGGCCAGGTTTTCACCCTACGTGCCAGAAACTTTCGGGAAGTCCAGAGCTACTAGAACCTCAGGTGTCTCTTCTAAAACAATGGCAAGAAGTACAGCTCTCCACTTCCTAGAATGGTTATAAGGATCCAATGGTATAAAGAGGATACACAAAATCACTTAAAAAAAAGTGTCCTATAGATAAATATTTAGTAGCAACGTAACAATTGTAATTATTAATTAAAACAAGTTATTGTCTTGGAAATGCTTCTCCATTTATCATATTCTTAGTGTCTACACCCTGGAAAGAGAAATGCGTGTTTGAAAGGACGTTTTTAGAAAACCGTACTGAAATGAAATGTATCTTGTGGCAGAAACGGGTGAATGTTAGGCTGGTCAAAGGCAGGCTTTCTTTTAAAATTAGAATCTCAAAGGAACAGATTTTTACAATAGTCATAATTCCTAGTGAAGATATGAATTTAATAATACAGGGGACAAAAGAAAGGAAGAATACCTGAATCTTTATGCAGGAGAGAACTAGAGGAGCCTGCTGTAAAGCCGTGTAAAATGGAGACGTGTCTCCAGGCAGTAAAGAGCCCTATCAAAGTACACCGTATCAAAGTTTCCCAAAGTTCCATTTCTTAACTTTCTTTAAACATCTTCTGATATATCAATTCCAGCAATATTTTGGCAGCCTAAAATTACACCATTCTGACCTTGACATTAGTATTCAACAGCACTGAAGAAAGAATGACAGCTTCTCCATCCTAGTGGGTGATCTTGCAAGCTTTTACCCTCATGACTATGGAGTTTCTGTCAAATGTGCTTCCAGGCGAATGATCACATTCTTTTGAATTATGAAGTGGCTGCAAACTGTGCTAATTGGGTCTGCAGTGATGTCACTGATAAGGATTAAACAGCCTCGATTGTCTTAAAGTCACAAATATGTCATCTTGTTATACATGTATATTCCACTTAGCCTAATCCATAACTGCAGTCATGCAGAACTGCTTTGTTTAATTAAAATCGTCATTAAAGACCTTAAGATGAATTAGAGGCAAATCATAGAGAGAATGAATGGAATAGCTGAGAGCAGCTACAATGAAAGGTTAAATATCGTGATTATTTTTTTCATTATTGATGAAGTGTGAACAATATGCTTGGGGGTGAAGAAAAGAGTGAATGAGGTTCTGCCTTCACCCAGAAGAACTGAGCTACAAATGCAGCAGAACAAAAATCACGTGTCAAGCCACAGAAACCCTCAGAGATAATGGCCTGAACCAATGTAGCTGTTTCCTCTGGTGCATTACAAAGACTTTTCTGTATCTAAAGACTCTTTAAACAGTAAGCTCCCAAAAGGTAGGGAAAGGACTTGGAAGAGTTTGTCATTTGTACTATGACTTTGTACGGTACAGTGGCATTGGTACCCTGGGTGCTTATTAATTACTATCTGACGTAAACAAATAGTCACTGTGAGATTCTAGAAGACTAGAATGAACTTCTACATAAAGTTCAGAGATCTTTAACCACAAAATTATACTGATACTTTAAATGAGTAGAATTTGAATAAAGTAGTTAAACTTGGTAAATGTATCAATAAGGTACTAAGCCACTGAAAATCAAAGTGTAATAAATTATCATACTTCATTAAAAAATAAATTCGCCTGAGTTGCTCCGTGAATTTAATACAGGCACGTTGAATCGTTCATTAAATAATTTTATCATGAAAATTTTCATACCAAGAGAGTACAGGGATTGATATTTTAGAAACTCAGGTTCAAGTGCAACATCGAGGTTTTAAAAACACTAAGATTTTGCTATATCTGCTTTTTTTAAATAGAGCAATACAGATATGATCACAGTGGCCTCTGTGTTTTCTGGTTAGTTAACCCCTCCCCCTCAAGGGGTAAGTGCTTTCCTGAATTTGCCTGTCCTATTTGTCCATGTTTTGATATTTGTGTATATTTTTGTATTCTCCATCAACAACATATAGTATTTTATGTGTTTTGTAATTCATACTAATGATTTTATAGTTACTCCTACAACCCGCTTTTTTTCATTCAGCATTAATTTTGAGATTGTCGATATTGATATACATAACTCTGGATCATTTATTTTAGATTCTTTATAGTAGCCCCGTCATTACTCATCTTTCAGTTAATTAACGATTTATTGAGCATCTACTACATTCCAGACGCCAGTCTGGGTGATAAGGCCATAGCAGTCAACTAAACGGACACAATGGTGGCTGTTTAAAAGCTTCTTTCCTGGGGAACAGATCCCAGTGCATGCACCCTTTTTTTAAGGATGTCTTCAAGTTTTTACTGTTACAAACAGCGCCACAATGACCAACCAGAACCATTATTACTTGTGCATTTGTTTGAAAGGAAACATAAAAGAGGTGGGATATTGGTTTTGTAGGTTGAGCACACCTTCGATCTGACACCATAACACAAATTGTTGGATAAATCAAAACTGTTATGTTCATTTTACACACACACACCAGGGTATATACAGCTCCCATGGCTTCACAGTCTCACTACACTTGGTCTTTCCAAACTTCGTAACTTTTGCCTCCTGATGGATGTGTAATGGCATCTCATTTGCGTTTTCCTGATTACACGTGAGTTGAGCATCTTATGTGTAACTATGGATCACTCCTCATTTCTCGCTCATGGATTATCCGTTCTTGTCTCTTATCTCCTCATTTCTCGCTCATGGATTATCCGTTCTTGTCTCTTATCTCCTCATTTCTCGCTCATGGATTATCCGTTCTTGTCTCTTATCTCCTCATTTCTCGCTCATGGATTATCCGTTCTTGTCTCTTATCTATGTATTGGGTCGTCTTCTTCTTCTTGATATTTAGGAGTGTCTGTGTACACTGGAAATTAACTTATTGCTGACCAGGTGGGCGGTCTGTGTCCTGCAGTATGAATTCCATTTTTCACTTTTTTAAAACATACTTTTGTCACGTGAAGGCATTTTATTTTAGTATAATAATATCTACCAGTACTGTTTGTTAGCAGCCTGGTTAGTTCTCCCTCTTTCAGGAAATTATCACTTAACCTAATGCCATAAAGACACGCTGCTATATTTTCTAAAAGTTTTATGGTCCGATTTTTCGTGTATGTTTTCAACGTACCTAGAATATACTTCTGTACCTGAGGGAAGGGGCCAGCTTTAGTTTGTCTTATCACGTTTCTAGCTACGGCAGTAACTACAGGTGCTCACATATTCTAGTCGTCTTCCTGCTGAGCTCCCAGGAGGGGTGCTCTCTCCCAATCTCTTTGGTGCTAGATGTGCCCACGTGCCCTGCTTTGGCTGATGGCCTACAGGCAGAAGGATGTGTATACACACTCAAGGTGATGCGGTTGGATCCAGAAAACAGGCAGGGAATTGGCCTTCTGCCAGCGTCCCCTCAGAGCAGAACTACAAAGCAGGCAAAGCTCTTTAGGAGGTGCTCTCACTCTTCTACCTCCATCAGCGTTCCTCTCCCTCCAAGTTCCCGGGTCCTCGCCAAGGTAAGACCTTACAGGACTGACCCCGGGTCCTCGCCAAGGTAAGACCTTACAGGACTGACGTATACAGACAAGATCTTATCCTTGGGATTCACCTCTTCACCCAACACCCTAAAGCAAAGCAAACACAACGTTACCTGTCCTAAGTTCCACTCTCCAAAGAACACTAAAGCTGTAACCATTGGACAGGAAAATGACTAAGAAATTAACTCCTGCTTTTTTGTTTCCCCAGTAGTGGATTCATGTTAGCAGGCTATTTGCATTATGATAGGGTATAATACAATAGGGAAGTCTTTAGAAATGTATTTCCCGGGCTTAGCGTTAGGGTTACTCCTGCCACGCACTAGCTGTGTGACTTCTGACAAGGTCCTTAGTCACGCCACGCCTCAGCATCCTCAGCTGTACAGCGAACACAAGGATACTTGTGTTACAGGGTTAATACGGGAATGATGAAACAATACCGTAGGTACTGCAAGCCTAGTAGAGTGCCCGGCACCTGGTGCACACTGATCAGCGAGACTATTATTGTTGTCATTATTATTAATATTTGTAGTGGTGGCAATGGTATGCTTTGATATTAGAAGAATGGTTTCAGACAGAATACTACCCTATTATCCTGAAAGCACAAGAGGCAGGCAGCCTCCTGCTTTGCCCATTGAGGAGAATTATTCATGTGATCATTATCTCTTTTGAAGCTTCAGAGGTAATACAGGGAGGTCAGGAAATGATTATTTAGTCTAAAGCAATAATTGCAAATTAACTTGGCAAGGGTATCTTATTTGAAAAAAAAAAGGAAATAGGCGAACACATAGTTTTACTATCTTTTCCACCTTCGTCTTCATTGTTAGCTAATGCAAAAAGAATATCTGTTAGCTCTCTAGAAAAGTCAAAGCACATTCTGCCATTCTATCTTGGAATACAAGTTTCCATTCATAGATCCATTTCCTTTCTTCCAGTAGAGAAGTTTAAATAAATCCAGTCAGAATTTTACATAGTGAGAGGTGGGACCTGAAAGTGTTAATGAAAGTACTAGAGATTTTAGATTCTGATTTTATGTCATCTAAATGGTATTTTCATCTCTATTAGGTTTTTAGAAATAATTCTTCCCACTTCAAAATAAATCAAATAAATTTTCCCTGCTTATGTGATTTCTTACAGAATGAAAAGACACTACATATAAACATCTCTCTTTTCACTTCAAAGGTTCATAGCAGTCAGATTATTTTCAAAGCTTACAAGTTGTTAAATAATAAGACATATTTATTAGAAATTGAAATAAGAACAGTTGAAATACAAGTCAATAAAAGATGAAAGAATTTTCTAGTGATTAAATTAAAAGATGAAGGGATTAAACTCATCCTAAGAACCAGTTAACGGTGTTGACTGTGCAGGTCTCATTATTCCATGAATTATTAATTCATTTTCAAATAAGAAAAGTGTGAGACAATTTTTACAAAATGTTTGATGATGTTATTATTAGAGGAAATGTGGATCAATATTATTATCACTTTATTTATCCAATGTGATTACAGCTTTCCTTAAACCTATCTACTTGGAAA
Source organism: Neophocaena asiaeorientalis asiaeorientalis (assembly GCF_003031525.2). NCBI lineage: Eukaryota > Metazoa > Chordata > Mammalia > Artiodactyla > Phocoenidae > Neophocaena > Neophocaena asiaeorientalis. The sequence continues at coordinate 4,347,518 of NW_020173204.1, read as the reverse complement.
ATACTTTTGAAAATAACTTTTAGAGTAAGTTTTTATGTATTGGTCTGTGTTGGTAAGAAATAAGCATGAGTCCCGAAAATCATCAATACGGCCAATACTAAGCGAAATTAATTTCACCACCAAATATGTCAGCCTGAACTTGACTTGCAAGTATTTTTTGTGTTAGTGTTTCACCTATAGAAGTTTTTCAGTGGACTAATAAACCTAGGAAAAATATTTCATACTGCTATACTATTTTTAGGTTCACGAAGTGCTTTCTCGGGTGTTCCTATATCTAATCTAGGCAACATCTTTTGAGGTAGGAAAGAAGATAGGGTACTCTCTTTTTATGAATGAAAAACTGAGGCTCACTGAATTGTGCTGTGATCCAGAGCTGATGAGTGGCATCAAGACGAGAGCCCATTTTCTTTTATTCCTTGTGCAGTGCTTACGCCAGTGCAAGCATCTCACACTTCTTCAAGCAGCTTTACCTCGGAGCTCAGACTGCTATGCACGTCGCTACAGTGATTTAGCACGAGGGCATGTAAACGTGTGTGTGTATGTATCATGCATGTATATATTTCCTTCACCTATGAGAAGTGTGACCAAAACAGAGTATCATATTAAATATTTATAGCATGATTTTGCATGTTTTAAAGCGTTTTATAGTAACTCATTAAGACTTCAAAGTCATCAGCAAACACACGAAAAACCTAACAGGATGAATTGCTAAACTAGAAGAAAGTCAGGGTTAAAAGTTAAATTTTACTCTGGGTTCTTCCTTGAATATACTCTCCTGTCTTACTGAAGTATGGACTGGAAAGAGGCTTGCCCTTTTATCCCATAGTATAAAGTTTATACTTTGGGACATGCAGAAAGTAACCTTTATTTTTCCACAGGGTAAAAATGAGTCCAGGAATCTCCACGTTGAGCCAAAGTCCCTTTCAGCTCATAATTACTATTTGTGTAATTACTATTTGTGTTTCTACCAGAAAAAGGTAAAACAAACAAAAAGAATTTTAAATCTGAACTATCAGAAAGGTTTAATATAGCACCAAATCATCCCTTGCTGAGAGATCCCAGATGGTAGGGGAATAGGGGTTGCAGAGGAAGCCGGGTAAAGTGTATTGTCCTGAAAGTAACCACAGTTAATATCAATAGCATGACAAAGACATTGCTTTTACTAAAAATTCTAACTTTCTGAAAGGTTTACGTTGCTCTACAATGTGGTCTTTCTTAACTACAACCTCTACTTGAGCTGGAACCATTCTGACCGTGATAAACATCAATTTCACCACTGCTCACGTTCTGTCATTTATGTTAAATGATTAGAAATACAAATTATATTCAGCTCCTACAGTTGTATACTTGCATGGTTATGTTTATAAGATTCACTTAAATTATGCAACTAGTCTTCACATAATCATAGCTTCTTTCTTTACAAAATAATCAGCATTGAATTTTCCTCCTTAGATCTCAAGGAGTCAACTTGATAACTGGATAATCTAATGATATAATTGCACCTTTAAAATTTTTGATCATATCTGAAATCATTAAATGATGCTTTGAATACATGATTTTAAAAATTGACCCCTTCAGAGATTGCATTGATATGAGAAATGAGTCAGATACACCGATCATTGAAACTACACAGGGAAGACTCTATCATCATACTGATGAAAATGCAAAAAGCTTAAGACCTATGTTAGAGATTTCCCATTTATAAATATATTTCTTGGGACTTCCCTGGAGGTCCAGTGGTTAAGATTTCTCCTTCCAACGCAGGGGGTGCGGGTTCGATCCCTGGTCGGGGAACTAAGATCTCACATGTCTTGCAGCCAAAAAACCAAAACAAAAAACAGAAGCAATGTTGAAACAAATTCAACAAAGACTTTAAAATTGGTCCATGTCAAAAAAAAAAAAAAACTTTAAAAACAAAAAACAGAATATATTTCTTGACGTTTATTTTTAAATGGAATAGTGTAAAATCTCTTTTGTATCTCAGTCATCAAAGAACGCCAATTAAATTTCAAAGAAGTGAAAACAAACTGAATACATTCAATTCAAAAAAAAAAAAGAACAACAACTGTGATTAGTGTAAGTGATGACTTTCACGGCTCTCACCCAGTGAAATATTAAGGATTTGACATTTTCGGAATAATGCAGGGTTTCAGGAGTAATGCTGATTCATTCATTTGGTTTGCACATGGGCCCACTTAAAAGGCACCCTACCTGCTCTGACAGTGGCCGATTCCTGCCCACTAATGTCCGCACAAGACTCGGTTTGGGGTGACAGGATGACTCTCCTTACCATGCTTGTTTCCCTCCTCAGCACAAATGTTTGTAACCTTATTACCATTGGCATTTGCTCTTCATTAGGTGGCAACTGTAACGCCAGTCAGAGGCTTGTTTCAAGTATTCTTAGTGCAGTTTTTCCAAGGTCAAGTTGCTGTGATGAGTGGATAAGAAATGTTGGACCAATCTGAACACTACTGAGAGCGCTGCCACATTCAGAGGTAAAACTAATTAGGATCCCATTCATGCCACTTCATCACAGTGACACAAGTACACTCCTTAACACACATCTCTAATTTCTGTTCTCTTACGAAATGAAGAGCTTCCTACTTGCTAGGAGGCACGCTGTTCCAGCAGAAGGCCAGTGGGAGAGAAGAACTAACACGGAGAAAAAGGAAACAGAGAATCCAGCCGGCAGTCTGGATAGAACAACGGGAAATGGAATTAATGGAGGTGTTTGAACCAGAGGAGATGTTTCCAGGGACGAGAAGGTCATATAGAAAAGGACAGGCCATGAAGAGGTGCAAGGAGGTGGAAAGGCATCGCCAGGGAATTGAGGAAGGAAAATCCCCCCGGAAGCCACATCCTGGAGAGAGATGATGGAAGGAGAAGCCAGGGAGCAAACATGGTCAGTAAGCAACTGGCATTCCGTCGTTATTATCAGGAAGAACTCGCCAAGGTGGGCGCAACACAGGCTGTACAAGCAGAGCCTGGCAATTCCATGATTTCTTTTTATTTAAAGAGTAGTTCCAAATTCCTTCTGGATGAACGGGAATTTTATCATGCGTTTTGGCAGAAAGTTTAAGCCACAGAGGAGGTGCATTGCAAGTTCATTAACAGACTGTTTCAAGGGAACTCGTCTAGCAGCCTCAAGACTATGAGAAAAAAAATCATAGAAAAAATATATTTTTCCTCTCGTGTTTCTGGGAAAACAGTTTTTAGAAAATATTTTATAAGAAACTTCTGAGTAAAGGAGAAAGGAAAAAATAAAGCACATGTCTGTGGTTACATAAAACCTGATTCAACTCATAACTTTTTGAGGGAGAACCAGATCAGTGTAGTTACATGGGTTCAGAGCGTGGGTTACATTATAGTTAGAGACAGAACCTGGCCTCGTCAGTTTCTAGCTGTATGACATTAAGTCAGTCAAACCGACAGCTGCTAGTAGCTCAAATGGAACATGAGGATAAGAACATATCATTTAGATCCTATAAGGAAATAAGTTAATACCAACACTCAGCTCCAAGTAATACTTAATATCTATTAGTCATTCATAACCTTACAGTCTAAATCATGTGATTTAGCATCAATTTTGTTTCCTATCAGCACCAATGATGAGCAGATTCAGTGTGTATGTGTGTATGCACACATATAATAAAATGTATAGTGATAACTCAAAGAATTCTCAGTCTCTTATCCTGAAAATGCCATTGCCCTGAGTGGGGCTCGTCCATGTATTTCCACGTCCTGATTGAATGTATCGTCCTTTCCTTTCGATTACTAAAATACGAAAAATCCCCTGCTAAAGTCTTCCAGAGCCAAATTAAAGGCTATAGTGCCTGTTGCTAAGCAAGTTCTCGGTATGCGGAGAGTAAATTTAAACAGCGCAGCATGGACAGGACAGATGAAAGGTGGAACGCTGCCGCAGGCCGTCTTAATCCACTTTTTCCTTTGATTTACACACTTGAGTCAGAAAGTAGAAGACGGAACGGCTGGGAAACTCCTGGTTCTAATGTCACCCACTTACAAAGCCCACACAACCAAAATGCCTGCAGAAATCTTTATGGGTACTACCCCAAACTGGTGACTAGAATTTGGATTCCCGTCATTTCATTCACTGAGGTGGTTGGGATAAGATCCAGGAGTTTCTGCTGGGCGGCCTCGATTATTTTGTGAACATAACTGCTCTCCCTGTGGCCTGCGACAGCCCACTCAGTTGACGGGCAGGTGCCCTGTCTGTTAAACTTATGAGTCTATCGTATTACCTGACATCGGTGTTGGATACACAGTAGGGATTTGATATGTTCATAACACTAAACCACACCATTGTTGGGCTTGCAAAGTACATCGCCATGCATGAGTCTTGGTTAATTTTTAATATCTTGGTGGAAAATTCCCCTACTGCATAAGACACAATGAAATAAGATGAGAAAATGTGATATGAATTATAAGGAGTCTTATACATCTCGGATGGAAAAATGAAGCATATTGGTAGGATCTAGAAGGGAGCCCAAGGAGTGTGGAAAAGAAAACAAAACTTTAGCATAAGAGACACGATAACGCATAGAAAGAATACGTGTAGTACTGTCATCCTGAGTTAACCAAGCTTCTGGGTAGTTAGGCTGAGAGCATCCATTAAAAAAAATGCCAGTAACAAAAAAACTAAACCACCTATTTTCTTTTCTTGAGACATAAGAAAGAGAATCAGGACATGAGAGTGCATCAGAAAAAAGAACATATGAAATATTTTATAACAGAATTCCAGATTCCGACACAGCATTTAACTAAGCAACGGAGAGGGTTCTCCATGGCCACGTCCTCCCATCTGCCCCCTCCCCCTGTGCGCTGGCTTATTCCTAATTGAGGATGGAGGTACCGCCCTCTCGGATGGAGCCACCATCGCCCCACAGAGCTGCGTGAGGATGGCGGCTGTGGCCATGATGTTCCAGTTTCATTCTGTCACAGATCATCTTTAGAAGCCAGGCATGTCAGTCCTCTGAGCTGATGAGGTAAGTAGTGATTAAGGCTAAGTGGATCTTGTTAATTCAGCAACGCTTTAAAATAATTGAACATGAATAAATGGCAAATTATAATCAAAGTCCTTTGGGAGTACATCTGAAAGCTCCATAATGCCACAGTAGTTCATCATGACTAATACTACTACAGTTAATATTAAATGATAAAATAATGACTGGCTTCGTATTCTGAATTTTCATGCTAGGGAAGTGATTCCCTGGCATCTGACACTGGAGTTAGGGGTGGGGACAAAGGACGTGGAAAATGGAAGCAATCACTTCACAGCACAGTTTTTTTAAACTCAGTGTTTCCCTGTCGAATTGCTTTGTTGGCCTATTCAGTAGTTGGACCAGGATGTTCTCCATTATGCTATGATGTTTAAAAAGAACAGAGACAACGCTAAGAGTCTCCTGAAGTGAATTCTAAGGTTTTAATACCCAAAGCGTGCAGGAGGCAATAACATGTTTGCTTTAAGAGCCTCTGAGATGTAAGGAGTGACCTTTGTGTTTCCAAGAAGGCCTGATAATTGAATGTAGACGCGACATGTTGGAAAATAAGGTACTTGTAAGGCAGGAACCGTACTCAACCAGTCCCTGTAATTGAGGGGCACAGTTTACCTAAGACTGGGAGCCCTGCCTCAAAGAACCTCAATAATCGGGATTAGCACTTTCCATGGCGAGGGCAGTGCGATTCTTAAAGCAGGTCGCTCAGAACGGGAATAAAGAAACACACTGCAGCCGAAGCCGGGGGTGTTCCCACGACACGACTCCCGGAAAATGGGTGGCAACATCAGATTCCCGAACATGGAATTCAGATTTGTGAGAGTATTTTTAGCCTATTTTAGAGGCTGACCGAAATCCAGCAAACAGCTGGCAGAAGAGAGAAGCGGAGGAGCACAGAATAAAAAACTAAAGTAAAAAAACAACAAATGCACACGTGAAGCTGAGTGGAGACGGGCGGTGAACAAATGCACACGTGAGGCTGAGTGGAGACGTTCGGGCTTCTGTCTTTCGAAGGGGCTGATGCTCTTTGGCTGGATGACAATGAAGATGTCTTAAGTTCTTCAAAGCAGAAACTGACAGTCTGCGATGATTTGTTTGTTTAATGACTGCGATTTACCACCTCCCCGGGAGGCATGTATGACCAGGACACATTTAGGTCAAGAGAAGTGAGCCCTCTGTTCAAATACAGTTCGCTGTCCTTTTGTGAACCACGGCAATGGATCTTCCCCATTCAGCGATTTTAAACCTCGAGATGTTAATCGGAGCTTCAGTCAAGTGTCTCATATTCCATCCACATCCTTTTTGCTGAATGTCCTTTTATTTTACCTTTACTACGGTGTGTCAAACGGTCCAGCTTTCACTGAAACAGAATGGCTGCCGGTGCATGCAGGTTCACTTTAAAACAACTGAAAGAAAGCTACAATCTCTGTTTTGCAATTTCATAAATCAGCAGAGGCATGCCGTCTGCAAGTCCCATTTATCTGGCTTCTGAAAAAAAAAAATGTTTCCCCTAAAGATAAAGAATGAAATGTGGTAGGTTTTACAAGAGTATAAACTCTGCTTTGTAAGTAGACTGGGTGAGAAGCTTTATAAAGGACAACTTGAACTTGAGCTTGTATTTCCTTTTCCTGAGTGCTCCCTTCAGCTCCAGAGGTAACCACTGTGACCCCAGATCGTTCCTCCAGACTCTTCATTGCCTAAACTTCAGTGTCCTTCCCAGTATTTACGGGATGTTTGACCTCCCCGGCAGTGTCCTTAGTTAATTGGACCATAGTTTTGAGCTGTTAGCTTGACACCACGGGTGGCTGTGCTTTTAAGAAACACAATGTCCTTACAAAACTAAAACTAGAACTACCATATGACCCACCGATCCCACTACTGGGCATATACCCTGAGAAAACCATCATTCAAAAAGAGTCACGTACCACAGTGTTCACTGCAGCTCTATTTACAATAGCCAGGACATGGAAGCAACCTAAGTGTCCATCAACAGATGAATGGATAAAGAAGGTGTGGCACATATATACAATGGAATATTACTCAGCCATAAAAAGGAATGAAATTGAGCTACTTATAGTGAGGTGGATGGACCCAGAGTCTGTCATACAGAGTGAAGTAAGTTAGAAAGAGAAAAACAAATACCGTATGATAACACATATATATGGAATGTAAGAAAAAAAAAATGGTTCTGAAGAACCTAGGGGTAAGACAGGAATAAAGACAAAGACATAGAGAATGGACTTGAGGACACGGGGAGGGGGAAGGGTAAGCTGGGACAAAGTGAGAGAGTGGCATGGACATATATACACTACCAAATGTAAAACAGATAGCTAGTGGGAAGCAGCCGCATAGCACAGGGAGATCAGCTCGGTGCTCTGTGACCACCTAGAGGGGTGGGATAGGGAGGGTGGGAGGGAGGGAGATGCAAAAGGGAGGGGATATGGGGAGATATGTATACGTGTAGCTGTTTCACTTTGTTATACAGCAGAAACTAACACACCATTGTAAAGCAATTATACTCCAATAAAGGTGTTCAAAAAAAAAAAAGAAACACAATGTCATGTTCCTTTCAGGTACAGCTACGAATTCATATTCTGCCCTAGTAAAGCCTCAGGAGAAACCCATCTAAGAAAACACTATGCACAGAATGGGTATAGGTAAGTAATGAAATTTCCACAGTCATAGATGGAGTATAACCCTTTCTAAGAGCTCAGCTGAAATAAAATAAAATGCCAAACATACACAGCACTGAAAATCATATCTTTACACTAAATTTCAAAGGCAGATAATGAGAAATAAAGACTTACAATCTCTAACATGTTACAATGTTTCAGCATATTGCAAAATGTTCCAAAGCACGGTTATGTGTTTTTAGCATAATTTTATTAAATAATTACTAAATTAGAATCCCCTTCTGTAGTTATATGAAATGAATAGATATTGTTCAGATAAAATATTAAGATGTTTAGAGGAGAGAGGTAGTAAATCATTCCAACAAAAATAAGACCAGTTCATACTTTAGTGGATAATAAATGAATAATTACATTCAATATTGCCTACAATGGACCAAAACTCCACCTGTCGTGGCCAGAAAGGAAGAGCTCCAGCCCCGGGCAAAAGGTGTATGCATTAGTCACAAACAACACAGAAAATGTGGAGCTTAATAACTCAAGTATTCTTTCTAGAACGCCGAGATAACCAGTTATAAAGCCGAATTCTTTCTATGTAATGCAGCCACATCAAAACAACTTCTATGCAACTTTCTTTATACTCCAACTTACTCCTTCTACCCTTTGGTAGAAATATGGATCATAAACAGACTTCTGTCCTCCCTTCCTGCCTCCTTTCCTTCCTTCCTTCCTTTCTATGCACCTTTCTTTATACTCCAACTTACTCCTTCTACCCTTTGGTAGAAATATGGATCATAAACAGACTTCTGTCCTCCCTTCCTTCCTCCTTTCCTTCCTTCCTTCCTTTCTATGCAACTTTCTTTATACTCCAACTTACTCCTTCTACCCTTTGGTAGAAATATGGATTATCAGCAGACTTCTGTCCTCCCTTCCTTCCTCCTTCCCTTCTTTCCTTCCTTCTTTTCTATGCAACTTTCTTTATACTCCAACTTACTCTTTCTACCCTTTGGTAGAAATATGGATTATCAGCAGACTTCCGTCCTCCCTTCCTTCCTCCTTCCCTTCCTTCCTTTCTATGCAACTTTCTTTATACTCCAACTTACTCCTTCTATCCTTTGGTAGAAATACGGATCATCAACAGACTTCCGTCCTCCCTTCCTTCCTTCTCCCCTCTCTTTTTTTTTCTTTTTTCTTTTTGCGGTATGCAGGCCTCTCACCGTTGTGGCCTCTCCCGTTATGGAGCACAGGCTCCGGACGCGCAGGCTCAGCGGCCATGGCTCACGGGCCCAGCCGCTCCACGGCATGTGGGATCTTCCCGAACCGGGGCACGAACCCGCGTCCCCTGCATCGGCAGGCGGACTCCCAACCACTGCGCCAGCAGGGAAGCCCCCTCCCTCTCTTTCTTGCCTCAGACACCGACAGACAAGCTAATCCATCACTATTATTGTCCAGATGAGAAATGCAGGCCAAATGGGATTCGCAGCTTGCTCAGCTTCCACAGTAATAAGATTCAGACACTGAATATTCATCTTCTGCCCTGGGGCACAGTTCCCTCTTTTCTACCAACACCATCTGATACCTTTAATTGCTCACAGGTTTCTCAGTGTCTTTTACTAGAAGAAACACTGCAAGCTACGCTTTGTGCCGTTAGTTATTCATGCATTTTCCTCCAACTTCCCTTTGACGTGCACCCCAGAAATGCCTTCCCAACCACACAGCTTCCGAGGAAAACTCTGCCAGGGGTGGGTATCTGTGGAAAGGGTGGTAAGCAGATTTTGATTCCAATTATCCATCTAATCATTATTTCAATAAGTATTTATTGATCACCTACTTTGTACCAGGCACTGTTCTAAACATCGGGTTTAGCACAACATACAAAAACCATCATCATGGATCACAGGTCCTCACAGGGATACAACACACAAACTGATAGAGAGATAGAGAGATAGATAAAGAAAAAAAGGGAGAGAGAAAGAAAGAAAGGCAAATTAAGTGCTGGTAACGTGGTAAGTCTAGGGAGAGAAATGAAGCCAGGCAGGGGTTTCAGGGAGAAAGGCTACGATTTTATACAGGTGCTCAGAGAAGGCCTCAGGGACAGGGATTATTTGAAAAGATGACTGAAGAAAAAGAGAAAGGTCATGCAGAGATCTGGGGGAAGGATGCTCTAGGCAAAGGGAAACAAATGCCCTGAGGCTGAGACGTGCTTAGCCCGTTCCAAGATGTCTGTAAGGTAGGAGCCAATAGAGTTAAAGGAAGGATTACAGGGAATTTGGAGGGAAACGTATGTTGGAGAGAAGAGGTATGTGAGCACAGGTAGGTCTTTTAGAGCCTTCAGGATCTTAGTAAAGACTCTAGTTCTCTCTGATGATTGTGGAAGAGATCGCAGAAATGCAACAGAAGAAGAAAAGGCTACTGCGATCCAGCAGAAGCTGACAGTAGCTTGGGCAAGAGAGGTAGAGACGGCAAGGTTTAGGAGGTACGACACTGAATCCAGTTTGAAGGTAGAGCCAACAGGGTTGGCTGGTGGCATGGACTTGCCATGGGAGTGAGAAGAATCAAAGAGATGCCTGTAGCCCTCCCACTGGATATGTCAAATAGACCATTGGATGTACGAATGCAGGGCTCGGGGGAGAGGTTTAGTCTAAAGACGTAACGTTGGGACTCATCAAGTTTAAAGGTCATTGAAAGCCATGAGGTTGGATAGCATCACCTACAGAGCCTCAAGCTAGAGAAGACATCCAAGGCTAAGCTCTGGGACACCCCACAGTGTAGGCATCAGGGAGACGACGGGGAGACAGCAAAGTAAACAGAGGAGGGCCTGTGGGGTGGGAGGAAAACCATGGATGAGTGGCGTGCAGGGTACCAAGGGGAAAACATTAAGAAAAGGAGGAATGACCATCGGTGTCACATGTCACTGACAGAGTAAGAGGAGATCTGTGAGATGCAGCCAGTTTTGCCAAGGGGTTAATGATCTTGTCCAGAGGGTTCTGGTGAAGTGGTGGAATCAAACCCTGCTGTTTTATGTATTCAGTAGAAAAGGGGGACATGGGGATCAGAGACAGGTGTGGGTTGACTTCTGACGTGCTCCACGAGGGTGGCTGAGGAAGGCTTCTTCCAGGGGTTAAGAGTGAACCGGGCCCTAAACTCTGAACCAAGCTCTGACAGGTAAATGGCCTGAGGGGAGCGGTGCTTCAGATAAACTGAACCGCCTGGAAAAAAAAAAAAATACTGGTGGGAAGTGAAAAGCTCCCTAGAACGATGACACCTAGATGAACACAGAGATACCAGAGATAAAGAAAGTACGGACTAAGGTGGTGACAACTGAAATAATTAATGAAAAGTGAGAAGTGGTCAGACTGTTCCGGAGGTTGGCCTGACAGGCGCTGCTAACTTCCTGGGTCTACACAGCGTGAGATGGGGAAGCGTGTAGAGTTTCTGGTGGTGTCATTACTGATGCAACAAACAGGACCTTCTAAACAGTGAATCTGGGATCAGAATTAGATTTCTGTGCCGCTAACAAGGTTTGTGCCATTCATTCGTTCCCTCGTTTCCACTCTTACCTGTTTAGCTGCAGTAATCCACGATCTCAGTTACACTGATAACGACTGCAGTCTTAGACTACTGTGTCCGAGGGGTCATCAAGAAATCGTCAAGCACATGTCCAAAAAGCATATAGAAAAGGACCTAAGGAGAACCTCTAAGAGTGGCCACAACTTCGAGATAAATAAGTGAGGATCGAGTAGAGAAGGATCTGTTTAGCTCCTGGCTGGGGAGTAGGACCTAGTCACGGTGGAGGCCTCCAGAGCTCTAGAAGGGTTTACGCCTGGCAGCCAGAAACAGCCTGTGAGCCTCTGGTGGCTCCTGGCCACGTCTGCCTTCCAAGGTTTGCCCTCTGTGCCAGTGTACACAGAGTTGCCAGCTCCCCCTTGAGAAGCAAAGCCCTGGTCCCTCCATGGACACTTGTATGAAGCCTAAGCTCCTACCTGTTTGAGAGAGGCTTAGGCTAAGTGTTTGTAAAGGACAAAGAAGTTCTCCCATCCTCCTGTGTCATTCATTTCTCAATGTGTTTGGATCTACGCCAGATCTTTCCGCTCACTTGAGTAGGGAACGTGTCCTTGGGGGCAGGATGCCTGGAACACGGTAGATGCCCAACAGATATGTGTGGTCCCCCGGCCGGGGCGCTCAGAGGGCATGGATACTGAGATCAGAGAAATCTGCTACTTTCTCACATCCTTGTTGTACGAGGCTGGAAATAAATGAACAAAAGGCCAAAAGCAAACAGGAAGAGACAACGCCCTGCTTCGACATGCAATGCTTTCTAGAAAATACATGTGAAAGGCAAACGACAGAGAAGCAGATTCACAGGCCAGAATAAGTCCTTCTTCAGTAAAGTGAAATACTAATTTGATCTTGCCTCTAGATATAATTTCAATACAGTAGTCTGCGTATCCTTGCCAACGCCTTTTTCCCCGTCCCTGCCTCTATTCACATTGTTGCCCACATTAGGTCTAATGACAGGCTGAGTCTGAGAACGTACCGCATTAGCAAACCAAACATCTGTCTGTTTCCATCACGTCGTGTTTACGAAAGAGCTGCTCCTACAACTAGTATCCGCCTTTGCTTATTTCAGCATTCCATTCCGACTTGTTAAGAAGGACAAAATGCCAACAAGTAGCTCGCAGGCACTGCCGTCTAGCTGAGAACAGGTGAGCTGGTAAAATGGGGCTGGTGGCTGGCAGGGGGAGGCCAGTGACATGCGGGTAAGCGTTCACGGGTTCGTGAACAAACTTCCAAGCATGCACAAGAAACGCGGCTGGGGCAGAGGGCGGGGGGAGGCTAACACGTGCCGGTGCTTCTGGAGGTAAAACATGAGGATTGCGGTGTGCTTGTGAAATACACTTTAACTTTATGAATCTGATCGTACAGTTGTAAGACTGAGGCAAGGTACTAACATCTGTTGCATACTGAACTGTGCAGTAGGCGTCCTCCATAATGGATATACACTTTACATATAAATATATATTACACAGCAGAATATATGTACTTATGATTTTTTCACATGAGAAAACTGAGGTTCAAAGGTATTCATAACCAGCTCAAGGTCACAAAGACTATCCCTGGTGAACGTGGGGGATGCGCGCTCTGTCAGAGGCACTGCCGGCTGCAGCGCAGTTTGGGGGATCTATAACATAACCCAAAGCAGTGAGACTTTGTCACGGGAGTTCTTGTCTTCAGGCTCTGTGTTCTTTGGGATTCTGTCATGCTGGAGCGACTTCCTGGCAGGGGAGAACAATTAGGTTCCCGTGAAAGACCCTGGCATCTGTCCATCCCCCATGAATGGAGCATGACATGACCCTCTCCACAGCCGTCACCGAAGACATACTGGGTTCAAGGCTAATACGTCGTTTTAATAGTGAATTCTGGAAGCCTACCAGGAGCAGTCATCGTTAGAATTTGGCATGATTTCACTGATGCTTGTTGCTCATAATTCCATTATTCTCCAGATGTTAACATATTTTTCTGTGATGCTAATTTTTCTTTTGCCAATTATCTCTGTCAGAATTGTAAGGCGATGATCGTTCGGGCTGTTGATTTGCACATTTCTTCTGTTGAAATGTAAGCTCCACGAGGGGAGGGACCTGTGCTTGTCTCGCTTAGTGATTATCCCTTCAGAGTCCTAAAACGGTGCCTGACAGAGAGTATGTCCCATAGATACCAGCTGAGGAAATAAATAAGTGAAAATTGTACCCTCAATTTTACAGTTGTGTGGGAGCTATTAAAGTGGAACACTTCGAAATATTCTAGATTATTAGATGATTAAAAAGAAGTCAAGTTCTCATGTTTCTACCCGTAGATCATCTAGCGGAATCTTAGGTTCTCAGAGTGGTGGACCCTTTGGATCTTAACCCCAGGGCAGCTCCCAGGCCCATCATGTGTGCTGGGCTCCAAGAAAACAAAACATTTTTTTAAGTAACCATATTAATATGAAACGACTGATGCTAGAAATTGTCCTATGTATTTTCAATTAAAAATTGTACTCCGAATAATCCACTTATTTTCTATATCACCTCTCCAGCCTGTATGCCTCATTAACTGACAATCTGTTATCTCTATCTTTAATCACCCCATAAGAGATGGCATTAATTTTTCATAAGTCTTCTTCTATTTCCTTGGCTAAACACATACTTTTTAAAAATGGTTTTAAAATATGGTTCTTGTTAGTCATTTTTCTGTCTTTAGTGCTGAATTTTAAGTGGGCATTTTGGAGGCCTAGGAGGCACTGTTGTTCTTCTCGTTCAATTTTAAAACCATCCTTTTCCTTTCCACACGAGCAACTGCAGCTCATACAATATTGGACATAAAGTGTTTAAGAAGTACTGTTCAGAAAGACCACTGCCTGGGTATGAGATTATGTAAAGTGTCATGGTGCTGTGCAGACAGGATATTCATTTTCAATTCAGACTCCGAGCCAGAAGAGACTTTTCCCTGCCTCGTTAATAGAGCATGCACGCAGATTCGGCCAGCAGAGGAAGGACGCAGCCACCGGCCTGGAGGGCACCGAGCCCACGTCTGACACCCGGATTAGAGGACCGGCTCACAGAGCAGCGTGGGCGCTAATAAGGTTAACAAGTCAGTCTCCAGACTCGTGGCCTCTTCTATGGACAAGCCTGTAAGCAGAGAGTTAGTGCCGCAAATCAAGAAGTAGTCATCTCAGATCACTTCTTAGGTCTCGGATTGGAGCAAGGAGGCAGAACAGAAACTCTTCTGTGCTTCTTTCCTGAGGAGGAACTGAAGGTGACGAAATAACCCAACGGGCATCCTTTTGGTTCTATGTGTACTGGTCCCAATGGTAAACATTACGGGCTCGGTTATTATTAACACAAATGTTATCTGGAGTATAAAGTCTGCAATGAAATATCCTCTGTGAGCATCACATATAAATGTTTAGATGCACTCGGAGGAGCCCTGCTTCCCTCACTGTGTCAAGATGATTTGCCCAGAACAGTCAAACCTACATAGGCAAAGGTTTTCTGAGCATCTTCTTTCTGACCGAGATGTCTCAAACCTCAATACACATAGGAATCACCTGGGGATCCAGTGAAATGCAGCTGAGGACTCAGCAGGTCCGGGGTGGGGCTTCATTCGGCGTTTCTAATAAGCTCCCAGGGGATGCGGATACTTCCAGCACGTGGACCACACTTTGAATGGCTCCGGAGTATGCAACCTTGTGAACAAGTGCTATACAAAAAGGATGCTGATTAGAACTTCATGTCAGTTTTTACTTTATCAGGGAATGACTCCTCTCAAGCCACCCGTGAATACTCATCATTACAAGGTTTTTGAGGGTTTTTTTGTTTGCTTTTATCTTTTTTTTGGAGTGGGAGTCCCCCATCTCCTCTACTCTGAGGCTAACTCTTCACTCGGTGGCACCCGAGAAGGTTTCTGTTCACACTGACTGCCTGTTTGTCATTGTGCTTTTCAAATAAATTCGGATACCTTTGGTCTTGAGGAGACAAAGGCAGTCCCGTGACTTGGAATTCCTGGTAGTATCTTGAAGATGGCTGTTCTGTCGCTCAAGGAAGGAAAAGCAGAATAACATATGGCTATATTGCCGGGCTGCCCGTGCCATCCCCGGAACTGCCAGACCACGTTATAAGGTACGGCAGATGGCCGCAGCAGCGGGACGTGCCACACACTGCACTCCAGCGCCCCTCGACAAGGCGCTCGCTCAGGTATCAGGAGCAGAGCTCAAGAATGTGCTTACGGCCTTTCACAAAGACAGATTATCCGGCAACTCTTCAGATGGTGCTATCAGAATCATCGTACAGGGTGGGTGATTCACCTCGGCTACGCACTGACGATTCAACCTTGTATCAGGGGTGTGGGGGGGGAACACTTGTCAAAAGTCTTGCACACGTGAACTTTCCTTCCTGAGCTTGGGCGAAAAGCGCTCTTCTCTGATGATTTCACCCCTTACAACAGAGAGAATGAGTTCCATTTCCCATCACCAGTGAGGCTACCCCTCCCTTTCCGGTCTCATCTAACGTCCTCTAGAAGCCTTCTGTTCTGGACAGCGTCTTCCATCTTCTCTTCTGACCCACCTTTTCTGGCCGCCATGTTTTCCTCTGAGGTTGGGTACCTTTCCGATCACACTTCGTGCCGCCTTTGAAGTATTTAAATTCTACTCATCCTTGAAGATACATCTCACACATTAACCCCTCCTAAAGTTCTTAGTCTTTTCCAACCTAAAGAACACGGCCTTCCTCTACCCTTCTCGTCAGAGTCAATCATTTGGTAGGTAAGTATCTTTTTATGATAATTATTTTATTTTTTTCTTATTTAATTTTTCAAACAGGCATGATTTCTCTCCTTATTTAACCTATCAGCACCTTAAAAGCAGCAAATTTTCTCAGAATTTTAAAATCTATGAGAGTGGATAAATACATTTTGTACTTAGGTTTTGAAGTCTATCATGCAGTAAATATAGACAGCGGTCCTCCACCCAAAGGCCCAGGTCACTGAGCCTCAGCTAGAACTTCAGAGCTCGTGAGCACCACGCCAAAGACAGTAGAGCTGCCAAGGCTGGGGCCTGTGTCCTCTTTGGCCACAAGAGGGAAACAAGGACAAACCCCTGCGGCCTTCGCCTCCAGCAGCTCCAGCTGTTCGCTTCTGCTTGCTCTTCGGGGCGGAGCGCGCCGGGTTATCTGTGTTCACTCCCGAGGGGAGCTGAGGCTGCCCCGTCTCACGTCTTACTTCCCTTCTGATTACCCAGGAGACTTCCTCTTCTAGAAATTCCATAACCTGGGTCTTGATTTGTGTAGTGTGCATTTGGTTAAAAATATATATATATATTGTTAGTTGCCACAATAATGCCACAGAAAATCATTATTTTGTTTTGAATCAAATTTGAAACCCTTCCTTGGAAGGAGCCTCCATTCGGTTCAAGCCAACTGGCTTAACATCTTCATCATCCAGTCATTCCACACAAGCCGTTTCCAAGCTGTGCCATATTCTTGGAATGCTCTCTCTTCCTGTCTGCCAAGTTATCGCTCTTCCATCATCCAAATAACTCATGCAATCCCACCTTCTCTTCAGTCTTCCAGGACTATTTGGAAAAGATCTAGTGGCTTCTCCGTGTGCCATCCGGTGTGAGCATTAGCCACTTAAGGCTCCCTCACTCCTTACTGCTCTACGAATGTACGCATTCTTGAAATGGACACCAAGCGCACACTCTGTTTTGCATTGTTCTGTAGTCTTCATGTCTTTGCCCTTGTATATGCTGTCTTTAAATTCAGATATTTTTAGTCTCATGATCTATCGCTGACAGATTCTCCAGAAATAAATAAGACTCCAGCTAAAGCCCTCTGCACCGTGCTGAAAATAATATCACGTAGAAACAGACACTTAATACATAAGGAGATTTCTCAGGTTTGCTTTTTTTAATGTACAAAGAATATGGAACATATTTAATATTTCACAAATCCACCAGGACCTGCCAGAAGAACTCTTCTAGCCTGGGGCAAGGATGGTGATTTCCATGGGGGTTCATTTCTCAGATGGCAGTGCTGTGGCTGCCACTGGTGGTGACTGCAGGCAGTACGGAGGGGAATTAATAAGATGCCCTCAGCGCGGAAGGACAAGATCCTGAAAGCTCATTCTCTGAGAGGGGAAACCAGGAGGAGTGTTGAATGGCTCAGAGCTGCAAGCTATCACAACTTCCCTTCTTTTTGAGAAGCGGAAGAACCACGCTGCTAGAAAGAACTGGGAAATCACCTTAGACCGCGCAGGTGGCTCACGCCGAATGCGTGCTCAGTGTGGATTTATCAGGTGAAAGGAGCTGACTATTTAAAGCAACAACCCAGTGGGTGCGCTCCAGCCAATCTATCTGAGGACATAACTTGCTGACTGAATGTTCTGAAAGGTTACCAAATGGACTAAGGAGGAACAGGAAGTGTCCGTGTTTATCCAGCAGTGATTAAAAAAGAAGCATCCTCTGACTCAAAGTAGGTCTGGCTACGTAATCTGCATTGCCCAGAACAAAACTGAAGCGCAGAGGCCCCTTGTCCAAAAGTGGTAAGAATTTCAAGATGGCGGCAGCAGAGCGAGAACCTATCCCAAGCATGGGGCCCTTCTAAGCACAGGGCCCTGCGAGACAGCCCAGGGTTTATGCCATGGAGACGTCCCTGTCCAGCAGACACGTTTAGTGTGCCTACAGATTGTGAGCACACGTAGGTCCCTGGACTAACCCAGAATCTGGACAGAATAACCCTCTTCACAACAAACCTTTGCTTAAACAAGACACATTTTGGTTGCAAACTTAATTTTCTAAATACCTTTATACCATCAAGAGTAAACTCTGGATAAAAAAGAAGGGCTCAATTTCATTTAATCTGGTGCCTCTTTCTGCTTCTGTATCAATCATCTGAGACTTTAATGAGCACGTAGATTTTGTCTCTGCCTCTTTGTTCTCTTTGTAGTTGGACGATCTTGTGTGAAAACCCTTGAGTTTCCCTTTCCTCCACTACTTCATCTGTCAAATGGGGACAACTTCATCTCTGGGGTTGCTCAGTGTCTCCTGAGCCACACACGTGATTCTCTGGCACCTACCAGTCTCTTCCTTTCCTGTTTCTTTGCCTCCTTTTTGGCTGCACAGTTCCTCAAACTCACAGCCCTGCACATGAATCTGCCATCTGGTCCTGGATGAGTAACCAAGTTCCGGGGTGTGCAGGGCTGAGGGCCTGCTCTACACCCCGATGATCAACCTGGGAGGGACGTGCCTCGGCAGTCAGCTGGCCCATTGTCTCTCTTGGACACCCCTTAGCTGCAACAGAACCTACTAGGAGAGTCTGCAGAAAGTCTCCTGGGGAAGACAGAGATGGGAGAAAAGAACAGTAGCCCCAGATATTTCTGTCCTACTTCTCACTCTGTGGGCATTACCCAGTTCAGTCTCCTGACAGTCTATGTCATCCCAGGGAGGAGGCCCGGAAAAAAGAATGATGGGTATCGGGAGAGGACACAGGGAGAAAGCGAGATGGAAAACAGCGTCAGCACTTCGGCAAGCTGGGTGCAAAAATGCTCTAGTCTGTTCGATCAAAGTAGGGGAAAAAACGCTTTTGTCACACTGTCTGCTTTACTTACAGGTGATGCCGCTCTTGCACGTCACCTGCCTCCTCGCATTAACGCACTGTGTCTACACTTTTTATTCACTGTTGGGTGATCAGTGTCCAAATGCATTTTTTTTCCTGCTACAGATTTATTTAAATTTGCTGAACCCTTAAGCCATCAGCTTACAGAAACTCCTATAATCTCTTCTTCTTTACTCACATCCAAAGGCACGTATCACACGAGGAATAACAGAAGTACGAGCAGGATTAGGAGAACCTGGTGTCGCGGCGGACGAAGCACAGCCCGCGTGGCGCTTTAAAATAATGGCTTTTCTGTCTCATGGGCCAGGAGAAATAACTTCTCCACCACATAATACATTTATTAGCCTTTCCGACCTCATCATTCCTACCTTAACTTAGATACAGCCTGAAAGACAAGAACATCTGTCTGACAGCTTTTTAACCTTCCCCTCTCGCTGCTCCAAGGTTGCTGCATGAGCGCCACCTGGTGGGGAAGCTGTTAGTTGCTCAACGTAACTTAAAAATGTAAAGAGTCTTAGGTTGGAACTTCCGCTACCCAAGGACTTGCTTGTGGGCGAACATGCTTTGGAAGAGCAACCAGACGCACTTAAAAGCCGATCCTATTCGGTAACTGCTAACTAACTACAGCAACTACCATCTTTGCACATCTTCCTTCTACTCACTGAAATGTTCCTGTTTTCCCTCGGTTCCTTCCTGTTCCAAACTATTTCTCCCCTGTGCTCCTAACTCCTTCCAGACAGAGCTTATCGTTTAGTTTCTCTAGAAAGCTTCCCTTGGTCCTGTATCAGTCAAGGTCCCCAAGGAAACAGCACGCTAAAACTGGATGATTTGAGGAGAGTTTAATTGAAAAGCCGTTGACAAAGAGGTAGGCGGGGTATAGGGAACCCACAAATGACGGTGCGGAATCCTCGTAATAGTTACAGAGGCCTCTACTACCCTAGTTCTGAAGGCACAAGGAGACAGTGGGCTGTGCAGGAGGACGGGGTGACACAGGTGCGATCTCTGCAGAGGGACTGCACTTTCCCATATCCTATAGGTGCCCCTCGATGGCCAAGCCCAACAGCAAACCAGAGGGCAAGGGGGCCCATCCAAGTTCATCTGGGGAGATACGGGGAGGGGAGGAAAGGTGTCGGTAAGCTGTGGAGTGACCCAACAGAAGACATGTGTGACTGTTCACGGCCTCCTCAGTCCTGGGCACCCACTAAACAAGACTGCACTTACAGACAGAAGACTGAAATGTTACATACAGAGAGGTCAACAGTTATGGGGAAGGACTGAATGATGGAACAAATCAAGATTGCCCACCATTTATAACTTACTTCTTCTCAGACTGACATCCACCACGTGAAACCCCATTTCAGAGCTCTGGCTCTTGAGAGATGTGTTAGCGGTATGTTAATAGCAGCTCTGCTTCCGGTTCTGCTAGGAGGGGCCCACAGTCTGCCCACTGAGGACAGACTAGAAGTTTGAGGATTCAGTCTGATAAATTATTGTTAATTGTATCTGCCATATCTGGTCTCTCAGTTTTTAAAGGGTGGCTCAGACTTCCAGAGTCCTCTCTCCCTCTCTCTCTATCCATCCATCCATCCATCTATCCACCTACTTTACCTGTCTATCTATTTATCGTTTTTGAGATCAACATATCTTTGGAAGGTGCACAGGGTATTTAGGTAGGAGAAAGTATCAACAGCTTTAAATTCCAAATCATGAATGTGCACCTGGTCTTCCAGAAGGGTTTCACTTGCAGATCGGTGCATTTGTCCTGAAGAGAGGGGGACTTGCTAAATTAACATGTGGTGTCATAGATATGCTGATCTATGGGAAAGGGTGAAGTCAGAAGAAAGGGGTGATATCAAAGCTTTGGAAAAAGCCGTTGTTGACATTCACATACTTCTCAGAGCAGCTCATGTATTTTTTGTTTCTTTGTGGCTGCGTTGGGTCTTGGTTGCTGCACGCAGGCTTTCTCTAGTTGCAGCGAGCAGGGGCTACTCTTCTCATTGCGGTGGCTTCTCTTGTTGCGAAGCACAGGCTCTAGGCACACGGGCCTCAGTAGTTGCAGCACGTGGCCTCAGTAATTGTGGCTCGTGGGCTCTAGAGCACAGGCTCAGTAGTTGTGGCACACGGGCTTAGTTGCTCCGAGTCATGTGGGATCTTCCCGGGCCAGGGATCAAACTGGTGTCCCCTGCGTTGGCAGGTGGATTCTCAACCACTGTGCCACCAGGGAAGCCCCAGCTCACGTATTTTTGACAGGACAGTGCAGTAACCTGAACAATGGAATTTGATCAAAACTAACGTCTGGGCTTCCCTGGTGGCGCAGTGTTTGAGAGTCTGCCTGCCTATGCAGGGGACACGGGTTCGTGCCCCGGTCTGGGAAGATCCCACATGCCGCGGAGCGGCTGGGCCCGTGAGCCATGGCCACTGAGCCTGCGCGTCCGGAGCCTGTGCTCCGCAACGGGAGAGGCCACAACAGTGAGAGGCTCACATACCGAAGAAAAAATATATCCTATCAATTACTCGTATCTGTATCTGTAAGTCTTCCAGGAGATCTTACAAAGTCCCATTCTTTCCCGTCACTTGGTTGATCAATTACTCGTATCTGTACCTGTAAATCTTCCAGGAGATCTTACAAAGTTCCATTCTTTTCCCGTCACTTGGTTGATCTAGTGTAAGTCTTCCAGGAGATCTTACAAAATCCCATTCTTTCCCGTCACTTGGTTGATCAATTACTCGTATCTGTACCTGTAAGTCTTCCAGGAGATCTTACAAAGTCCCATTCTTTCCCGTCACTTGGGTGATCTAGTGTAAATCTTCCAGGAGATCTTACAAAGTTCCATTCTTTTCCCGTCACTTGGTTGATCTAGTGTAAGTCTTCCAGGAGATCTTACAAAGTCCCATTCTTTCCCGTCACTTGGGTGATCTAGTGTAAATCTTCCAGGAGATCTTACAAAGTTCCATTCTTTTCCCGTCACTTGGTTGATCTAGTGTAAGTCTTCCAGGAGATCTTACAAAGTCCCATTCTTTCCCGTCACTTGGGTGATCTAGTGTAAATCTTCCAGGAGATCTTACAAAGTCCCATTCTTTCCCGTCACTTGGGTGATCTAGTGTAAATCTTCCAGGAGATCTTACAAAGTCCCATTCTTTCCCGTCACTTGGGTGATCTAGTGTAAATCTTCCAGGAGATCTTACAAAGTCCCATTCTTTCCCGTCACTTGGGTGATCTAGTGTAAATCTTCCAGGAGATCTTACAAAGTCCCATTCTTTCCCGTCACTTGGTTGATCAGTGTTGTTTCGACAAAGAGCCCCATGACTATCATCAGAATAACAAATTCTATTAATGACACACGTTCTAATTTTTGTATGATCATCAAAAATCCCTAGCTATGAATTAACACGATGCATAAAACAACTCAGAAACTGTTAGGCTATACTTTAATTATTTCATAAATGATGAGATTTTTTTAAGTCAGGAAGAAAGTTTGTAAAATACTAACTCGTACCTCTCAATTTTATAGGTGAATAAAATGGGATCAGGGTTTCAGTCACATACCCAAAGACAGGGGCTAATTAGTTGCAAATTTAAAGCCACAATCCACATCTTCGGAGCCGTCTAGCCAGTGCTGAGAAGGTTAGAGCAAAATGAAAGTTTACTATGCGACGGGGTGATTTTACAAAAACAAAACGCGTAGTTACTGCTGTTACTGTTGTTCTGCAGTAGAATAAACAGGAGGACTGAATCATTCTCTTTCACCCCTGTCTTTTCACCCCTCCTTCTCACCCAATATAGCGAGAAAGTAAAAATACACACTTTCTGGTTTTGTGGCTCAGAGGCAGAGGAGAATTCGAGTAAATGTGTGGACTCCACAAACAGACCTCTACTGAGAGATGGTTGATTCCTAACAGACTGGAAACTGGGTAAAGGGGAAACAATGGGAGGACGGGAGTGAGGGAGATGTGTATGCATGTGTGCTGGAACACAAGTGTTCTGGGGTCCTTGAGGGTCAGAGACCTGCTCCCATTCTTGAACCTACACTCCCAGTACCAAGACCTCAGGGGAGGGGTGGCACTGCAAGTCCCGAGTTCTTCATCTGCAGGGTCAACCAAGGGCAGACCAAAATTATTATTATTGTTTTAATTCCAGAAGCTTCCAAGAAGCAAAATTTGAATTTACCACTCCCCAGAAACTAGTTACACAGCACTTACATTGTATTTACAAGTATTTACATCGTATTACATATTATAAGTAAGCTAGAGATGATTTAAAATATATGGGAGGAGGTGCACAGGTTATGTGAAAACATTCCTTCTTTTTATATGAGGGACTTGAGCATCTGAGGATTTTGGTATCTGCAGGGGTCCTGGAACCAATCCCCCGAGGATATCAAGGGAGGACTGACTCTACAGTGAACTGGGGAACCTTGTCGAAGTTCTCATTACTGATCATGGCATGGGTGGTCCGATTCTGCTAATAAAACTAGCTTCCTGGGCAAGTATCAAAAAGCCACCACACACCTAGTCTGTGTCTTTTGCTCTTTTCTGGCCTGTGTAGAAGCCCCGGAGTTGTAATACAAAGGGCAGGAGAGGGTACCCCAAACTGACCGATAATGGGCTTCCTGTCAAACCTGATGACAGCAGCCTTACAGTGGATTTAATCTGACTTAGAAGAATGCAGGTGACGTTTCTTGCGCCCTGAGTACCATGGAGCAAGCAGCACCTGTGGTTAAGTGTAAATTTTCTGCTGCTATCATCTAATCATTATTTTGATGTGTCAGGGGTGAGAGCCAAGTACCTAGTAGATCTTTCTATCCACCAACTTTTTTGAAAGAAAGCACGTTTTGAAAGGATAATGCTTCTTACTGTACCATTTTTTTGGTCTACCTAAAAAAAGAAAAAAAAATGGCTTTTTACAATTGTTTTTGTAGTAACATAAGCTCTTCAGGGCATAGGGCTCGTGCACTGAATTGGAGCCCAGCATGAAATTTTATAGCTGAATTACAAACTCCTGCCAATAAAAGTTTACAACAGAACAGGCTGGCTTTTCTGGCTTTAGGACAGGGGTGGAGAGAATATACACGCTGTAACAGATACGATTATCCTGGAAATATGATATTAATGGCTGCACAATTTGAGAAAAAAGAATGAAAATGTCAGAATGAAGTTAATTAGAAATACTTGAGAGATATGTCACGTACACCTTATTTACTTTGTACAAATGTAAACTCAAAATGATTTGACATCTCTTTCAATTTCATAATTAAATTAGAAGATTTGAGAATTCGTAGGTTTTAAAATGAAACTTCTATTGACTTTAAATTATCCTTGTCGAGAAGGTAATAGAATGAATAAATTGAATTCACTCAACATACCACAGTATTGTATCATTAATTTCCCTCCCAAAGATGACTCTTTGCCTATCGAATACATTTACACTACGGTTACCCATGTAATAATGTATTACCCATGTAGTGCTACTCCAAAGAATCAAAAGGGTGTACATTTTTTAAACACAGAATAATATAACTGGCTATAACCTATTTCTTATTTTTTTGGTTCGGTTTACGGGGGACCCCAGACAATCGAACAGAGTTGTTAGGTAAAATACATTTGCCAAATTGGTAAAAAAAAAAAAAAAAAAAAATAAGGTGCTCCATTGTTTGTGTTTGTTTTTTAGTAAAACTCTTGAATCTAGCACAGACTCTTCATGGACATCCTCTAAACAGAACTGTGTTTGAACACAGCGTGTTTACCATCCAGAGCATGTAGGAATTATGACCTGCATTACAGAGTACGGAGAACACCAGGGACCGACAGCCTGTGACTCCACTGTGGGCTCTGCCCTTCACAGCAGGGGGACCTGCGGAGTCGCCTAAGGGCCGGAGCCTCAGGCATTCTCCGGCTCCGTGGGGATCACCACCCACCATAACTGAGACAAGCCTGGACTCAGCGTCTCAGCTAAGAGAGGACTTAGGCCATCAAAGGGATGTTGGGTGGATTTGCATAGGGTGTTACAGTAAAGCACTGTGTACACAAAAAGCACAGAGGTGTATACTAGCATTGTGTTTCCTTCGGGAAGGCCCACCTCTACTATGAACTACAATAACCAGGATAATTTGTTTCAGGGATGACATGGAAATCATCGCCACTCTCAATAAAGGATGTACTTCCCCTGTGTTCCGCTGGACAAAGCCTTGTTTCCTCAGGCCGGGGAGAAGCAGGCAATCGCGCAGTCATCCCTTTGTCTGGTGGTTGCCAGGGATTTAGCCTTTCCTCTGGGTCAAACACTGAGCTCACTGCTGGAGATTCTGACAGAAATCTTGACTCTCCAGGAGCTTACAGCTTCAGGGGGGAGGCACCAGGCCAGCAGACAGACACGCCTTAGAGTTACTTACAGCGTGAAACAAGAGTACTTGGGGTGGTATCTGCTGAAACAGTGGGAAGGAAGAACAGAAGACTTCTTAGAGGAGGTGACACTTGTTTAATCCTTGCAAGTTCAGTGATGAGGGACCCCTGGGCAGAGGAAAGAGCAGAGTGTTCAGGGAACTCTACGTGGTGACCACTCCTCCAGGGGTGGGTGGAGGCTGGAGAGAGTCACATCAAGAACTAGAGTCACATCAAAGAGTTACTTCCGCTAAAAGGCAATGGGATCAGGGCAACATCAGACTGTATTCCAGGAAGAGGATCCTAAAGACTCAGGAGAGTGGATTAAAGGGGAGGAAGAAGGAAGCCAGAAAAAACAAAGTCTGCTTGTTTTCTAATTTTCCACAATGAGCGAGACTTCTAAGTTCAGAACCCAGCTGCAGTAGCCATGAGAATGTACCTCTCAGATTTCCAACTACAAGGAGTGTATGTGACCGAGGCCCGGTGGCTGAGCTCTGGGCCCTGAAATCTATCACGGCACTAGCTCCAAAGCCACACTTCCAACTGGAGCGGGGGATGCAGCCCACCTCCTGTGATGGAGAACTTTAAGAGCTTCCAGCGGTCGCCTTGAGCCTTCGGTAGACAGCAGGACCAGACCCCTCTCCCTCTTCTCTCTCCTTCCCTCTGGGTCAGACTTAACATTACAGTCAGAAAACTCACAGCTTTCTCCAGCTCCCTCCCCATGCTCTCTCACATCTATCCCCCCCTAATCAAGTCCTTGCTGTGTTAGCCCATCTTGGCATCTGCTTCTCAGAAGACCTGGACTAATATGTTGGTACAGTATGATTTACTAAATAAAAATTCCTTATATAAACACAAAATTGTGAATAACTCGAGATTAAGATTGCCTTATTAATTCTCACTTTTAATCCCATTACCTGGCAAAGAAGACAGCCCAGCAGTTTGGAAAGAATAAATGAAACCAGGTCACGCAACAATATGTTTTCCCTTATAGTTCAGGGCGATCTATCAACCGCGCTAAGTTTTTACCAACGCAACAAAAAACTTCAGAAGTTTTGTGCTAACTTTTGATCACTGAGCTTGACAAGAAAAGCCCTCTTGTCCAATGTGATTGGAATCAGTACTTTAGTTGTTTAACTTCAAAAAGTCAGCTAAAAGGGGGAATCACAGAAATGGTTCACACCATAACATTTTATGATAACTCAAAACATGTTAATATGCACCTTTATGTGCCAGTGTTTCATAGAGTCAAGAACTTTTCTTTGAGTGGGGTTCACAGAATGGACTTCTGCGCAAAACACATCCATAGTATATTACCTAGAATGTCTGGTTTTGATTCCTTAAAGTTGAATTAGAAATTCAGTCTGAGTGTAAATTCCTTCCTGATAATAATGATTCTCCCTACATAGTTGATAGCCGTCTTCCCTCTACTTAATGTACAGCAATTGTGTGTGTGTGTGTGTGTGTGTGTGTGTGTGTGTGTGTGTGTGATTGAAACTTGCTGACAAGGTGCTTGTTTCCATCCGGAACAAAATGAGTCAGAGTTAATCCTGCCGTGGTCACTTTCCCCAGAGTCTCTAGAGCAGGAGCAAAGGTATCTGCTGGCTGAGTTCACAAGAAGCAGCTAAACTGGTTCAGACCGCATACACTCGGCCCTCGGTATCCATGGAATCTGCATCCGCAGATTCAAGCAACCACAGATCAAAGATATTTTTTAAAAATTCCCAGAAAGTTCCAAAGAGCAAAACTTGAATCTGCCACGAACCGGCAACTATTTTCATAGCATTTATATAGTATTAGGTATTATAAGTAACCTAGAGATGAGTTAAAGTATACGGGAGGATACACATAAGTAATATGCAACTATTACACCATTTTATATAAAGGGCTTGAACATCCTTGGATTTTGGTATCCTTGGTGGGCAGGGTGTCCTGGAGCCAATCCCCTAAGGATACCTGTGGACAACTGTAATTTCTTTCTCATGAACCCAACCTGTCCTCATGATAGATACGTTTCTGCTTCTCCACAAAGATGAGCTTTTCACCTCTGTGGGAAAGCTTATCAGCTGCCCACGGCTACCTATGATGGCACAGGTATGGCTGGGAAATTCTGGAATGACGCATTACAGAGGGTGCTGTAGTACCACCACTAAACGACATATTTCCACCTGAATTTTACTGGTAAAAACGCTGACATTTTGATTTCCACCTGCCGAACTTCAATGTCCTCACTTGGGAGGCCAAGCATCCATAACCCCAGCCATCTTTACAGCCTTCCAAATCACCTTCAGTGGAAATCACTCTGTTCACACATTATATTTCATGTATTATCTAAGTTCACTACATGGCACATTTGCAATATCAAGTATCTCGGACATAAACAGATTTGAGAAATTCATAACTGACTCTTGACAAATATTCCAACCGACACGCGGGAGTTAAGGTGAGAAGCGTCCTAGCCCAGAACATTCAAGAAGTGTGAGCGCCGCTCACCACCTGCCTTCAGAGGAAATGGAGAGCATCAGGGGTTTGGTGAGTTGGTTAAGTAGAGATTGATTAAGAGAGCTTCTACTGCATTTAAATAGACAAACTACCGGCTAGAGTAAGATAGCAAGATCTGAAATGCTACCATCCGAGGTACTCATCCAGAGTGTGACGTTTGTAGTTGGGCATTGTTTACGTGCAGCCCAGCAGGTGCAGAACGGTTTCCTTTGTCAGAAACTGCATCTGACATAGATTTTCCCTTGGTATCAGGCTTGCTCAAACCATTTGGACTCTTTAAAAGCGTGCCAGACTTTTGACACAGTTTCTTCACATCTCCATCAATGCTTAGAATCCCACCTCATGCCATACCTTCTAAGACCTATAACCCCTCAACCTTTTGCCCTTTAGCATTTTGACTCCTTCCCCCTCTGCTGACTCCATCCCTGGGAATTTCAAACACATTTTACTTCAACAGCATGAGAAGTTTCCCTTGATCCTGCTGTGCTTTCTGGTTGACACCTTCCCACCCCACCCCCATTTCTCTGTACCTGTTAACATGTCAAACTTCCTAAAAGCCCCCCTCCTCCCTCAGCATTCCTGAGGCTGCTCTTTTGAATGACCTTCTTGACAGAGCAGGTCTTCTCCTCAGTATTCATTCCCTCTATCCTTCCTCGACCATGACTTGAATCATCTCATCGCTGATTCCTGCTAAGTCCCCTTGAACATGATCGAGGTGGTCTGTTACCCGCCTTCCCCTCCTGCTGTCCTCTCCCGGCCCCCTTCTTCCAACTGCCAGGAGTAGCCAAGTGTCAGAGACCAGCACACCCTCTGCAGCCAGGCTGCCTGTGGCCGAGCAGCACCAGTCACGTGGCTCTGGGCAAACTACTCGCTGTGTCATCTGAACGGTGGGGATCACGCCAGTCCTTGCTTCAAGCTCACCGTGTGGATCACGTTAGCCGGGATACTTGGAGAGCAGTACGCATCGTCTGATGCACAGTAAATAAATGCTCAGTGAATACAGCTGACTAAATAGGAGCTGCCTTTTTCTTGCTTTTTGGTCCTTTTTTCTTTAGACTCATTCTTTAATGACTTAAAAATATCTGGCTTCAAGGACTTCGATATTCTTGTTTCCTAGCTCTTCATCTCTAAACCTGAGTGATCTCATTTATACTCTAATCACATGTTTCTAATTATCTTTAAAGCAAAAACACTTCAATATTGTCTTTGTTATTTCTGCTTTGGGACAGACTCTAACAGTGATCTTTGTGACCAACTTCCTTGGGTAATGCAAGTATTTGAAGAATGACAGTATTTCCATTCTTTGGTCACTTTCCAACCCTCCTCCAATCTTGTTCTGAGGTTTTCAGCACCTGGCTCTTTAATGCTGGGATACAGCCCATTAATTGATCTTCATGCCTCGAGCCTCCCGCCACACATCCATTCACTTTAATTCGGTCAGTATTTATTGAATGTCCATCATTGGCCACTCGTTGTTCAAGACCCCTGGGAGGCTTCTGCAAACAAGACAGACAGGGTTCCCACCGCATGATCTCCCTACCCTACACCACGGCTCTTACTTTGGCTGTACATCGCCCTCACCTGTAACTCTTTTGTCTGTATCCTAATTATTTTTATAATCACTTAAAAAAATTTGTACAAGGGATTATGATAAGGTGCAGGGTGAGAAACTCCAGTAACTCTTTTCCCTTACATAGCTCTCAGTCATCTTCCTAAGCCAGTG
Organism: Neophocaena asiaeorientalis asiaeorientalis; assembly: GCF_003031525.2. NCBI lineage: Eukaryota > Metazoa > Chordata > Mammalia > Artiodactyla > Phocoenidae > Neophocaena > Neophocaena asiaeorientalis. The sequence goes on along the minus strand of NW_020173204.1, from coordinate 4,318,129 downwards.
GTCTTCTCGGGTTAAACACAGGAGAGCACAATGGCTCTTCATCTGCCACTTTATCAATCCTAACTCGGCCTTGCAGAATTCTCATTATTCTGACCTCACCACATCCATCCGATCTTCTCAGGCTCTCAAGCTGTATCTGTGCCATTTCTCAAACTACATCTCACGTACCACATGCCTTTATTTTGCATTTCAATCCACAAAGACTGGACTTGAAGCTGCACCCCTACCGCGAAGCCACCGCAGACCGTAAGCTACACTGACCTGTCCCTCTGGGCACACCCAATATATTTTAGAGCACAGCAGAGACATTAAGGGGAATCTGGGCTGAGGTCCAAAGACGCCTAGAAGATGATCTGGCCTGGTGACCTAGTCCATCATGCACTTCGAGCTAAGGAGGTAAAGGAACAGACTGAAGATGATAGGGGTGGGGTATTCCTCTGGAAAAAGCTGCAGGAGCGGAGCGTGTGACCCTCACCTCCCTCCCCATATGTAAATAAGCGAGAGCGTATGAAGATCTGCCACGTCAAGTCAAACGAGTGGGGCTCTGAGAACACTGAGCAAATAATCGGGAACATCCGTCAGGAGAAACAACTGCATCTCCCCGTCCCGCCCGAGTAGGGCCACTGCTGATCTAGGGAAGTCGTCTGCTTTCCCACTACAAAGGGTCTGGAACGGAGCTCAGGGTGAGCAACTGGAAACACTGTCCTGTTCCTCCTCAAGTCTGTGGCGCTCAAAGGCTGCTGTTCCCTGGAAAAGCCAGTCTACACAGAAGCCTTCCTGAAGTTCCCCACGTGGGCACCCTGGAAAGAGAGGGCTGGGGCGGGGTATCCCACGCTTCCCGATCTTATCAAGGTCAAGTGGACACAGTCAGTGGGAGTGGACCTGGGTTGCCTGAGAGGGATCCATTCGAAAAGACCACTTGCCAAGAGTCAGAGACCCCAAGTCAAAGAGCTTCCTTGGGTGCAGGCCAGAGCAGGGAAGTGAGGAGGGAGTCACGAGCTCCCAGCCAGGGTGGGCACGGCCCACGCAGGGGCGGAGCTCACCACCTTCCTTCCTCTCCCACCGCCCACCCCGAAGGACCACAGGCGGTGAGAAGGGGGGAACGAACAGAAGAACAAGATGAAGAGAAGAGTCAGCGACGAAACCCACGCCTGCTACGCGGTCCTGAGAGCCTGCACTGAACCAGCGCTGGGGATGGAGAGGAATTCTCGACCAAATAAGAAATTAGAGTTTGCTTCAGATCAGACATGATACCGTTTGTTTAGAACCTGAGGGCGACCAGGAGAACAAAGAAGACCCGGCTCGCGGTTTAGTCTAAGGGTAGTGGAGGGAGAGCTCGGCAGAGCGCGTTACCACGTCAGCGGTGAACGTAATTAAGGTGTTTCCTGCTTGGTACCCTCCCAGTCTCCCTCTGTCCGTAACGCACGCAGGGGTGTCCACAGCTTACCTGATCCTTTTATTACTGCAAAAGAATAAGGTGGTGAGAGGGAAGGACTAGGTGCTCCTCAGCTACTTTTGAATTCTCTCTACCCCAGGGCTCAGGAGAGGCCCCCTCCTTGCCGTTCCTTCTGACTGATGGAGCATTTCCTCCCAGAGCTCTCTTGGGTTACACTCATTTTTTCGTTTGATCTATTTAATGTGAGAAGCACATGTCTGCCTCCCAGGAATGTTCTTCCTAGTGGCACATCACCTTCACGGAAAGAATTCAAATAGCCCCTTCCTCTCACCTTCTAGAAGATGCCTTCGTTTCACAGTTGACACAGAACCAGACCCCAGTCGGGGATGCTGGAAACGACAGGGTCCCCTGGTTGCCCTTTGAGCAACTCCTGCAAACAGCAGATTCGTCCTAAAGGCTTCGATGTTGTGGTGTATTGCTGTTTAAACATTTTTTTTTCCTCAACTCTGTGAGAAAACTTAATCCTTGACAAGGTGCCAGAGGAGTTTCGTTAGACAACAAATCCATTCAAGTCAGAAGGGGAAGTTTCCTATGTTCTCCACCTTTCTGTGATTATCTGTCCCCCTCCCTTGGAAACGGATATATTTAGTCTCAAGTACCTTTAGTTCCTTCAGACCTCAGGCCTCCCGGCAGACTGTCCCTCCCAGATGCCCAGGAGAAAGCTTTTGGAGTTGCTTTGCCTTGGTTTCTGCATTTAGATTATACAGTTCCCCACAGAGTTTTACACTTTACACATAGTTTCTAATTTCCATTTGTGTTTTTATAAATGATTCCCCAGCAGTTTATCCCCACCTCTACCTGTTTCCCTTTTCTTCTTATGATTATAGTGTGCCTTTTTTTTCCCCCAAAAGAAAGACTCCAAATAAATTGTTTCTACTTAGACTCCTTGAATTTTGAACAAAGTTGCTTAACTAAACTCAGGCACGCCCATTCCAATGTATCAGCTCGACTCAGCAAAGCAAGCCTGCATTTGAGCTCTGTGTTCCCTCCAGCACAAGGTCAAGGGCATCTGTGAGTTTCAGCTCGGCAGGCCGCTCTGCTCTTGACCACTGTCGACAGAGACATCACATCTTTTCAGATGCGTCTCCACACCAGCTGACATACAGATTCACACACCGCGAGAGAACCAAATAATAATCAGTCTCTCTCTCGTTAAACACGAACACACACACACACACACACACACACACACACACACACACTTTAGAGCACCTTGAATCAGTCACTGCCTAACTGTCAAAAACCAGGATCCTCTGAGTAGAAGGAGGTGGTATGATTCCAGATCCAATGTTGGGGGTACTCAGTGTTTTTTTTGAGGGTTTTTTTTTTGTTTTGGATTTTTTTTTTGGCCATGCCACACGGCATGTGGGATCTTAGTTCCCTGACCAGGGATCGAACCCATGCCCCCTGCAGTGGAAGCGCAGAGTCTTAACCACTGGACCACCGGCGAAGTCTCTAGTCTTTTTTTTTTTTAAGATAAACTTATGCATGTATTAGAGAAAGAGGTAAGAGGCAGTGAGTTTTGAGGAAACCAGTTAAGCCCAGAGAGAGAAGCTTTTGGAACTGTCTCTCGGGTGAGGGAAGACAAATGGTGATGACTTTGAGTCACTCACAGGCAGGTGTGTTCACAGTTTGACAAAGAACTCAGTTAACTTGACCATTGGAGCTTTTCTTACACACAGACACAGTCTTTAATAAATGCTTGTGTATTTATAGCTGTGATGGAAGAGCCTCCTTAAGCCTATTAACACCGCTGTACTAAGGTGCCTAATAAGAGATAAGACCTGCATTTGAAAGTTCTCTTATGAACAAATGTATGGACACCGAGGGGGGAAAGCAGGGGGGAGGTGGGATGAATTGGGAGATTGGGATTGACATATATACACTAATACGTATAAAACAGATAACTAATAAGAACCTGTTGTATAAAAAAAAACTAAATTAAATTAAAAGAAAAAAGTATAACCCCAGACTAACCATGAGAAGGACGTCAGACAAATGCCAGTTGAGACTCACTCTACAAAATATTTGACGAGTACTCTGCAAACTGTCAAAGTCATCAAATATAAGGCAAGTGTGACCAACTGCCACAGCCGCGAGAGGCCAAGAGGCGTGACCCCAAAATGCCGTGTGGGGTGCTGGAGGGGACCCTGGAGCAGGAGAAGGACAGTGGGTAAAAACTGAAAAGATGGGAATCAGGTGTGAACTTACAATAACGTATCCATACTGATTCCCTAATTGTAATAAACATACCATGTCTGTAAAGTGTCTGTAAGTGTAAAGTGTCTGTAACAGGGGAAACTGGGTGTGGGTATATGAGAACTCTCTGTACTATCGTCACATTTTTTCTGTAAATCTAAAGTTTTAAAAAATAAGGTTTCTTAAAAAAAAAAAAAAAAGGCTGTCTCTTATGCTCCCGAGTTAAAGCACCCTAGCAGGTGATGCGGCAGACAAGCTTGGAGGGTATGTCGAGCTCCACGTGGAAGAAAAACAGGGTGACCTTCTTATGGGCGGAATGCACCGTCCCCCCAAAATTCGTGTTGAAACCCGATCCCCCCCGACACGTGACGGCATTAGGAGGTGCACCTTGAGAAGGCAGTTAGGATTAGAGGAGGTCATGAGGGTAGAGCCCTCGTGAATGGGATCGGTGCCCGGTAGGAGTCACGCGAGAGCTCTCCTCTCTCTGCTCTCCCCCGTGTGAGGACCCAGTGAGAAGCTGGCAGCCTACGACCCAGGAGGGAGCTCACACCAGAACCTGACTCTGCTGGCACCCTGATCCCGGACGGCCAGCCTCCACGCCTGTGAGAGATCACTTTCCGTCGTATGTAAGGCACTCTGTCTGTGGCACTTGGTTAGAGCAGCCTGAACTAAGACTGATCCTTCGGTTCCCATTCTTTACGCACGAAGAAGCCACACAGGAGAGGTGATTACGGGCATGTCGCTCTGGGCAAGCACTGAAGGCAGACTCGGAGCGGTGGAGGGCAAGAGAGAGATCTCCCCAGCTGCGTGTGCACGTGCGGTGGGGAGGGACGACGGGGGCAGGGCCACGGACCATGTTAGGACGAGGTAAAGGCGGAGGAAGGTGTGTTCAATAACACGCTCTGTGAGCACATCCCTCAACGCACCTGACGCGCTCCTGAAGGCCGATCGGGGAGCGTTTGCTGAGCCATGAACGGCACAGAGCATTGTGTCAGAAACTACAAGGAGAGCGTCGTTAAACAAAACAGGCAAATATCCCTATTCTGACAGAGCTTCAATTCTAGCTGAGATGAAATAAGTAACATATTTAATATTATTAAATCATAAATAAGAAAACTAGAGTTATTATTAATGATATCTAGTTAGTTACATCACAGACTGTGATTGAATCCATGGAAAGGAAAAGAAAAACTAGATCAGGGTGAGGGAAGCTGGGAATACTGAGGGGGGGGGGGTGGCCGGAGATGGTACACAGGGCAGTCAGGTTGGGTGTCCCTGAGAAGGAAGCGTCTGCGGGAGGATGTGAAGGAGAGGAAGGTGTTAGCCATGCAGGTGTCTGGGAGGCGTGAGAGGCATCCAGCAAAGGACACGGGCAGTGCAGGGGCCTCTGGAGGAAACGAGAAGCTCCTGAATAGAGTAACAGTGACAGGCGAGGAAGGCCAGTCTTTCCACAAGGGTTCTGTATTGTATACTCAACTGTCTGTTCTCTCTCCCTGCTGTTTCCTCAGGCTTCTCCTCTCAACTGGATTCTTCCTGTCAACATTAAAACGAGCCCTCTGAATGCTTTAAACTCTACCCCTTTACTCTATCCTCTTCCGCTTCCCCACCTAACATCTCCCCCGTCCTGGCTGCGTCTCTCGAAGGCTGACTGACGCCACTGCCTCTCCTTCCCCAGGTACCACCCTACGATCGAGTCCGCGCTCTGCCCTGCCGCCACCACTCTGCTCAAATGATTCTTCCACAAGTCATCAATGAACCTCAGGTTTCTACATCCAGTGGAAACTTCTGCTTTCAATTTGCTTGACCCATCATTAGGAACTCCCATCTTCTTGAAAACATTCTTCTTGGCTTCCAGGACCCTATGTTCCTCATCCTGTCAGATCATTACTTCTGGGCTTTTCCTTTTTTCCTCCTGCCTCCTCCTGAGCTCAATCACCAACAAATAGAGTTCTTCAGGGCTTAAGCTTGGATTCTCTTCTCCTTTCACTCTACACACTCTTCTAGGGCATTATATCAACTCCGGGGGTTTTAAATACCATCTACTTGCATGTCTCCCACATGCAAATTTCCACCTCAGATCTCTCCCCTGAGCTACAGATTAAGCACATCCAACTGCCTTCTTGGTATCTTGGCTTGTTATCTTCCAGCTACCTCCAACTGATTTAACAGGGCTACATCTCAACTCAGTCACCCCTCCCCCAAACTCCCATCACAAATCTGCTCTCTTCCAGGGCCTTGAATTTCAAAGGATGGTACCTTCATGAAACTATGTGCACAAACCAGAAATCAAGGAGTCATCATGTCATCATTCATACTTCTCTCTCCCTCATCACCCATATCCTATCCATTTTTCAGAAAAATCACTTGATTAATTTTCCCAAACATCTGTTTCCTATTCTTCACCCTACCTGCACTGCTATAACCCTATTCCAAGTCACTGTCGTGTGTCACCTGAAATACTGCCGTCTCCTTTAACTAGTCTCTCCACTTTACCCTTGGCCCTCTTCCATCCACTCTCCACAGGGCAACTGAAGTCGTATTTTTTCCAAACACAAAATGCCTTCTGTTCCTTCCTCTGCTTAAAAGCTTTCAACTGCTTTTGAATCCAAAATCCTTAATCGAGTCTACAGAACCCTGCACCGCCTCACTCCTGTCTGCCGTCCTAGCCTCGAGCCAGCCACCCTCCCGTCATTAAGAAATCCAAGTCGCACAAGCTATTTGCTTTTGCTCGTTCTCTGTCTTTCCCCACCCCCCTTCTTTTTCTCCATCCTTCCTTTCCTCCTGCTCTCCTTTCCTTTTCCTTCCCCTCTCGCTTTCCATCTTCAAGCACGGAGACTCTATTCCTACCCAGGAACTATGCATGTTCAACTGAAAAGAGTCCCTTGGTCCTCAGTCCCTGTAACTCCTCAGCCCAGCTCCTACTCACCCTTCAGGTCTTTCTGAATCCATGTTTGGATTGGCTGTTGATACATAAAAACCTCCCCCCAACCTTAGTGGCTTCACACAAAATCCATTTCCTTTGGTTACAAATTTCATCAATCTGGGCTGAACTCAGGTGGCCCTTCTGCTGGGCTGTATTCATACGGCCACATGTAGCTGGTGAGTCCACTAGTGTCTGGGACCTACTTCTTTCTCTCTTATCCCTCTCCACGTGGTGATTCGGCACACGGCTGCAAGTGGTCCCTCCAATAAAACACATGGCTGCTCAGGGAGCCCAAGGAGGCAAAGGCTGAACCAGCATTACTGTCACTTCCGAGCCATTCCATTTTAGGGACTATACAGAATGTGGATATTGAAAACGTGTTCACTGAAGCCATCAATATACATAATTATGACAATTCACCCTAATATAACTTAGCTGTTATTTAAAGGGGGGGACCTAGCCTGACAATACAGAAAATAGGGACAAATCTGAAACTGATTTATGGACTTATTACAGCTTCGATATAGGAGAGAAAAGATAAGGAAATCCAATGATAGCAGCATGAATTTTGGTCTTGGCGACTAAAGATTTTATTTCAAGGGAAGAAATGGAGTCGTTTCATTGTGCTTTTTTTGTTTTTTTTAACCAACTTCTCTACAAAATCTATAAATCAGAGAAACTGGCATTGGCCACATGACTGGCAAAGGTTTACATTTACAAAGGAAAGTCCACTTAGCCACTTTCAACAATTCAGCCGAAGATAATAACGTTGGGTTAAAGAGAGTCACTTAAACATTTACAACGACATCTGTTGAAATTTTCTTTGCACGACTGAAGGATGGTCAGCGTCTACCTCGAGCGAACACAGTACGGTTGTAGCCGTAGTATCAGTATTACCGTCATTATTAATACGCCAGTTAATAGCGGTTTGGTCCAACCAAAGCGACGAGGACAAATGGCGTTTGATGGTAGTGACGTGCCAGGCACAGTGAGGGGTACGAGGTCTTACAAATGTCTTACAAATGAATAAGTCATGGGCCCACCCCTGAGCTGCCCACGGTCTCTGCTAGCTTTACTATTACGCCTGACTGTAATCCATCTCCATACGATTAAATAAACCTATCAGAGAAGCATGGAGAATGAAAATATAACGGAATAAGACTTACTGAGAGAGCGTTTTTTAAATAGGTAGATTAATGCTTTATATATTTCAAGTCCTAAAAGATTCTGCCATAGATATTTAGGACTGTTCCTCACAGTTTTCATGGAACTAATGAAACGAGTACTGGTGAAATGCTTGGAGACTGAAAATGCTACTTGAAACTAACTTCATGTCTTCGTGTGTGTCTCCCAAGCCAGTCTGGCTGCCAGAAGCATTACTGAGTGCGTCAAAGTTTCTGGACAATGCAATGACATTTAGAGAATTGGCATCCCATTTTCACAACTGAAAAACATCTCAAGATGGTCGCTGAACATTTTATAGGTTAATGAAAGTAACTTTGTAAAGAAAATATAACACTGTGTTTGAAACAAATGCCCTATTAGTAGCCCAAATCAAATGTTTGGCCTAGGGCTTCCCTGGTGGTGCAGTGGTTGGGAGTCCGCCTGCCAATGCAGGGAACGCGGGTTCATGCCCCGGTCCGGGAAGATCCCACATGCTGCAGAGCGGCTGGGCCCGTGAGCCATGGCCGCTGAGCCTGCGTGTCCGGAAAAAAAAAAAAAAAAAAGGAATAAAATAAATTTCTTTATGTAAACTTAAATGTTGTGGTGTTCATATTTCATTACAGGTTTTTATTTTACACATCCTGAATCTTTGAGAATATTTTTATCTTAATTGAGAGAGAAATACCCATCAGGGAAAAATAGATTCCAATGTGTTTTTCTTTATTAATTGAGAGAGAAATACCCATCAGGGAAAAATAGATTCCAATGTGTTTTTCTTTATTAATTGATATTTGTTAAATACTTCCCATCCAAAAGAAATTCTAACTATATCATAAAAAACAGAGTGGAGTGGACAGGAGAAAAACTGCTAATAGGAAATTCCCTTTAAGCTTGACATTTGGTTTTACTAACACCTCTAAATATCTACAGACACTGTCTTTAATCAAACATTTTTACCTGCAAAATTGAATTGGAAATTGCTTGTTAATGCCTAGTTAATAGCCCTTTTCTTTCCTAACAGCTAAGAAAAACCATGTTATCAGAAGAGAATTAACTAGAAAATGACGATTCTTGCAGTATGACTTCTTTCCTAGCTGCATCTACACCTATCTAAACTCCTCCTGATCAAATTGGATAAAAGCAACATGCCCTTTAAAAGTCAATCTGACCTCATTCCAGACATATATTGTGGACAGCTTGTACATTATAAAAGGAAAAAAAAGCCATTTTCTTGTCTTCTTTTCCATTTCCTTAACTATGGAATTCAGGATTTTCTTGATTCTATCAGGATATAATATGTATGTTTCAATGTGTCAGCTAAAGATACTATATTAAAATGTCATTTAACTCTTACAGAAAATAAACATTTACAAATCATCTGGTCCTTTACTGCATTTTGCTTTTTAGGTTTTGTATTTTATATAATTATACTTTGAAACAAAAATCTGATCTAGCACTTTAGAAAGAGTTCACAGAATGTCTGGACACTATAAAATGGCACTCAGTCCATTAGGGACAGAACCGATCCGTATGCATAAAGGCTTTTATTGCATCCAGAGTTAAGACAAGAAAGTAAAATGTAAACTGTAACAAGCAAAGCCACACTTATCTGTCTTCATGCTTATAAAACATACTTAATTATTCACAGAGTATAAAAAGACAAGCATATTTCTTCCACTATATTAACTCTGCCGCTAGCCAAAAGACATTTATTTTCCTCTTTTTACCTCAATCCTGTAAATCTCTCACTGTTCTGCCTTATAGCAATCAATAAATCACATCCTAGACATTAGGGCTGAAGGTCCATTCTAAAATAACCACTGGGGTTCTGTCCCTCTATAAAGTTTGCTTTGTGATATATTAAGTGTATAGAAGCTGATGGTGGAAGGTGACAAATGTGGTTCAGAAAGTTTCCTGTGGACATTCCCTCATGAATTTATCCCTGGCCTGTGTCCCATCAGGAAATGATGAAGGTTTGCCAAAAGTAAGTTTAAAAATGTTATTTTGTTATATAAATGTAAGTCCAAAAGAGTGTGTGATAGACTGTAAACTCCTAAGAGAAAAGGAATCATGCTTACGTACGTGCGGTAAAATGGAAAGAAAAGAAGATTTTGGAATTAGAACAATGTACATGGGAATCTGAGCTAAACCACTGGGTAAGTCACTTTGCTTCTGTGAGCATTAGTTTCTTCATCTGTAAAGTGAAAATAATATATAACATATTATGTAATCTATAATATAAACTTCATAGAGTAGGCCTCTCCTTCCTGCAACAGGGCTTGCTAATACCTTTTAAAAACTGTCCACACGTCATCTCATTATTTTCCACTAATTGTTCACATCTCACCTGAATTGCCTTCTCCTTGGTAAAAATGTCACTGACTCCCCTTGCTCACTTTGGAACAAGTTCATTTTTTGTACTTTCACAGGACTGGAATCCTTTTCTTTAAGAGCCGGGATTGGCAGACTACAGGATTGAGCCAAATTCAGACTGTCACTGGCTTTTGTAAACAAGGTTTTATTGGAATATAGCCACACTCCATCATTTACGTATCATGTCGTGGCTGCTTTTAGACTGCAACTGCAGAGTTGAGTAGATTCAACAGAGACTGCATGGTTGGCAAAGCCTAAAATCTTTACTAGCTGGTACTTCACAGAAAGTCTGCTGACCCCTGCTTTGAAGAATTTATTTTATTTTCCATTGGTGCACTATTAGCGAGGCTATGTACCGCAGGACTCTCTCCCCCGTTACGATATAAAGTTTAAACTCCATTATAAGTTGGATCATTTTTCTTCTTGATCTTCATTGGTTCTTCACACAGGTCAAGCATAATTTGTCTAGAATATAGTTACCGTTCAATAAATGTTGAATGAATGAAATGAACACATGAATCAGTGAATGCATGAACCGACAGATACATTCATTTGAATTTAAAATTACCCTAGCATAATAATGAGCACACCATAAATAAAAGTGGACCCCATGTTCATATGTCCTCCATACATTAAGATAAAACCACGGCAGACATAACCGGTTTAAGTGTTACAAACTGTACATTCAACACTGTCTAACCTACACACAACAGTTTGAAACAGGACTTGGTTATGAATGAGCGGCTCATGCATTATGGACTTTATAAAACTTGCATAAATTAAATAAGCATTTGTCCCATATTAAAATACTTCAGTGACATGAATAGTATGTAGGCAGAGGCTAGAGAGCTAATTACGATGGAATTACTTACGTCTTCGTCAGTTACTTTTGGCATCACCTCCACCGCTTTTCCGCTTTATTGTGTCTCCTTGCCCCTCCTCCCATCTCTCTCCCTCGCATAAACAATGTACCAGAAGGCACTTTACAGTGGATGCCCAGCAGCTCCCGGCCCTGAAGAGCTTATTCACCTAATTGTGCACCCCTTGTGGATTTTCCACAATACTTTGCAGATCTAATTTAAATACTTTTACAAATTCATCAAATACATTCTCCAAGGCACATTTACTTAGCTTACTTTTGAAACTTCTAATGAATTCTCTCGATATGTAATTTTATACTCAGCATCATGATCTGAATTAAATATTATTGAACAAGGTGTTCATTATTGGATGTGAATTATAATTAGAATGATAGGCAACCTTAACTCTGATAATAGTTTTAGTCAATTTCCTATGGGACTGCCAGTTTTCAATCCAGTACAAAGACCAATACCCTCTGCTCAATGTCTGTTATAAGGGTTACAAGTAAATTAAGCAATGTCAGTTCTAGCTGCTTAAAAGCTAGGATTAGCAGATACAATTTAACTCTTGAGAGGCAAACAGCAGGCTGTCGCGGCGGTGCAGGGTAGCTGACCCGCTTTACACGGCGATTTAGCACCTGATATTGAGAGCTGACCTAGATTTTCCAGGATCCACATGTGAACCTTATAAACAACTGCTGCACCCATCCAGTTCACGTATGCGCCAAAGGCAGCCGAGAAGGTGGACTGTAAAGGAAATCTGAGCTACTGACACACTTGCTACTAAAATATGTTCCTGTCTTTATATTATCAAGAGATAGCTTGTGGACATAAAACCCTTCTCTTTCAGTAGTTCTGTCAGAGCGGTAGACAGAGGACTTTTTCTTTACAAATATTGAAGAATGTAGGCATTACTCTTAATGTGAAAAATACATTTATAAATGAAGGGTAAGACCTACTATAATCAGATATCACTGATCTATTTCTACTCAGCGAGCATTTTAACAAAATGTGATACACATCTCCAAGAGCACAGTGGGTTTCAGATCATTGAGGCTGGATTGTAAGGGGAGACTCTAATTATCTTTGTAAGTACCTACTGTCTCATTATAAATGACCTAGGACATGCCTTACACATAAGAGGTGTTCATTAACACCTTCTCCCCTTTGTGCATAATTACTCATTGGTCATGGTTAGTGAACATATTAATTCTTTCTCCTTTCTATAACTTGGTATCTTCATTTATAATTTAATCACCTGGTGGTAAATGTGCCATTAACTGGACAATACCTCAAAGTAATGTTCACTGGAGATATAACTCAGAAATAAGAAAGAACGCCTGTCAATACGTTACTTTACTCCTTTTAATTGGTATTTTTCACATGGCATGTTGGGGACATTTAGGGATTCACTGCACTGGAGTGGACCATGTTTATGACATTTTTATGACATAGCCTGTCAAAATGGTTTTAAAAACTAAAGCTGGGTCAGCTTACTAGTATTTCACATCACCCATTTCTTGTAATGTGTCAGCCCATAATCAGCTCTATTTCCTTTTACCATCAGCCTTCCTTCTAAAGGACACTACAAGTCCAACCCAGAATGATGTCTCCTCTTTCACCCTTTAATCCCAACTATCTCCATGTTCCCCCATCTCTTGTAATCTCATTTTTATACCAGAACTCAGATGAAAACAAAATTCCTCTTTTTATCTCAACGATATAGTAACAACCTTTCCCTTCCTCATTTTGGATATGCTTACTTGTATGTCAAAGTATACGTATGTGTGTGTGTCTGTGTGTTTGAATACGCGTTGCTTTTTACGTAAAGAGACAAGATGAGTCTTGTTGGGAGGAAGGAACAATCAGGGACTTGGTAAAAATGTCTCATTCCCAACAACTGGAATAAACCATAAGCAGCAAAACTCTCAGATAGTGATGATTAATTCATGCATCTCTTATAAGTAGATCACACTGTGGTTTCTCACACTTAGAGGAAATATATCTCCCCATTTCAAAGATGTAGGTTGCTTAGCACAGGAAAAATAAAAAGATTTCCTTTTAGCGCATAACATACTGACATATGACTAATTTGCTTTTTTATGCATTTCTTTTTGTTGACTCAAGAAAGGGGAGCCCAGCATCTGTGACCCAGACCCACTTTATCACCTTCAGAACCTGTATCTCATATTAAGGTACTGAATTTAAGGATTTCACAGGAAAGGCAGAGAGAAGAGGCTCCCATCCTCACTGTTTCTTTTAAAAACTCTTTAAAGAGAGAAGAGAAATTCTGAAAATTCGAGCACAACTTCTGTTGCCCAGTTACCAGAAAAAAATAAAACCCCTGCTTTTCTACTTCACAGCAGGGTCCCCAGATATGTGGCAGACTTTCCTAAAAAAAAGTTTCAGAATTTACAGCAACATGGCAGACCACTTATAATACACATAAATGTTGTTTAAAATGCAATAAACATTTATTTTATATAAATAGATATACTAAAAAAGAAAAAATCTGTAATCTAAGTGCTGGAAATGAAGGGAGAAACTCTAAGACAGAGCTGATGCCTCGGGGACTACGGAGGCTACAGTCTGAGGTACAAGGCCTCATGGAAGGAGCTATGTGTGAATATCCACCAGCTGTACCACTGGTCTCTCTCTGCACCAGACAGGCAGCTGGAAGAGAAACCCTTGCACAAGCCAAAATCCCAGGAGGTGTCTCTTAAAGGATAAAGAGACTCTCCAACTACAGACTCTGGGAAGCATCAAGGAAGTTTTTCATCTGCTCTGGGTCTGGCTGGAAACTGAAACCTCAGTTTTCTACAGATTGAAACCTACTTTATGCAAACTGTGGAGTAAAAGAGGCTAAATTGAGAAATTAACATCAAAAACTTGTCCCAGATTGATGAAAATACTGGGTTTTTGAGAAAAACAACTGCAGAACTTCTCTACAGGGTTATTCTAGAACTTGGGGAGCAGGAGAGTTCTGTAGAAAAGGAAACTCACTGGAGATGAAGCCACAAGAACAATGTAACCACACGAGTAAACCAGCCCCCGAGGGATAAGGTGTCCTGACAATCAACCAGTCGACATACATCTACATGAACTTGAGATGGCAGAATAATTTTTCAAATCATCCAAAATGCTTCTGTTTAAAATGACTGCAAATATAGAATACTAGATTCGAGAAGGATATTTGTAGATTTAAACTGGCAAATATGAAAAAGAAACAATTTACAAACGTGAGAAATATAGTCACTTAAATTCACAATTCAATGGATGAGTTCAAAACACATTAAATACAGCTTTGGAGAGTCGTGAATTTGAAGATAGCTCTGTGAGATTACTCAGAATGGAGCTCGGTTTGATTAGAGATGGAAAATATGAACTTGCTACATGGGGGTGAGAGGGAAAGCACAATACATATCTAACGGGTGTTCCAGATGCAGACTATTATTAGAAGTAGAGAGAGGCAATATTCTAGGAGTTATCAGCCGAGAATATTTTATAACTAAGAAAAAACTGGACTCCTCAGCTTGAAGAAGGTCATTGACCCTGATTAAGATTCGTTCTTAGACTCATTTGATGGAACTGTACACCATTCAAGATGAAGAGAAAATGTTTAGAGATTATACTCAAAGGAATAAGAAAGAGTTAACTGGCGGCAGGCTTATCAACAACTACAGAGGCCAGAAGACAAAGATATTCCATCTGCAAATGGCTGAGATAGGACAGAACAGGATCAAAGGTACGGCCTGTAAGACCTCTGCCTTGTTGGAGGAAAGAACAGAAACAATATTAACTTTTTACTCTGTTAAAGGAGAAGAGAAAACACTAAAGATTAGTAATAACTGCTTATAACTTCCAGGATTAAAAAGAGAGGAGAGTGAAGAAAAGAAAATTCAATCAATGAAATATTTGATAGAAGTCAGAAAAAAGGAAAGCATGGTCATTAAAAGACATAATAAAATGGAAAGAGTAAGGCCAAATATATTGGTAAAAGAAATCAGTGAAAAAGGATTATGTCACCTATTTAAGGAGCAGACATTCTCATGTTTGATTTTAAGAAGACCGTTCAGAACAAAATTAAGCTATATGTTACCTAAAAGAGATAAACTACAAACAGGACGGCACCTACCTAAAAGATGAATATAGAGATACAAAAAGACAGGTGAGGGAAACACCAACTAAAAGAAGAAGGTGCAGCAATACTAATAATAGACAAATCAACTTAAGACAAAAATACACTTTTTAGTCTAAATAGATCATTACTTATTTTAAAAACAGATCAACTCACATGGAAAAGGTAACAATCCTGATTGAGCACTAAGCACCTCAAAGTCTGTAGAGCAAAATGTTCAGAGAAATTGACAACACCATAAACATTAAAATTTCGGAATCTCTGGTTGATAGGTACAGCAGATAAAAAACCAGAACTCACAAATCTAAAGATCTGAGCAGCATCATTAACAAAGTGATCTACCGGACAGAAACAGTGGCCTCACAAGGAATGCTTAGACGACGTGCGAGCTATGTAAGAAGACCACACACATATTATTAAAAAGATGGATCTCTACACTTACCAAATAATCATTTACAAACAGATCACACAATCTGACCACAATGGAATATACAGCTGACCCTTGAACAGCATGGGTTTGAACTGTGTGGGTTTACTTATATGCATATTTTTTTCAATAGACATACTGGAAAATTTTTCGGAGGCTTCTTACAGTTTGACAAAATTTGCAGATGAATCATGTAGCCTAAAACTATTGAAAAAATTAAGAAAAATTTAGGTAAGTTAATGTGTAAAGTATATGTAGATACTAGTCTACCTTTGCCTAGGCATAAAGTGAGTGATAGTTAATATAAAATTAATAATATGCTAGTTTTCTTACTGTCTTATAACTTTGCTTTCAAAAATTACGTTACCATACAGTATCTCTCTCTCTCTTTCTCTCTCTTTCTTTCTCACTAGTGTATAGGCCAGGCTACTGTGAAGCTATTGTATTGATTATAATTGGTTACCATAAGGCAATTATACTGCTGCTTTTTCATTATCAATGCATCAATCATGATACCTATAATAGTAAACATGATTTTTCAAATTATCTTTTCATTTCTGATATTTACTGTTAGCAATAAGTATAACATCTACAGTGTTTTGTATCCGATAAGACAATATTAATGTAGGTACTGACACACAATTCATCTTACAGACAGACAACATAAACTTAATGGTATTGTTAAATACAGTACAGTACTATAAATGAATTTTCTCTTCTTTATATTTTCATAATAACATTTTCTTTTCTCTAGCTTACTTTATTGTAAGAATACAGTATAACAACATGTGTTATATATGAAATGTGTTCCACTGTTTACGTTATTCATAAGGTTTCTGGTCAATAGTAGGTTATTAACAGTTAACTTTTGGGGGAGTCAAACGTTTTATGCAGAATTTTGACTAGGCAGGGGTTAGCGCCCTTAATCCTGTGTTGCTCAAGGGTCAACTTTAATCTGAAATTGA
Organism: Neophocaena asiaeorientalis asiaeorientalis; assembly: GCF_003031525.2. Taxonomy (NCBI): domain Eukaryota; kingdom Metazoa; phylum Chordata; class Mammalia; order Artiodactyla; family Phocoenidae; genus Neophocaena; species Neophocaena asiaeorientalis. The sequence continues at coordinate 4,301,624 of NW_020173204.1, read as the reverse complement.
TAACAATGTTATCCCCAAATAATTATTCATTTGAAAATTTAAGAATTCAAAACTAAACAGTTCATGGGAAAAAAGCAATCATAATGAAAATAAGAAATATTTAAATGAAGTCAATGAAACACTACACATCCAAATCCAGAAATACAGCTAAAGGAGATTGAAAATAATGTCAAGAATTAAAGAGGGGGCTTCCCTGGTGGCACAGTGGTTAAGAATCTGCCTGCCAATGCAGGGGACATGGGTTCTAGCCCTGGTCTGGGAAGATCCCACATGCTGCGGAGCAACTAAGCCCGTGTGCCACAACTACTGAGCCTGCGCGTCTGCAGCCTGGGCTCCGCAACGGGAGAGGCCACGACAGTGAGAGGCCCATGCACCACGATGAAGAGTGGCCCCCGCTCGCCGCAACTGGAGAAAGCCCTTGCACAGAAACGTATTTAAATGAAGTCAATGAAACACTACACATCCAAATCCAGAAATACAGCTAAAGGAGATTGAAAATAATGTCAAGAATTAAAGAGGGGGCTTCCCTGGTGGCACAGTGGTTAAGAATCTGCCTGCCAATGCAGGGGACATGGGTTCTAGCCCTGGTCTGGGAAGATCCCACATGCTGCGGAGCAACTAAGCCCGTGTGCCACAACTACTGAGCCTGCGCGTCTGCAGCCTGGGCTCCGCAACGGGAGAGGCCACGACAGTGAGAGGCCCATGCACCACGATGAAGAGTGGCCCCCGCTCGCCGCAACTGGAGAAAGCCCTTGCACAGAAACGAAGACCCAACACAGCCAAAAATAAATATAAATAAATAAATTGAAAAAAAGAATTAAAGAGGAAAGTAGATAATAAACAACTCAAGAAAGTAGAAAAAAATAATATCAGAAATTACTTTTAAAAGAGAAAGTACAAAAACACAGCATAAGTAAATGAAAATACTAGATATTAGAAAATACTAATAAACTAGGGAACCTTCTGAAAAAATATGAAAGAATAAGATAAGTGAGCTTTACTAGGAATTGCAAAAAGGACAAAATTATCAATATGTTAGAAACATGTAAAGAATGAACAAGTAATATTTCTGTGAATATATACAAAACCTTAGAGAAAATGAACATTATAGAAAAAGAATTTAAAATACATAAAACTTTTAAAACCTACAACTACTACTTCAATTGAATCATTAGTGAAAAATTCTAACCCCAAAGCACAATGTCTACATAATTTTAAAACTTTGAAAATACGAATGGTGTACATTTTTTTCACACTGTTCCAGAGAATTTTTTTAAAAAGCAGTTACTCAACTCTTTTTTTAATCTGTAATAATATTAACACATATGCCACCCAAGAAAATTAGAGCAAAGGTAAATTATTGATGATTACTTCAGAAAATCCTGAACTAGTAGCAAGCCAAATGAAAAATATGTTAAAGTTATGCTATGATAAAGTAAGAGTTTTCCAAGGAAGTCAAGTATTTTTTAGCATTCAAAAATCTGTTAGTGACAGTAACCACATTCCAGATAGAGGGAGAAAATCATGTAATCATCTAAAGAGATACAGAGAAAGAATTTTATAAAATTCAGTATTTTTCCATGATAAATGTTAGCAAACAAGAAAATAAAATAAAAATTTTAAATACAGGGATCCCAACAAAACCAATACAAAAAGCATGATAAACGGGGAGCACCCTGGAATGTCTGGTATTACCTTTGTTTAACATTGGACTAAAGATATTAGATATTGCAGTAAGTGAAGAAAAGATAATATACACTGTCAGGATAAAAATAAAAAATATTCATTATTACAAACGATTTAATTATCTTTGATGAAAATACAAGGAAATTGATATTTGTTACTAATAATAAAATTTAGGGGCTTCCCTGGTGGCGCAGTGGTTGAGAGTCCGCCTGCCGATGCAGGGGACACGGGTTCGTGCCCCGGTGTGGGAGGATCCCACATGCCGCGGAGCGGCTGGGCCCGTGAGCCATGGCCACTGAGCCTGCGCGTCCGGAGCCTGTTGCTCCGCAACGGGAGAGGCCACAACAGTGAGAGGCCCGCGTACCGCAAAAAAAAAAAAAAAAATTTAGCATAGTTCCTGGGCACACAACCATTTCTTCAGACCAACAGAAACCTACTGGATAACTTAATATAAAAACCCCATTAACAAGAGTGAGTAAATTCCTCTAAAATGAGTGGGAATCAATTTTTAAAATGTAGTGCAAAATGTTTATAGAGAAACAATAAGAAATTTGAAAAACACAGAAAGATTTCTCTCCTCGATAAGATTAAATATTTAAGATGTCATTCTCATCACATATTCTCTATAATTAATGTAATTGCAATAAAAATTTTCACTGTGTGTGTGTGTGTGTGTGTGTATCTGTGTGTGTGTACTCGCATGCAGGTATGTGTGACTCGTCAAGCAGATCCTAAAATTCACTCTTGGAGAGAACAGCCAAGAAGATAATAAAGAAGGATAAAGAGGGGGAAAAATAGGTTCTGCTTTATATGTATTCTGTTTTTGTCTTGTGACTGAATTATTTGATTAGCTAAAATTTCAAATATATTATAAAATATATTAATTAAAATTCATATTATTGGACAAAGGTTAGACAAAAATAGCCTGAGAGAACAGATCCAAGAGCTCAGAAACATGCCCATATGTGTATGAAAAGCTGGTTTATGGCCGAAATGGAACTTCGACATAGCAAGATGGATAAGAGAAATATTCAGTAAATAATTGAGAAACTTTGGTTATCCACATAAAATATAAAATTTGATCCCTAGTTCACAAAACATATAAAAATAAATGTCAACTATCTTAGCAGATGTTATGGGCACCCCATCCATATTCCCTGGGCATCAAATTTCAATACATGCCAGCGTGTCCTATGCAGGCATACGTATTCTACCTGTGGGTTTTCACTCACTGATGGGGGATGGGGGGAGGCAGGAAGTACCTTGGAGTTAATACCCCTGGGAGAAGCCTCAGTCAGTGACAGATGGATGTTGGACTTTCTATTTCTGCCCCTCAGGAAGGATAACTCTCATATCCTACACTGTCTTCTAGGGTTTCCCAGATGGACTTAACCACAATGGCCCAGAGCTATAATTATTTGAAAATGTATCCTTTATTGGTTTCTTCCCTTTCCCTGTCTCATGTTCTCATTTCTCCATCAGTGCTGTGTTGTTCTAGCTCCCATATAAACTTATTGCAATTTAATCATTGCCTCTGGGCTTGATTTTTAAGGAAGTCCAACCTAAAACAACTCTAATACTTTTAGAAGATACTTAACAATATATGATATTATAGTTGGGAGTGAGTGTGTTAATTAGATAGAGAAAGAGATATAGATAATCAGATACAGATATAGAAAGACATAAATTTAGTCAAATTATATAATAGCAAAGTTAGAAATTAAATAAATGAAATTTATATGAAAACTATATATAAAAATACCAAAGGTTAAAAACAATCTAAAGGCTAGAAGGTATTTGCTGCACATATAATTAACCAAGGGTCCATATGGAGAATAGATAAGAATTTATAAAAATCAATGACTAACACGGGGAGGGGGAAGGGTAAGCTGGGACAAAGTGAGAGAGTGGCCTGGACTTATATATACACTACCAAATGTAAAATAGACAGCTAGTGGGAAGCAGCCGCGTAGCACATGGAGATCAGCTCTGTGCTTTGTGACCACCCACCTACAGGGGTGGGATAGGGAGGGTGGGAGGGAGACGCAAAAGGGAGGGGATACGGGGATATATGTATACATATAGCTGATTCACTTTGTTATAAAGCAGAAACTAACACACCATTGTAAAGCAATTATACTCCAATAAACATGTTTAAAAAAATCAATAACTAGAAAAATCAAACATTAGAGAAATGGGCAAATGCTATGAACAGGTAATTCACAGAGAATGCTAACAACCTGCTGATGAAAACATGAATTTCTCCTTTTCATATGCAGGTCAGCTGAAGTTTAGGGGGTGAAATAATTTCCTAAAGGTCACATAGCTAGTAAATGGCAGAGGAAGGATTCATACCCAGATATATTTAACTTCTAATCTTACATTTTCTACTTGTTTCATTATAGCATATCAAATGTCTTCCCATTACTATGCAGCTTCAGAAGTATCTAAGTTGAGGGGTTAGGCTATATACTTAGGATGCAACTAATCATACAGGATATTTGTCTCTCTTGATCTCCTTACTTAGGAAAATCTTAAGGATTATAACTTTGCAGCCAAAAGTTGATTGTTTGTACTAGTGAAGAAATGAGACTAAATGAAATTAATAAATGGTACCCAAATGATGCTTAAGCCAATATTTTAAATATTGAACATACTAAACACTTCTCATAAGATTTTCTAGAAAAAACAAAAGTTGATTTGAATTCCATCTTTTTGCCTACCTTGGGTTTCTGTCCTAGAACAATGACTACCCAAACAAACACAGGGCTCAGCACTCTGTAAATCCCACACCAAATTCAACGATGCCAAGTAGATGCTTGGCTCTTTCTTAAAAGGCCAGAATCTACTGAAATTCGGGATAATTTGTATTTAATTCAACAAATACTGAATGTGTTCTGTATACAAAGATATATAAAAGGTAATTCCCAATCCCCGAATCCTCAATGTTTCTCATCTAAGTCAGTAGTTAGAATAAGACAAGTACACAATGACTACAGGAAGAAATAAAGCAAAAGAATTGTCAAATAAGGGCACAAATAAAATACGTTTGGAGCGTGAAAGACGAGCCTTTCATTTTGCTAATGAAGCATCATTTTGTATGAATAATATTCAGATATTCCTACATCGAGTTGCTGGTATTTTTAAATACAGGCTATCACTGACATTAAAAAAGAAAAAAAACAGATCTTACTCATAGAAAATCCATACAGTGGTATAACCTACAGCCACTAAAAATATTAGAGCAATGTGAATGGACTGATTTACTATAAAACAAAATGGATGTAAATGTAAAATTTTTAATCCCGTATTAATATTCATAGTGCCTTTCTGCTAATGAACATGTTTCCTCAGTGCAGGGGCCCATGGCAAACCTCAGCCTTAGAATTAGCACTTCCCCCTCTAAAATAGTGACTTGCTTTCCCTTTCTACAAGAGAGACATCTAGAATAAGTCAGCATAGGCGGTGATGGTTTATTGCTCTAGTTCATCTTATCCCATCTCTTCTTCCACTTCTAATTTGTTCATTTATTAATTAAATCAATGTTTATCAAGTATCTACAATATGCCAGGTCCCATTCTAAGTGCTGGATATACTGTACTGAATAGGATATAAATAGACCATGAAACATATGGCATATTATACACTTAGATAAGAACATCAAATTGCAATTCGTGGTATATACTACAGTGGAAAAGGACAAAATGCTTTGAAAGGGAACAATGGTGATTTATTTTAAATTGAATAGTCAGCAGAGGCATCACTGAGAAATGTTCCAACCGTGAACAAAGAGTGAGAAAAATCATTGCAAACAAAGGGTAGAGACGAGATCACGTGCGGAGGTTCTATGGCAGGACTGTGCTTAGACTCTGGCAAGAGTGAGGCATCGAGAGAAGGCAGAGTAGCCAGGTGGCAGAGGGCACGATGGAGACGGGTGTGGAAGGGGCTGGCGAGGAAAGCAGGGATCCCCTCGTGCAGGTCCTTGATATCAGTTCCTCGGTATTCTAAGGTCAATCATAAGCCATTAAAGGGTTTTAATCAGGGACATAATCCATTTTCTGTTTTCAGAGATCCTTTCATGGTTTGTGGATAATGGGTCGGAGGGAGGCTAGGATGGGAATGAGGGGACGGATGAGAAAATCTCACTGGTCCCCGGAGGAAACAGGAGCATGGCTTGGGGCAGTGGCAGTAGATGTGGAGATTAAACGATAGACTTGGCACCAAATAATTTGAAAATGGAAATGACTGGACTTCATATTAACATTCCTGGTGAAAGTGAGATCCAAGAAGGAATCTGAACTAGAGAATTCAAATTAGAAATCGGAATTAGAAGAAGAAATTAGAATTCTCTTTCTCAGAATACGCCACTAGCCTACTGCTGATACAATTCTGATGAAACACAGACACATGCGCTCACTGGAAACAGGCTACACACTCATTATGACCCTTACTCTACCTTTCCTTGTCATCAGCAGTAGATCATTCTTAGCACTGTTAACGAGTACTTCTTTCTGAACTTCTTCATCGGGACCATCATCCAATTCCTCTGCCCTGTTCTGCACGAGATCAGATGGCTTCTCAGTTCTCTTTCCGAGAGAGGTCGGTCCAGTTTACACTTCTTTGGGATGCACTGGTTTGCTACACCTTTCTTTGTTCCTGCTTTGCAAGGCTCCTTGCCTTCCATTTGCGAACATTCTAGCCCTCTTCCCTCTGTCCTCTACATAAACACAGTTCTTCACCGACCGTGATACTCATTGGAGTGGCCATCAGATCAGACTAAACCTACAGAAGACCTACTCAAGTAATTTCTGGATAATTACTAATCAATCTCAGAAATATTCTTGGTTTTAGGGAGTAATAAACTCTTTAAATTCTATTATTCAATATTAACAAGAGGGCTTCCCTGGTGGCGCAGTGGTTGGGAGTCCGCCTGCCGATGCAGGGGACACGGGCTCGTGCCCCGGTCCGGGAGGATCCCACATGCCGCGGAGCGGCTGGGTCCGTGAGCCATGGCCGCTGAGCCTGCGTGTCCGGAGCCTGTGCTCCGCAACGGGAGGGGCCACAGCAGTGAGAGGCCCGTGTACCGCCAAAAATAAATAAAATTAACAAGAGAAACTTTCAACAAATTGAGTACTGAGTTTAGAAAATCCTTTTTTTCAAAACCAATTACATCTCTAACTTTCTCTCAATGCAGTTCCTTTATTCATCTGTTTAACTAATGCTCACCCAGCAATCAAGTGTTCAATTATTCATGCAAAAGAATTTTTGCCAGTTACATTCTTGGTGGATGTAGTGAATAGTTATTCTATCAGCATATAATCCCTCATTTTCATATTCTTGACGGGGTAATGACTTTAGACTTCCCCCCAACAAGATGCATTTGATGTCTTTTGCTAAAATCACTTAAACAGTAAGATTAGGTTCATATTCTACACCTGAGACCTCCCTTCTTACTCTAGGAAAAAGCACAGTAGCAATAGTTTTGAATATTTATTTAAAATTTCTCATATATTCATATGCCAGGTGCCCTAAGTCTTTTACTGCCTAATCTCAGTTCCCTAGCTAATCAGTAGTATTGTAATATATCCTCAGTCATTTTTTTGTCAAAGAATCAATTCCATTAGGTTGGTAATTTGCCTGAAATCTTAATAAACTGTATTTTAGATTAAAAGTTTATTTACCTGATTAGCGATTCTACTTATGCCACATTTTAAAGCTACATAATCATTATTTAAATAAGAAACATCACCGACAACTTCTGCAAAAATATCAACCATTTTCCTACCTCACGAATTACCACACTTTTAAACTCAAAGGGTTTTTCATTATAATTAAAATACCCTTCCTCCTGGGGCTTCCCAGGTGGCACAGTGGTTGAGAGTCCGCCTGCCGATGCAGGGGACACGGGTTCGTGCCCTGCTCTGGGAAGATCCCACACGCCGCAGAGCAGCTGGGCCGATGAGCCATGGTCGCTGAGCCTGCGCATCCGGAGCCTGTGCTCCGCAACGGGAGAGGCCACAACAGTGAGAGGCCCGAGTACCGCAAAAAAAAAAAAAAAAAAAAAAATACCCTTCCTCCCTAGCAATGACCTAGAAGCATTTAACAAGACTATAAACACCAAATCCATCAGCAAAGCAGGTCGTTCTGTTGGGGAAAACAATTGTGATGAATCTTCAGCTGTGTTTCTCAACATCAGAGTCCAGAAACACCACCTATTGAAAAGATCAGCGTGCACACTTGTGAAGCAGTATCCCAAAGGTCTGAAAGGGACCTATGACTCCATCTTTACAACACACCCCCTCGAAAGGATTCTTATGCCCACCAACATGTGAAAACCCTGGTGTTAGAACAGGCCGCCGGGCAGCTATTAAATGACTATGTAACCGGTCACTGGAAAGAGGACAGGATTCATCTATTAATTCAGCAGAAGGCTGTACTGCTGATATAAAGGACATTTTACTACAGAAACGACACTTTTCTTTATTCCAGCCCTTACATAAAAGCAGAGAGAGAATCTGTGGAATTACGGTAAAAATAAAAATCTTGTAAAAATAAGTGACTAAAGAGTTACCTTAAAATTTTAGGAATATAGCATCAAACAGAGAATTACAAACACTTCTCTCACCAAATGAAATTAAAACATGTTAAGCCTAACAATAGCTGCCTCTTGAAATCAATGGTATTGTCTGTGGTGGCACAAATCCGCCATGATTTAGAGTGACAGAGCCACACAGCCACTTGCTGACAATATTGCCTGTGAGTCTACCTCCCTCCTTGCCCAGCCGTCATTACTGTGTCATCAAAGAGACATCAAGTTATTCCTCTGATGCTTCTTTCCCATTTTTCTGAAATTTGTCCTTTTCTTGTAATGAGTGATGAGCAGAATTCTAAGTGCAATACTGCTACACCTAAGGAGGTGCTTTCTTAGAAGGAAAAGAAAGCTGTGGTGAAAAAGTCCCTTTTCCCTATGCATACTTGCAAGTAGCAATCTATTTGTAGGGATCTGGGGAAACTATAGATATTTTTTTGTGCCTTAGAATTCAGAGCTCTCACCTACACACAAGATGACGACACATAAAGAAGCAAGACTCATGTGACATACAATATATGTTTAATGAATATTGAAGAATTAATGGATGGAGAGGTAAATGAGATTTGACAGAAATCTAAAAATTAGAAAAAGAAAGTCATATTTTGGATATGACTGGATACTTCTGAAACAAAGAGAGGGATGCCTAATCCCTGCAACCCCCCGAGCCTTAGGGTATTATTACATCAATGTAGAGCATCAGAGCAAAACTAGGGTGCTCTTAGCTGGATAACAAACCCAGGAGTTTTCCTGGTAACAGAAATAGGTCAAAGAGAAGTAAGCTGGTTTCTGGTAAAGCTGAAAATATACGTCTTGAGCTTGAGAGGATGACATGGCGATATAAAGCTGAAGCTTACAGAAAGATTGGAGCTGGAGAAAAATACTGAAGAGTCATGTAATAACACATGGGAACTACCACGTGCCAGGTGCCGTATTAAGCAGATTTATCGTCCCTCTTCGTCATAAAACCCTTGAACTGGGGTTGTTATCCTCATGAGAAACTACGGCTTGCTCAGGGCCACACAGTGGTTAGTGCTCACACATCACAGGCAGTTAAGACATTCTTTGCAAACATTTCTGCAAAGCCAACATAGGACACACGTCATCGGACACCAAGACCCACCCTCATCCACTTTCCCACACGGCGCCTCCCCCAGTGCTTTTCTGGAAGCATGTTTTGCATCCTGGAGCTGAAATGGCATCCAGCGGAAGGAGAACTGGCTCTCACGAGCCCAGGATTTGGTTCTATGTGTGCGTCTTACAGCGGGCAACACTTTCTGCCACATCTTCCACTGATAATCAAGTCAGAAGAATTGTTGGGAGATAAACGTGAATTAAGCATAGCTTCTCAGCGTTTGGGAAAAAAAAGAGCATAGTACAAATTCAAGATAATTAATATTTTGTGTTTCCATTCTTGCATTGAAAAGAAACAAACTAAATAAAACTAATTTAATTATCTCTATATTCACAACATCTAGCGTCCACAGAAGAGAGGGAAGGAGGAGTTAAAGCCATTTTCTGCTGTCCAAAGTCATAAGAATTTTAAGGTGATTTCCTGTAGGGAAGCACTTTATAGACTATACTAAAAATTTCTGATTGAGAAAAGAAGCTTCTCAATACATTTTCCTTTCATCAACTCCACTGATCACCCCTATACTTGTGGAGCCTTGTATCCTGCTATAACGTTTTTCTAACTCTAAAAGCTATGCTGTCTTCAGACATTTTACATTTTCTCCATTGTCCACTCTACTCCTTTATTCAGCATATAGGAATTTCTTCCGTGCCTGAGAAACTCCCACTTCATATCCGAATATGCCACTTACAATGGATTCTAAAAATGATCATTACGTTGTTTCTTCAATGAAATGCACTGGGCAACAATTCTGTGCACACAAATGGAAAATTTCAGAAACCTGTATAATTCAGATAGTAGCTTGAGTTGTCCAAATATCATACAGCCCAGGGCTTCCCTGGTGGCGCAGTGGTTAAGAATCCGCCTGCCAAGGCAGGGAACACAGGTTCGAGCCCTGGTCCGGGAAGATCTCCCATGCGGCAGAGCAGCTAAGCCCGTGCACCGCAACGACTGAGCCTGCGCTCTAGAGCCCGTGAGCCACAACTACTGAGCCCGCGAGCCGCAACTACTGAAGCCCGCACACCTAGAGCCCATGCTCTGCAACAAGAGAAGCCACTGCAATGAGAAGCCCACGCACCACCATGAAGAGTAGCCCCCGCTCGCCACAACTAGAGAAAGCCCGCGCACAGCAACGGAGACCCAACACAGCCAAAAATAAATAAAGAAAGAAAAATAATAAATTATAAAAAAAAAAATCATACAGCCCAGCACCAGTATACATATGAAACACTTATTAAAATGTCCAGTGTTGTCAGAGATGTGGAGGAACCAGCAGTCACACCCACGCTAGCGAGAATTTAAATAAGAGGTACAGCCTCTCAGAGAACAATCTGAGGCATCTCATCCACAGTGAAAATGTGCACCCCCTTTGACCAGGCAATCCCACTTCTAGGAACTTCCTGTACCTCAGCATTCGTCTAAGTATAGAAAGATACACGTACTAGGATTTTCATTATAGAAGATATAAAAATCACAAAATGCCCACTAGCAGAAATATTAAATAAAATATGGTCATGTAAAGTATGTAATGGGATCATATGTAATAATAAGAAACATATAAACAAATGGAAAGATATCCACAGTATATTGCAACATGAAAAAAAAAAAGCAAATTAGAGAACACATTTTATAGTACAAAGTCAAGAAAAAAATCTAGATCTATCTGTATATGTGTGTGTACATGTACGCAGACCTGAGTGTATGGAAAAATACCTGCAGAGACACCCAGCACATCATTAGTAGTGATTACTTCTGGAGAACGGGATAGGTCGGGAAAACTGGGGTGAGAGATTTCATTGTATACCTTGTAAACCTCTGTATTATCTCCAGGGACAAGTGTCACTTTTGTAATTGAGAAACTCAAAGCCGTATAGGGGTAAATCACGTACATTAAAATTCTTAGATATGAGAAGATCCAAATCCAAGAATATATATTTGTGGCAACATGGTGTGGTGTCTTAAACCTCTAAAGAAATCACCTGGGTAAACAAACAGGGGCGTTCAGAAGTTCATACCTAAGGATGATCCATCCAGACTTTCCCTTGCAGAGCCATCTCCTGAATTTAACTTCCAGGAAGGGGAAATACTGTTGATGCCACAGGCAGCTTCTCTCCCTTGGTGACAGAATATGGGGTATGAGATCAGTAGAGGTGATTTACGTCATTGTGCCAGTGTGTCTCTATTATGTTTCTAGTTTGTTATAACAGTACGGTGTCATACTTTTCCTTTCTTCCTCTCTCTCTCTGTTTCTCTTACTCTTTAAGGACAAAAATAATGAATTTTCCAAGCTGAAGTACTGAAACACATTTTTTTCAGACTGGAAACGTAAGAAAATCACTTCTTAATACTGCATATTTCTTATAGTGTGCAAATCCCTGCATCTAAAAACATTAAGAATGTTGCCATCAGACTTATAAGCACCTTATTTCTCCTGCAAATTTTAATGTACATTTATCTACATTAAAGAACTTACTTTACGCCTTTACTTCACGTTGGCACAGGCATATATAAACATTATTTGACAACAAATAAATTATCCTCGTGCCTTTTCTACTTTCCATTGATTGTCTCACTCCTGGTCCAGGGCCATGAATCTAGGGCTATTTATTAGTTCTCACTGATCGATTGACTCAGTTACTTAAAGGCTACATCTTGCTAGCTGTTGCTTTTCAAGTCAAGTAATTATAACTTGATTTTGTAAATGCGGCTTTAAAAGTAGAGAAAGAGAAAGATCTTTTTTTTCATAAAAAGACTCAAGTTTTGAAAAGGTACAATTCAATATAATTACAGCAGGCGATTACAAAATGCCTACCTCATGAATCTAAATAGATTACCTATAATCACATTAATGTGATTGTAGCCTAGATTTATAAAGCACAGTTGATGAAGATTTAACATGCCTTCTCACACCAAACCAAGCACGGTCTATCTTTTTAAAAACAGAAACAGGAATACATGCCACTGTAACTTCACTCTCCATTTTCTGCTTCAGTCAGTTTGTACATCATTAAGATTTCCTAGGCAGGGGATATTATTGTCTCAGGCTGGAGGCTTTTAAAGACTTCTTTCTAGAGCAGCGTCACACCTGGCGACTGCTGGGAGGGGGTTATGACCGCAAGTTTTAGCTCTCATCACTTTAGGTCTAACAGGACAACTAACAGGTCAGGTGGGATGTTCTGAAATGTAATTTTAAAAATTGCTTTAAGTACTCCTGACCAAAAGCCATTAACCTTCATACATCTCTACCAGAAAAGCAGAAAAAAGCTCTTCTGAGGCTCGGCCATACTGTGCCAGGTAAGTGCCCCCAGCCCTTGGTGGCAGGTCGCTGGATTTGTGGTAATGAGAGAGATGCCCATTGTGGATGATCAAATTTTGCAGAGTAACAACTGAGAGACGAACGTGATTTAAAAGGCAAAAGCATATATTAGTTTGCGTGCTTTAATTTTCAACAAATGAAATTCGAGTTTTCTAATTCAACTGGTTGGTATAATAGAAAGATTCAACGGTTTGGGTTTTTTGTGTGTGTGTCACACTCTTCAATTATCTCAGTTTATGAAGTGAACAGCTCTGGCTGCAATTTCAGAAGTAAGCATAATCATTTCAACAAATGTGAATGTGAGATTTAACGTAAGTGAATATGCTATGTAATCTGCATACCTGCTCATATTCTGTCGTAAAAATTTCTATTTACATTTTACAGACGTGAAAATCCGTATCTTGTTACAAAGTACCTACGAGGTGTAATTATCCTCTTTACACTTTCTTAAAGTCCCCTAAATACGATGAAGAAACCACCCTCATCAGATTTGCCGCTCTTCTTAGCTCAAGTCACCGTGTGGCTCAATGTTCTAAATTAATTCATAGCAATCACCTCATAGATGGAGACGTGGTAACCTTTAAGGATTAGCTAACAAAGGAAAGATTTAATTCAAGCACATGTGGAACAGAACACAGATAAAATGTCCAATTACATGGAAATTCAGAAGTATTGCTAATTTTTCTTGATATGGCAACATGAATAATAATCTCACAATTTTAAGAAGCAGTGTTCTAACTAAAGCAATTTATAGACTGAATACTTTGTGTAAAAACACAACGTAGACCTCCAAATTATCCGTTATGATTTACATTTAAAATATTGGTGTGATCCTCAGTCTTTTGAATTGAACCTACTGCCTAACATAAGCTCCTTTAATTAGCTAAGTAGATTTGCAGCCTCTCTTTTACTGGGTGAATTCCAATTTTACACCAGTTGGAACACTGCCTGTATCTAAAATCATTTGAAATAGCTGAGTTAGTCTCAAAAATATTAATAGGTACTCTAAAACTGTATGTATTACTAATACTGCCTAATGCTACACATGGTCTCTAATACCTTGTGAACAATTAATGAATATTCATAAAACTGAACTGACACCGATAAACAGGAATAGAGTCATCTATAAAATACACTGGCTAATCATTAACATTAGGATCCATGTTTTTATCACAAACTACATTGATACATTATTTTATTTTTTTGAAAGTCAAACAAACTTTAGAACTGTACCCTCAGGGTAATCTCTTAATATTTAGTATAGATACGTATAAACCCTAATGAAAGACAGTTCCATTTAATATGATGAAAGGAATTTCACATTTAGTTTTCATATTCCAAGTCTACTGTAAATTTCAGGTTAAGAAATCAGAAGCAGCAAGATTAGATGCCATGAGGCTGATACCCAAATACTCTAGTTCACTGAAATTCATAGAGCTTCAGTTTTTATATACGCTCCTAAATGCTTGTTACTAAGGTGGCCTATTTAACTGGTTCATTAAATATTTCAACTCCAGTCTAGAAGATCCCCTTTTCAAAAGAAATCAGCATGTATGTATATAGCCCTTACTATATATATTTTTATGTAAAAAAGTACAGGTCATTCATGAACTCAAAGGTGAATTTCACTCTAAATGTATGTTAGCCAGATGTGTGTTCGATTCAGAACAATTTATAAGCCCGTTCCAAAGAAGTTCTAATATTTTACTTTTAAAGAGTTGTGCTAAAATGTTCTGATTTTATTAGGTGTGATGGTTATAAGTTAGATATAACCCTTCTGCTTAATTTTAAAGACAGTGGCTCAAAAATGTAAATGAGGATTTTCAAGATAAACGTAAGGGTTAATATTCAAGCTTGGCCAGTGTCTCCCAATACCTAGACTATACCTGCTCTTACAAAATGAGGGGAGGAAACACCCATTATTATGTTTTATCTACTATCTCTTTCAGTGTTCCCTTCAAGCATATCCTAAAGAATACCCGTAATTCTTGAATTTTTTTTTTAAGTCAAATGTGTTCAGGTCACAGGGTGTTAAGGAAATGTCATCTGAGTTCTCTTTTGGAGATTCTTAAGGCCAAGAACACATAATTTGTGAGAAATCCTCCAATAAAAACCCAAAACAAACAACAACAAAGAAGCAAAGAGAAAAACCCCTAAAACTAGCTATATTCTATTTTTACCGAATGATCTCCAAATTTTTGAACAGATCTAATATCTGTCTATTAGCAGTCTGATATCTGGGGCAATACCGTTCTATAAAATAATTTTTCAAAATTCCCCAACCAGTTTCCAAGGCTCTTCAGAACTTACTTCATATTTCGTGAATGAGGCTCATTTTTATTTATTCTTTCTGATGTCACCAGAACCTATACCCCGATTACTTTTCACGTGGTTTATGGAAATACCCTTTCCTACCTTTCTGCTTCAGTTTTGCAGCCCTCAAATTCATCTCACCAGCACACGTCCAGCTGCATGTTTGTAAAGCAGTATTTCGCATAGTTACTTCATTGCAAAGATTCTTATATGTATAAACACAAGCTCAGATTCTCAAATTTACAATTCTAGACATCTGCAATGCAGCCCATTCTTGTACTTTAGTCCACCAGTTACCACATGAAGCCCTGTTCTAATTCCCTGACCACGCTGAACGCAACTTTCTGGCTTATGCACCTTTGCTCATTCTACCATGTTTACCAGGATGTGCCCTTCATTCTGATCCGTGTAACCAGGTCTGCATCTCTTCTTCAGATTCTCTCTATCCAAAGAAGCCTCACCAATCATATTAGTTTAAGGTGCTGGCTCCTTCCATGCCATTCTATTAGATCTTAACAACTTTACTACTCTTAATTGTTACTCTGAATCATCGGTGGGCATACCTGTCTACTGTTATCTCTTTATTTGTATGCCTTTATTCCACAAACAAATTTGCCTCCTGGAGGCCAGGAACGTAAGTTTAATTGTGTTTTTGCATCGGGAGAGCCTCCAACCTTGTACCTTACAGCAGTCACTTAACACGCACTGCTGCTTATACTCTCCATGTATTTATCAATCACTTATCCTTGAATCGTTCACCAAACATTTAGTGCCTATCCGCTGCCGAGTCCAAGGCTTGGCACATTTTATTAAGAGCGGCCAGAAGGTCTCAAACTCTAGCGTTCTGTTCATCTCGCTGCAGCGTACGGGTGTAGACTGCTGTTGAAGGACGGAAGAAGAGGTGATAGCAAGCAGTGAAGTATTTTGGAAGGATGAGGGCCACAGTCATGGGAGAAGCTACACAGAGAGGATCACGGTGGTGGCCTTCAGCCTGTGCACAGACAGCGTGGATCACAAAGTGTCCAATTCTCTGTTAACGGCACTATTAGCTATGACCGAACGACACAAACTTCTCAGCTAGTGAGATGAGGAATTCGGATTAAAGTCTGTCACAAAGCATGCTATAATTCTATAACCGCTTAATATTTTTCAAAGGATTTGACATGTATTATTTAATCAAATTTTATATTAACGTCAATAAATCAGAAGGACCTGGCACATCTGGTTGGTCCGATCTTCAATTAAGCAGCGACTCCTCAGTGAAGAACCTGAAATATAACCCCACTATAATTAGACTGTCCTTGCAGTACTAGTCTCCTTTGAGCAAGTTTATACAGACCCACTGTTGCGTATTAACTCTTTCAAGCACAAGGCTATCATCTATTTAGTCTATGAAAGCGGTATCCTACTGAACAGAAATCGGGTAAACTAAAGACTTGTTGCAAGTTCCCGAGATCCCCACTTTGTATCGCAGGGACCCACAGGACCAGCCTCTGAGAGCTATACCTTTCAACAGATCGAGATGACATTTAAAATCAGTTCTTTGTGTTACGCTATGCTTCTAGAACAATAGGAACGTTCCTCCAACAATGTAGGCTAGAACAATCGTGTGTGTTTCTTTAAAGGCAATAATAATACGAAAGCAGAGCTGGGAGTTGGGGACTTTAGTTTACAAACACCAGTTTACTGAAGCTGCTTCATATTAATAACTAAGTTCCAAAATGAGTCAAACAGAAACGGAATGCTGAACAATTAAGACTCTCTCCCCATAAGCCCATCTCTATCATTTTATTAAAGGCTACTGGGAAAACTCTTACTGAATAACTAATTCTAAATTATATTCGATGAAAACAAATTAATGTAATAATTTTCTTTCTGAAATTAATTTAAATCTCTGTGGATGCTGCAACAAATTTAGTCTTTACTATGCATACAAAAAGTTATGAAAAGCCTTACTGCACTCACTGCTTTAGGCAAAGATTCATTGTTTCACAGTCGCTGGTAATGGCCATTATTTCCATTTAGCAAACTTGCTTTAATCAATCATTTTTGCCTATCTGGCTCAAATCTTTAAAATTACTCTGTATTTTGTCCATATGTATAGCACACTTGCAAAAATGCTATTGGTACAATGTGTACTGTTTCCAAAAGGCTCTGTTTTGTTTCTAGGAATCCTCCCCCGTGTATATTTTTCTCCACTTTTATTCTTGCCATCGAACTCAAACACAGGAAATACAATCTTCAGGCACATTATAAAGCTCAGACGCTGCTTTCAGTTGATCATTTAAGTGCAAAATGAACCCTCTGCACTTACAATGGGGTTATTTAAGTGACGACTCACTTTTGCCTTAGAAATGTTTCAAATTTATATCTGGACATCTACACTAAAATTACCCTTTTCTTCTTGTTAATCAAAATCATGCTATTAGTAGGACTTAAAAATATATTCAAATCAAAAGCACGTTAGCCATGCCTTAAAAAAATAAATCCATTCATAATCTAACAGCTATACATATTAACTCTATAAAATACTGAATACAGAAAAAATTAATTGAAAAGTCACAAATATTTTTGATGGTGTGAGGGAAAAAAACATTTAGAAATTAATAAATTAGAATGTTAGAAAAATCTATTGGCAGATGCCTGGTGGTCAGGACAGTGGCCCAAACAGGCATGTGTTCTGTCAATTCATAACCAGGATGGGGCCCTAGAGTCAGGGGAGAGGAAAAGAGAGTCCCATGTAACTCAGCAACCTCAGGGCAGTTTATGTAACCGCAAGTCAAGTCCTTCAGGTTGCCTCGATCTCTGTTTATAAGAACCTGGAGTGTTCTACTGAGAAGACCACAGATGAGCCCAACTCCAGATCAAAGTAAGCCCGCGGATGCCCTTAATCAGCGTCCTGACTACTACTGTGCTTGTCCCCTCCCGGCAGGGAGCTCAGCGGGCTTCCATTAACTGAAGACCCCCAGCTGGGAAATTCTTCCCAGGCTCTGAAAGCATTTCTCAGGGGATTGGCCTCTGCCCAGAGGTGAAGTCTCTGTTGCAATGTCCTGTACAGGCAGGTGCTGAAAACCTGCCAGGCTCAGGGAGTACTGAGAAGTCTCTAATGAAAGGCGACTGATCCTCTACTGCGATTTTCACCTTTTCCTTTTGCCACTACAGGCAGATCTCCACCGAGCATGGGTGCAAGAAAACGTGTGCCACCAGCACTGCTCACTCGGCCTTCCAACCTCCTTCCTTGCTGATCTACAGACACAGAACCCCTGGCTGTGGGCCAGGACAAGGCTGAGCCCCGAAGCCTCTTTCAAGGCCAAAAAGAAGTAACCACTGTGACACATTCAAACAGGGGGGAATGAAGGTGTGAGGACTTTTCAGGGACCCTGAAGCCTTGAACAATGCTCCTCACTCCCCACGGTGTGCTGTCACCTATTTTATTTCCTAATGCTGTTCTTTCCTCCCTCCCTCCCTTCTTCCCTCCCTTCTCTCCCTCTCTGCCTCCCTCCCTCCCCACCGCTCTTTCTTCCTTTGCCATTGAGGCTCTTTTATATTTAGCCTCCCCTTTTTTCCTTCCTGGCTCCGCTCATTAAAAACTACCACTGTGCACTGAGTTTGTGTAGGTCCACTGTGTCAACAAAAAGGAAGAAAAATGCCTGGCTTCTGCCCTGACCCCATAATGAGCAGGGAAAAATGTACGTAGTATTCTAAGCATCTAGTTTTCCTAAGAGAATAATTTAAGCATGAAATCCATATGAGCAGGAAATTCAAAACAAAATTAAATCTTTTGTTAAAATAGAAACATAGGGTTGGAGGGTCAAAAACTGAGTGAGTCACTGGAAAACCCTATGAGCATGTGTTTTATAGTTTGTAAAATTTAATAACAATAAATTAAACAAATCTATGTCATTTATCTTTTTATTGGTCATAGTCAACACTGTACAACTACTTTCCATTTGGTAGGCCTTACTCATAGGGCATTTTTCTAGATCTAGCCCACAATATAAATACTCTCCTCACAAATTAGTCTACTTTGTGTTAGAAGGTGTGCATAAAGGCTCTCCTTTTTTGTGTGCAAGAACTTCATCTAAATGTTCAATACTTGTCTATGTGACTTTACTGTTAAAGGTCTCTAAATATGTGCCTTAATTCAGAACTTAGAATAGCTTGCAGCTTACATACTGAAATAAAAGTGCAAGCTTATTGATACAGAGAAAAGGGGCAGGGGACAGATGATCACAAGTGTTATGAACTTGATCTACTTTTCATTTTACGTAAGGGAAATCTGGATGGAGAAAGACCAGCATATTTTATTTATTCTAGTGTTGATTACTTTCCTCAGTTTCCTGCACATTAATGGAGTGAAACTACCCAACCTGGTCCTACTCCCTGGGTACTAACGGTAGTATCAGAACGGGGCCGGGTTTCTGGGAGGCACTCACCTTCCCAAACCTCAGCTTCATTTTCTACAGCATTTTCTACTCTTTCATCTGCTTAGAGAGCTGTTTACAAGTAAACGAGGGTGGGATGTGTGTGCTTTGATAAAACAGTGCTACAAAACAGCACAGTCTTCCTAGTTAATTGTAGCTTACTTAGATATATGGCACCATGTCACTGGATTTACAGTTTGTGAATGAAATAAATACTGGTATCTTGTGATTTTCTTAGTGACATGGCAAATAGCTGGAAGTAATCTTCAGATACATTTGGAAAAAAAGTAAGAAGTTCCTGAATCTGAAAGAAGAAGATGCAGTTTAAATACACTGTCTGATCATCACCGTAAAAGAACTTAATTTCCACACATGCTTTAGTCCCTCTGCCAAAGCAACAGACAGGCTTATCATCATCATCATCATCTTTTAGGTAATTCATGAAATGTTTTGTCAATGGTATAGTGGTAATAATTTAGCCAACTGAAATATATGTGATACAGTTTAGTAAATATAAAATATATATAATTTTCTTCTAATGTGTTAGATTCTGCATATCTTAGGAAAAAATCATTGCATTATATATATTTCATATTCTTCCATGGAATTTTTCTAACTTTTTAAGATGACATAATATAACCAAAGGACAAATATTCTATGTAACATCCCCAAACCATACTTTATGGCACAGCTTTTAAGACACTGTCTTAGTGGTATGTTAATTGTTCTATCAGTGTGAGAGGGGCATCGGAAAGAGCGAGGAGCATCCACTCAGCCCATTACAGAGGCACGGTGACCAGAGAGAAGGAATCACTGGCTGGATGTGTCAGTTATAATATCACAAAGAATCCAAGAGTCTAGAGGATGGCAAGGGAGTATTTAATAAGGACGGTACATTGCCTTAGTCAACCTTGATTAACGCTGGAAGATTATTTTAAATATACTGAAATGATAAACTCTTAAGGCTGATTTATAAAAGTTTTCATAGTCATCTTGGTCTTTAGCCAGATGGAAAGTTGGATTTAAAAAAAAAAAAAAAAGGAACTGTAAAGAACTCAAGCAAGAAATAATCACACTTTAAATATGGAAAGTCATGCTGCAAGGTGCACCGTGCTTCCAGCAGCGTGCAAAAGCTGGGATTCTGATAAAGACGAAGACAATAGCAGGCCCTCTCTCTTCCCCGAGAGATACTTTACATCCGTCAGACTCTCAAAGCGATTGTTGAGAAGTAATATCCCTGCTAACAATCAGTTCTAAAGTTATTCCTACCTACGAAATGAACCAATTTACAACTCTGTATATCTCAGTAATGACTATGTGCTTATTTAAACATAAAATCTATAAAACACACCCACAGAGACAAGCAATTCAGCAGCATTAAAGCTATAGGAATTGCTAGAGGCAGTCGATGAAGTAATGCCGAATCTGATCCCATTTTTTTTTTTTTTTGCGGTACGCGGGCCTCTCACTGCTGTGGCCTCTCCCGTTGAGGAGCACAGGCTCCAGACGCACAGGCTCAGCGGCCATGGCTCATGGGCCCAGCCGCTCCGCGGCATATGGGATCTTCCCAGACCGGGACACGAACCCGTGTCCCCTGCATCAGCAGGCAGACTCTCAACCACTGCGCCACCAGGGAAGCCCTGATCCCACTTTTATTCAGGTAAATATTGTACCCATTTGTCAGTGAACTACTTTTTTCCATGCTCTCTTTCAATTATTTCTCAGTGAAAGAGGACAAATCCCTTTGCTTTAGACCTTTGCTTTAATGGCAGCGTTAATTTGAATTCTCAGACCATTGGTGGCCTTGTGTTAGCGTTTATTAGGCAGTAATACATACACAGTCACTTCATCAACTGAAGTTAATACTCTCTGTGTATTTAATTAGATTTGAGAAGAAGAGGAAAATCAGGTAACAGTGTTAGATTTACTCCAAAAATAAATCCAAACATGGCCTAGATTAAATGTGGATAGGGAATAAATTGATGATTGCGTGCACTGTGGAGATGTGGAATCATTTAAAAAGGTTTGGTCGCGAAAACTGCCGTTTCCAGACTCACGACTTCATACGACACCATGTAAAGCCCCAATTCTGGGGGGGTTCTTTTAATTGTAGGTTATTACAGTTTTACTTACTATAGACATTTAGGTAAACAGCCCACTGAGACAACCAGAGGACGTTCTCACGGATTTCATGAATACCTATGAAAAAAATTGCCAAACAAGGAAGCTATGATACAGAATTTGCGACATCACAATGAATCCTATTTCAGTACTACATCACTTAAACCACTGGTTTAAAAAGATAATTTCTTATGCGGATGTACCCCCTTTGTTACCTGAAATGTTACAAACATGGTTTTCAAGCAACAGCGGCCCAGGCCAAGTTCTAGAGGTTGCTCAGAGGTCCCCAGCCACTTAAGACAGTGTTCGTGTTGAAGGGTAAAATTAATCAATTAAATGCTATTAGATCTCATATAAAATACCACCAACTTCTCATTAAGTGCCGTCAAAGCAAAAAGTAAAACTTCCTTTCCTCGGTTTTCCCTCTGAGGTATCAGTTTGCTAATGCAGACGTTACAGACTCAGCTCCAGAGAGAGGAGTTTTATTATCTCCCCATCACAGGTTTTCCATAGGACGGGCCTCCTGTGTAGGGTATTTCCATTTAAAATTTTCTTTCCTGTATATGAAACCTCATGGCTGAATTTGGTCACCCAAGCTGGGTTTTGTTTTCATTGACAGTTAATTGTCATAAAAATAATATCTTACGTGGTATTTCCTTTTGTACCTTATAATCCTATTTTCTGGGAGAAGAGGTCAAAATTATTTCAAGGAACTCATTAATAGAACAACAGGTATATGGGAGCCTCTGTCTTATTTCTTTTTAAGCTCAAACAGTCCATTTATTAGCCGAATACTGACAGTTTATACTATTTCAAACTGCTTCCCAAAGTACTGCTGCTGATACTACTGATACAACTACTACTTCTGTGATTTCCACAAATAATAAAAAGATTCCTTAACTGAGAGCTTAACAATAGTAAGCACTATTCAGAATATTTATGCAGACCAGAATCCTCACAACCATTCTATGACGTCAGTACTATCATCACCTCCATTTTACAGGTGACAAAATGAAAACAAGCGTTAAGCCACTTGCACACAGCTAGCCACTGGCAAAGCATCTGAACCAAGGCATTCTCCCTCCGCGCTGACATGTTTCATCTCTAAGCTACCTCTGCATATATAACACAAGAATAAATTGTTCAGGTAAACAGAAATAGAACAATTTCTTCAGAGAGTGAAATATAATTTATGATTGAAAAAATATAATACTTTTCAAATATTAAATATCAAAAAACAACATAATATTTAAAAGTAGGTTATATGTGACAACTGACATCTTTTTACATAAAAAATGTAAAAAGCAGCTGGGGCGCAAAGACATGAAATTATTTTCTTAGTTTCCAGTAATTAGTAGAAAGAACAAAGAGAGAATGCTTACTCTCAGAGGCTGACTTCCCTTCACTGAATTATATCACTGTCACTAAGATGTTCCAGAAAAGTTAATTCATCTCCAGCAAGTTTTGATCGTATGTGAGGAGCAGCCTCTAGATGACTCTCAGGGACCCCTGCCTCCTGGTACTCATGCCTTTATGGAATCTCCTCCCTTAAGAGCATGGGCTGGATTCATACACTCACTTCTAATCAGTGAAATGCGGGATGGCACTCCTGAGATTAGGTTACAAAAAGACCATGGCTTCCATACTGGTGCTCTTTCTCTCTCTTTCTATCCCTTTATCAATCAGTCCTCACTCTGGAGGAAGCCAGCTACTATATTGTGATGAGCCACATGGAGAGACCCACATAGCAAGAAACACTCTCTACCCACGAGTGAGTACCTGGAGACAGTCAACAGGCACACAAAAGAGCTTGGAGAAGGATCCCCTACTCAAGCCTGAAAATGGCCGCAGCCCCAAGCAACACTTCGATTGCAGAGTCTCAAGAGGAGTCTGAGCCTGAATCACAGTTAGGCGTTCAGATTCCTGTCCCACAGAAACGAAGTTCTGCAGGTTTTTTGTTTGTTTTTTAAGCAGTGACACAGAACTACTATACCATGCATATATTTTAAATATATATAGAGAGAGGCAGGCACAAATAATTAAACCCATGCAAATATATTTAAAAACACATACCTTCAAAGACAAAATTCTATTATACTTGAGTTAATGAAATTGTCTTTACTCCAAGTTATGTCAACTCATGACAAATCAGACCAAAAAAATAAATTTTGTTTAAAAATGAGGTCCAATTAAGAGTTAATAGACAAAAGTTATTCTTCAAGGAGATGGAGAAGTCGTTAAAGAGGTTCCAGTTTTTCAACACAGAGATGGCCAAGTTTCTTCCCAAATGTAAGAATTCATTCTTCCACTTCCACGTTCAGAAATTAGCCAAACCCATGTTCCTGTCTTTATGAAAATACAGCCACAGTTTAAGAAGTATCTTTTGTACTATTAAAAATATGCTGTAATCTTTTCATATAATAAATGGGATGTAACTATACTGCATTGGCAAATGTATTTTGAAAGTGATTCGTTGCCCCCCTCAAAAAAATTAATCTCTAATAATTTGCACTGTTAATATCTCCTTGTTACTTTTATAAATTCAGCATCTTTTTTTAGAGTTCAGAAACAAAATTGTAAAGTGGATCTCTGTAAAGTGAATGAATTCTGAAATTCATAAGTATTTGTTCAATCCTTAACCATTTCTTATGACACTTGTAGAGTTATCAACAGACTGGGTTTCATCCCTAAGTACTGTCTTCAAAAAATAAATGCAAAGTAATAAAAAAATTTAAAAAAAAGAGAAGTCCGAATCATAGTGGAAGTTTTTACCAATATCTAGTCCAATCAAATTTCAGAGGAAATGCTAAGTATTTATCCACAGAATTTTTAAATGTGACTTCTCAGGAGCCTTTATGGTAACGTTCAATAGCCGTTCTATAGGGTGAAGCTGTGAGAAAATCCAGTTGTGATCGAACAGCGCCCACTGGGCACATTCAAAGAGAGGGAAAGGATGATGGGGAAGAAAGCGTCTGTGCATTGCTTTTAAAGTTTCAAAGCCGAAAGGAAACTGCAGTGCACACTTTACATAGCACATATTTTCCCCAAATTCATCAATCTCATTTTCTTCTGTTCTTAAAAACACATCTCATTTTCTTCCTAGAGGCCATAACTCCTACTGAGAGAAGCACTACATAGGGAAACGCTAAGAATGAGGAGAAGCAATTCAGCTTTCACAGTTATAACCGCAGAAACACTTGACTAAAGGCAGGTTTTACGTAGATGCATTTTCTTCCATTTTACTTTCTTATTCACCAATATACTCATTACCTGACATTAATTTTTTAAGTTCCTTTAATGCCTTCATATTTATGTCATGATCTTTCCAAGTATTTGAAGGAAATGAAACAGGAAAAAATGAGAACTTCCCGTGTCAATCTTCATTTGCGTTGAATGAGTACCGTTCTTGAGGTTAGTGCTTTTGTTATCAGTGGTACATTAATATGTCCTGATTCGTGCTCGGGATTGTAATAACGAAAAATTTAAAAATTATAGAAAATAGTAAATGGAAGTTAAAAAAAAAAATCACCGCCAATGGATATCTCGAATGCCAACTTGGGAAAAGACCATGGTAGTATTAGTATTGCCTTAAAAGGTAGGTCAACAGCACTGACAAAGGAGGAAACTGCTGAATGGTTACGGTGGAGGGAAACATGGCCGGTCAGTCCCTCTTTCTGGTATGAAAAATTAGTTCAGCATTTCCGCCCTATTATTCTTGAACAAAGATATTAGATACAAAATATATTGATACATATATATATATTACATAGAAAAATGTATATATTTTTAGAAATCAGGCTTACTTTTGTTTTCCCCTTTAAATGACACTACTGGTATCTGTGTAGTTTAATAGATGTGATAGAACAATGTCGGTACGTCTACATTTTGTAGTGACCCTACTCTAGTCTAGGGTCTGGCATTTGCAAGAGGGCAGGCAGGGATCCGACTGCAGTTCGTGGTACAGCAAACCGTGCCATTTCAACACCACAGACACTAAGAACGGTTCTCACTGCACATGTATTTGGTTCTTTAAGTTTACCTTATAGACCGATAATTAGTAAATATTTAAAATGGAAATGACTACTCTTCCTTATGATCACCTTTCAGGTCACCTCATATAGACAGAAGGAAGAGGTAAGAGCAATATAGCAACCAGAGTGATTAAAGGGTATTAAACCTCAGATTAGTAGGCATTCAAATGCAGAAAGAGTAATTTTTTAATGCTTCTTAAATTTGCATATAACATTATCAATATGAAGACCAAAAAACACATAAAATAATGTAAATGCATTTACATATATAAACTATGAGAAAATGCATAAATTTTAATATGGGACATGTAAATATGTATGCAAGAGTATTTGGACCTGGAATGAGTAAAAAACTAAAATTTTCTTGAACTGTTTAAAAAACAGTCCTGCTAACATCTTTCAAACCTACACATTTTAAAAGAGAAACAGATTCAGAAATCAGCTATTTTGATAACCAACCAGATTTTTAACAATGACTACTTTGGAAGGTAACAACAAAGGGATTTACTTAGCTTGCAGTTCAATATTTAATTCTAAAATCTTGTCAGCTGAGAAGTGGTGTCTTGCCTTAAGAAGAGTAAGAGGGATGATTTCATTATTGGATGTTCTGACTGTGCTACCATGATGTTGTTATTCTTTAAATATGTACTTCTTAGGACAGGAGAAGCTATATTTTAAGCTTCCCCTAAACTTTTCTTTACTTTTAGTAAGAAGTAGTACTTACAAGTAAAAAGCTAGACAACATTCGCCCATCAAAGGATTTTTTGAAATTAAAATTCACTGATCCATTACTTCTTCAGGGCCTTACATTATATCTCTGCAAGATATCTGAGAATCTTTTAGAAGTGTCGCGCATACTTATTCTTCTAACAGGCTGCTTGATGATTTACAGTCGCATCACAGAATGCCACGATTCTAAGTCGGTAATAAGAGCAGAAGATCCTAATTATGTAAGTAACTTGCAGTAAGCATGCAAAGGCATTCAGAATATTGTGTGTGCGTGCATGCACGAGTGTGTATGCAAAACACAGTATGGAAAACCAGAGAGAGAGAGAGATGCAATAAATACACACACAATGTATATCTACTCTATAGTATTTCCTGTACAACAAATCCTTCAGGCTTGAAATATATTGAAGAGAGCAGTATGCTCTGTAATGCAGGAATAGACTGCAAAAATAATTTCTTAACCTTTGTGCTTCCCTGTTTGGACGGTGTTCTGATGTCTTCGAGCGTCACATCCAAAGAAGGGAGAAGTGTTATTCACATTCATTCTATAGCTAACTATTTGCCATTTTAGGAATTGCCAAAGTGTCACACATTTAATATACATTTCCATTTCCCAATTCTGTAGAACTGACAACACTATAACCTTTTGAAATTAACTTTGACCCAAAGATTCTTTCCTTGCAAAAGCTACTGTCAATACCGATTGCAATGAATATATTAAATTGTATTCAAGCCCTGGATTTGAAACTAAAGTCACACAGAAATGTACGCTACATGCTCATTCTAGCAGCACAAAAGGATTTCAAAGACTGACATACTTCAATTAAAGCAAATGAGTAGACATAAAATTGTAGAATGCCACATCCCTCCATAATTATGCACTTAACAGTCTGAGTTCAGTTTTGCCTACTTAAACTCTGTTCCTGTGAGTAGTATCCCATAATGCCCAGTACAATGAGATTATTTAAATTTGTAACAGGTGAATCAAGCACTGGAGAAGCTGAATAAAATAATATTCAATTTATAATTTATACATATTTAAAAGAGCTTAAGGTGTATTAAGGTGTAAGGTATAAACTACAATAAACGTTAATAAATTATTAATGGTGCATTCCAACAATAATTAAAGATGGGCTTGATTCAAATAGAATTCCTGCAGGGGAAAACATGCACATTTTATTTT
This sequence comes from Neophocaena asiaeorientalis asiaeorientalis, assembly GCF_003031525.2. Classification (NCBI taxonomy): domain Eukaryota; kingdom Metazoa; phylum Chordata; class Mammalia; order Artiodactyla; family Phocoenidae; genus Neophocaena; species Neophocaena asiaeorientalis. The sequence continues at coordinate 4,274,100 of NW_020173204.1, read as the reverse complement.
ATGATTTAAATTCTGCAGAGAGCACAGTTTGATATGCAACACTTCAGAGAATTACAAGCTCTAGAAACAATCAAGTTTCATTTAAATGATAAAAATTAATACAGATGTTATTTTAAATTAAATTTGAAGCACTTTTATAGGCAGAAAAAATGATTATGGAAATTATGAACCTTAAAATACTTGTAATCCACCAAAGATGATGTTTTAAATTGCAATCAACCTGTCATAGTAATTTTCCTCTTTAAAAATATATGTTAAGAGAGTAATTTTGGTTCAGAAAGTCAGTTTTCAGCTCTTTGTCATCTTTATTCCCAAATTAAAACTTGTAAGACTGATGATTTACGGGTCAAAATGTGAAGGTTCACAAAAATACTAAAAGTCTTTTGTGAAGAATTAAAGCAACACAGCTGAATAAAAGTTAAGGAAAAGATGGTTACACCTCAGAAAGCAAATAGGTGGCAAAAAGCAGGAAGATTAAAAACACACTCATACCAATGGCAAACTGACATTTTCCACCCGTACAGAACATCTTACTGTTATCACAGACTTGATGTGGAAAAGTATTTATTTACCAAATGGAATACGTACAAATTTTGTTTTGTTAAGACACCTAACACAGAGCAGTTAACAGGTGAATATACCTTAAAATACCCTTTGAGTTGGCTCTGGCTTTATTAAAACTAAAGGAAAAACAAAGCCATACCCATCGGAAAGTGCATTGTGGCCACGAGGGAAAACTTGCGGACCTTTAGCGGGATGAGAGTTCAACAGGTCACGTCATGAAATCCTGTGGCCTTCATTCTCCAACACCAGACAATAAAAAACCTCATGTTCCTTTCAAACTCCCAGCAGCTGAACCTGAATGAGGAGCCTGAAATTTAGCATGGGGAAAACTAAACACTGATGTTCAGCCAGATTTTCATTGCGTGGTTTTGGAAACGGTGGATAAATTGTACATCAGCCTAAGGTATTTCCAGACATTAGGCAGCCTTCATAGTAAAGGATGCTTTGACTTCTACCCCAAACCTCACTGTTCTATACTTTAAATTTATTTTAAGTTATCTTTGAGTACTAAGACATACAATATGTGGGATGTTTAATATCTAGGCCCAGAATGTCGTGGCTCCAGGAGCAAATGCTCTGAAAGGCAATGCCAGTTTGAGATGATGTTTTAGCACACAAGCCATTATGCCTCATTTAACTTTCCTTAAATCCCTGAAATAGATGAGCAATAACACAGTGATTGTCTTAAATAATTTATTATGTATGGTATCACATAATAAATTTGAAGGCTCAACCCAAAATTCCTGGTTGTGTGATTATTGGCCATTTTTGGATGTTTGTTAGGTAATAAAATGCATTTCATTAAATAGATTTCCTCTGAAGTAACTGCATACATCTATATTTACGTAAGTCCATTGAAATGTACTCTTTCAAAAGGTGTTTAAGGATCTGTTCTTCCTGTAGTGTTCTGAATTTTCTGTCTCTGTAGAATGGTAAAAGATAATCTGGAGATGCAGAAAGAGAAGGCATTATTCCTGTCCTGTCCCTTGGTTCAACAGAACCATCTTTTTCTTTTTCTTTTTTTTTTTTAAGATTCTGTATATATGTGTTGGCATACGGTATTTGTTTTTCTCTTTCTGACTTACTTCACTCTGTATGACAGACATAGCACAGGGAGATCAGCTCGGTGCTTTGTGACCACCTAGAGGGGTGGGATAGGGAGGGTGCGAGGGAGACGCAAGAGGGAGGGGATATACGTATAAGCATAGCTGATTCACTTCGTTATACAGCAGAAACTAGCACACCATTGTAAAGCAATTATACTCCAATAAAGATGCTTACAAAAAAAAGAGAGAATACATTACGTAAGTATTACTTTATTCTCATATCATGCTTAATGTTTGCAAGGTAGGGTGGTAGGTATACAATTATAGTATCAATGTAGAAATAGTAGGTAAACAGGCTTTGTGTCATTGTCAGTGACTCAGTTTATAGTTACAGAATATTAAGGGAGAAACTCGAATATAAAGTCACTGCTCAGCCATAAGATAAGGAAAGACTAAATCTTCCCATTTGCAATAACACAGATGGACCTGGAGGGCGTCATACTTGGTGAGGTAAGTCAGACAGAGAAAGACAAGTACTGTATGTTTCCACTTATATGTGAAAATTTTAAAAAATAAAACAAATGAACAAATACAACAAAACAGAAACAGACTCACAGATACAAAGAACAAACTAGTGGCTATTTGAGGGAAGGGGCTGGGGAGAGGACCAAAACAGGTACGGGAATTAAGAGATAGAAAACTACTAGGTATAAAATAAGTCACAGGGCTATAATGTACATCATAGGGAATGTAGCCAATAGTATTTTAGAATAACTTTATAAGGAGTATAAGCTATAAAAATATCAAGTCACTATGTTGTACACCTGAATTAATGTAACACTGCAAGTCAACTATATGTCACGTAAAAAAACGGTCACTTCTCTAGCTTTATAGAACTTTGATTTCACAAAGCTGTAACTCTGGGAGGGGTCTATGAATATAAAAGGGTATGTTCGAGCCGGTATATGTTAGGAATATGAGTTAATGCTTTGTTTACATTTGGGTCCAGCCTAAATATTTTAACTGGCCAATATATTCCTTAATCTGTCCTTAAACTTTAAAAATCTATTTAGACTCTTTAGACTTTGCTTTATACCGGTATCTGTTTTAATAAGGCTACGTAGGGTTAAAAATGTTTCAGTAATAGAATCTTTCAGTACAGAATCTGATGAAACTCACAGAAGCTAAATCTGCCATAATAATAACTCATATACTAACATTCTATTTTCGGCTACTTTTGCTTAATTACAGAATGTACGTACTACCTTTGTTTAAAGGTGAAAAATATTCTATTGTTGAGGGTTTAACAATACTGGGCTTAATAGCGATAACTTTCTATGTATCTAAAAGTTACCTTGATTAGGAAAGACTATCGATTCTTACAACAGATAAATACTATGTTTAATTGTTAAGAAGAGAGTTCTTATTATTCACATGTGTTGCAATGGTTTGTGAAACAGACATCTAAGCATATCATTTTGATGAGTCTTTTGTCTTTAAACTATGTCATTCTTAAATAGTTGAATAACCATAAGAAATACAAATGAAATGCAACACAACTTGCTGATAGACCTCTTCCACTTAATAGAGCTTGCTTACCACCTGGGATAAGATAAAAATTGTAAGTCTGCTACAACAGGCAAAGCCATAATAAAAAATGAGAAATTCTGGAATCAAACCAAGTTTCATCTCCCCAGGTAGAGAGATGTGGTCTGTGATCATTTGGATAACATATAGTATCAGCGATCAATTAAAGCTATATGATAACTGAAAATGTTGGAATGTGGTCATTTTTTTAATCTAACATTTTATTCTGTCATAACTTTTTGTAATTTTTCAATAAAACCTCTATTTTAGATGTGCTCTAGATACTAAAAACTATTACGGCAAAGATCATGCGTCACGATAAAAGTAGATAATTTACTTTTTCAGGACATCGAAATAGCACTGAATAACTTACTTCTTCACCATCTTTCTATGGCAAAGGATGCATCCTAGTTTTTGACTCATCCTTTTAACCCATCTCCCTTCTTTTTTTTTTTTTTGCCATGCCACGTGGCTTGCAGGACCTCAGTTCCCCAACCAGGGATTGAACCTGGGCCAGGGCGGTGAAAGCACTGGAACACCAGGGAATTCCCAAACCGTCTCTCTTCCAGTCCTACTGTCTGAAAGGAAGAGGGCAATTCTGTGTGTGTTGGGCTCTGCACTGTAAACCAGCTCTTGGCATACGGCCTGGCCCACTAATATCTTTCAATAAACATTTATTGAATGGATAAATGAATGGAAACCAGACTCTAGTATATAAAACACAAGCCAATATTTGTTTTAAAATATCACTCCAATAAGTGGCTTTTTTCACAATCATCATCAAGATTGAAATAATTTTGAACTTCCTTAGAAAAGACAAATTGACATGATGAAAAGAAAGAGTACTTCGGACTGTGAGCAAAGAATCCTGGATTTTCACTTAAAAAAACTATGAATATACATCTGCCTCTAAAACTCTACAGTGATACTTGATATGAATTACTCAGAATGCTTTTTGAGAAATAAAGGTATTAATGTGTTGCTTTATTTGTTCAGCAAGAATTTAAGGCAGCCTCCTCTATCCTGACCCCTGGTTTTACGTATCTTCTAAACAAAAAGTGGGGTAAAGGGTGAGACGCCAACTCCTTTACAATCTGCTATACTCAAGTTCCTACAATCATAAGGAAACTATCAATCATGGATACTTCTGTTGCTGTCTTCTTAGCCTGAGGGAAGCCAGGTTAGAGCCCTATACATGGCACCGCAAGTCCTGGTTTCCTGGATTTGATGTGTTATATGCAGATCCAACACACAGAGGACTTATCTGTGCCATAGACAAATTCATGTTTGCAGAAGCTAAGCTTACCGAGAAGTCAGTCAAATCAAAATCCGTGTCACACTGCTTGCTTAGTTTTATAAAGTCAGTCTTATTTTGATAATTGGCTGGGGATTCCCTGGTGGCGCAGTGGTTAAGCCGCCTGCCAATGCAGGGGACACGGGGTCGAGCCCTGGTCCGGGAAGATGCCACATGCCACAGAGCAACTAAGCCCGTGTGCCACGACTACTGAGTCTGCGCTCTAGAGCCCGTGAGCCACAACTACTGAGCCCACGTACCACAACTACTGAAGTCCGCGCGCCTAGAGCGCGTGCTCCGCGACGAGAAGCTACCACAATGAGAAGCCTGCGCACCGCAATGAAGAGTAGCCCCCCGTTCGCCTCAACTAAAGAAAGCCCATGCGCAGCAACGAAAACCCAAGGCAGCCAAAAAAAAAAAAAAAAAATTGGCTGGAGCTCCATTAAAACACCATTACAAAAAAGAAAAGTTTTAGAAACCTTTGAAGTTGAAGGGTGATGATGTTTCCCTAGAATGAAATTTTGGATGGTAATTAATACAAAGCAGTAAACAGTCTTAGAACTTCCAGCCAGTGTGATGTTGGATGAGAGACCTGTTCTCTTTGGTTAGATTAAGTCTGAGGTCTTGTAGAGATGGATGATTCTATAATTTTAATACTTCAGATTCCATTTAAATGCATGTACCAGGAAAAACCAGTGAGTTGGGGTAATTGGGAACATAAAACAAACCTTGACAAGTCTGACTTTAAGAGGTAAGCAGATTTGCTCTGTATTTATTCTCCCATGGATTTGCCATAGAAAGTGAACCTGAATATCCTTAAAAGAAACAATTATGAACTAATGAAGTTCCACAACTCTGTAGTCCATCCCGCTTCACCGAATCGCTAGAAGTCATGTCTGATTGCTGTTAATCACAAACGAGGCTTCACTGAGTTCTGTGGTTTGCTCACACATTGCTCAGGCCCATCATACACCTGAGGTGGAATTCTTCTCCAGTGCCAAAGCACTGTGCTTCATATTAATAACAAAATTACCCCGCCTAATATTAAGAAAGCAGACGCTGAGGAACTGGAGAAACCGCTCCCCGGAACACTGAGACCCCAAGTCATTTAGATGTACAGCTTCTCAACTGTACCTATTGGTTATTTCAAAACACCTCAGTCTCTGCAGCAGCCCTTGAAAACACATTTATAATGAAATCCTGAGAAGGTAATTCATCAAATGGTGATGTGAATTGGAACAGGTCTTACAGTAGTTTTGTTGTGAAAAAAAGAAGTCCAAAAAGCCAAAATGAGTAGCACTTTACAGAACACACAGAAGTGGGTAACATCAAATCAACTTTCCTGCTACAGGAATCTCCAAGGTCTTTACAACAATGACGAGGATCGGTGGCCATCAGCCAAGGCCAGGGACCGTCGAAACAGCACAGCTGTGAGAGCGGCCGCCTCCTGGTCTGGGCACCAAGGTCTAAATAAAATGCAGGGATTTCTGAAAGGGCTTCGTTTCTTTCTTATGTTTCATTATTTATCTAACAAATGTTCAAATGTAGACAACACATCCCTTGGCCACAATTTTCCATAGATTAGCTTTTAATTTTCAGCCAGTGGTCTTACCTACTGCGGGTCTTAATATTGAAAGTAAACAGTGATTCTGATTGGAATGAAATGTTATGGCAATATTTCATACTGGGATCACTTTCTGCAGATGTTTTCATTTTATTTTCTGTTTATTCAACCTTGCAGGGAAGCCAATATTAGTAACATACATGATATAATTCAAAACTTTATTTTTTGAGTGCAGAAACCATTTGAAAGGGTATCAAATTACACTGAAGGTTATGTCTATATAGCAAAATTGCATAGTTAATTTATGCAGAATGAAGGGAAATCATTAGCCTATATGCTTTATGAGTTACTTGTATAACAACTGTCAATTTTTTAATGAAAATAACAGTATGGCTATATACGTGTGTGTATGAGTGTATGTGTATATATAAATACATATATGTATACATCAATTGCAAGGGAATTTAGTGTTAATCACTGTATCTGGATTTATTTTAAAATCTAAGAGAACTAAAATTCTACCATTTATGGAATAAACTCATTTAGTATGATGCATGTTACTGGCAGATTTATTAACATGTATAGCTGTCTCATATATATTCATACTATAAAAGACCTTCAAATTGCAAAATACAACTTCTATAAAAAATAATGTGCCCTATCTAAAAAAGTACCAAATCCAAAATACAATATCCCACACCAATGTGCTAAAATATAGAAGAAAAAAATCAGTATTTTAGTATTTTAGTAATAAGCACACAGACTGATTTAATTTACATATTTTGTTCTATTATGTACATTTTTGTATGATTTTATGGAAGTGAAATCTAAATAGTTTCATGCCACTAAGAATCTTAAAAATTACCTTTTATCATTTTTGTAAAACATTTATCTAAACCAACAAGCTCTACAATAGAGAAAAATTATGCGGAAGTGTGTGTGTGAGAGACAATGAGTATGCATGAATCCACTTAGAAATACCCAAAGGAAAATTTCTGTTTAAAAGTGACACGGACTACAAGCCTTCTAAGTATCAGTGCTTCCGCGTGAAAAAATTCAGTACGAATCTTTGTTCACGTTGTTATGGGTTATATTTCAATATAGGTGTACAGCAGATACAATTTTGTGATAATCTGCATAAAAAGATGCTTACTTTTACCCAGAAAATACAGAATATTTCTTCTCTGTTTATTGCCCACAAAAGTTAACCAACACACTGTACATATATTAGGAAAACGTAGGTAAAACCTGTTCCTAATCTATTTGAAAAGATGAGAGTGTTCAGACCCTGCTTTCAAACTTAACATTGAAGCAAACCAAAAACAAAATATATTTTTTCTGTGATTAACTATGAGCATTATTATTCACCTAAACACTTCTTTTCTCAAGACGCACAACCAAGAAGGTAACACACAATTCATATTGACTTTTTAAGGACTGCTCATTATTAAACCTATTTAGAAAAATGTATTTTCAAGAATATGTTAAAAATAAAATAAAGCAAGGCCATTTTAGAATTCTCTACTAGGAATACAAGTAGTGAGCATTTTTTAAGTGTCTCTTTAATAGAATGATTTTCTTTCTCTCCTTTTCCTTCTCCTTCTCTTTCTTTCTTAATAGAAAACATTCAGGTGAATTTTACTCTGGAGTTCAAATATCTTTCTCCTTCTTAATAAAGAGCTAAAACAATCTTTTTAACAAGGAGATAAAAAGTCATTTGAAACACAAGGAAATGAAAAACACACCTTCTAAATCCTTCTTCTAAGAGTACTGTTTCTCTATGAGTTTAAATTATCTTTGTCGTATTTCAAACTTCATTTAGCCCACTCTGCATTTAACAACAGTCATCACTGTTTTCAAAGCACTGTTACAGCACTGTGATTAAATTTAAGAATGTTAAGGGTTATTTTCACACTTTTTCAACAGAAGCACTCAAAGACATACAGGAAGCGGAACAATTCATCAACAGTCTGCGTCCATCATGATACAGCGATTATTCCAACTCCCGCTATTTTTTCCCTAGTCGATACCATCCTGATGCTGTGGTTCAGTTATATACAGAAAAAAATGCACGTCATGTCTGTCTCCATTAGCAGACCCTGCACAAAAAGGGTTACAGTTTATCTTTGTGAAGATTTCTCTTAGGAGCCTTTAAAAAAGTGTGAGCATAAGCAGAAATGCATATAGCTATGATGTCTGAGTTCATATTTGTAGCAAGATTCTTTTTAATGTACCTATTAGCGGGAGCTAAACAGTTTGAATGTTGAAAGGAAGGGGCATGTAATTGATGTATAGTTCAACAGTGGATGGAATGCAGAGCTCATTAAAGAGAATACATTTTATATAGCGTCTTGAATTTCAGACAGTGCTGAAACCTTGGTGCTTAGTAACCACGCTAGTTCGAAATAAAGAATTCAATGTGCAACATCTTTGCTCTCCTTCACATAACTCACTCACTAAACTGTGGGCAAAATGAAGCTTTGAATTCAGCCTCAATCCAATACGATGATTTTATTTAAGGAAGAAATCTGACTGATTTACAATAGTTACAGATTGTAGAAGTTTTTAATAAGGGCATATTATCTCCCAAGAGGTGCAATGTTATTGCAGATTCTACGGTGCCAACCACATTCCGACTCAAACATAGAGGGAAAAAAGGACTTGTTCAAAGCTAGCCCTAGGGGGAGCAAATTGGGTTCTTGCCTAGAGCTCACACGCTTTTGGAGAAGGGATGGAATTTGAACACTTGCTACAGGTACTGCTGTCCGTTTCATATAATAACCTGCGGCTATCTGTGCCAAGCTTCCAGGAGGCTGCAAGACTTCATGCTTAGAACGGCATCAAGACAACCTGACACAAGCTGGATATAGGATGCCTCAGGGCAGCCTTGAAGCGGAGTGAAGGTTATTGTGGCTAAACGAATGAAACTAGACAGAAAAACTGTTGGCGGCGGCTTAGAGAGGGCAGGTGATTCTTGGTAGTTTCAGGCATAAAATTTTTAGGGGAAGTGGTCACACCGGCATAAGTTTAGATGACTATCAAACCTAAGCTGACTCGTCTCCCCCAGCTGCTGTATTTATTGCCACCTACGTTATGGCGATGCTAATCTATAAATGAGTCTGTTGCTTCGCTATTCATGGGTCCTAGGGCCATGCTGCCACGCGATCCAGTCCAGAGTCGATCCAATGCAGAACGTTTACTAAAATTATAAACCGCTACCTGACCTTGGTCTTTAAAGACACAGGAAGCAAAGGGAATAGACGTCATTTTTTAAAAACTGGATTGGGAATTACTACGTGAATTAATTTCACTGTTAGCATTCCAGAATAAACAGATAAGAAATAAGACAGATAAAAACATACTATACTAAAAGGCACTGTGAGATATATCACCATAGGGAAATCACTCATAATCAAACAAAGAAAATGCATAGAAAACTTTCTGATTCAATGATTTACATCTTTCTGATTCAGTGATTTACATGCGAATTTTAGTTTTATAGTGCCAATAGGTTCAAGGTAGCACACACGCACACACACACACACACACGCACACACACACACACACACACAGGATATGGCACCTGGTTCCCTATCCCATAGCTCAGAGACCAGGCTCTTGTAAACTTGGAGGGGGAAACTGTCTGTGGGCTTATGCATAGCTGAGGGGCTTGTAAAGCTGTCTTGAAAGGAATTTTGAAACTACACACTCACATATCCCAGAAACGCACAGAATTCTCTCTCTAACACAGGTGGAGAAATGTATTATGGGAGCCGACAGCTGTGCAGCATGGCAGCTTGAGGCGAGCTCTTCTCCCTGGAGCTAAGGCACAGATTTGTGTGCTTCTGGAAGAAAATGTGAGAGGGGGATGAAAGACACACTACTGTACCCGATCTGGAAGGACTGAGCTCTTTCAGGGCTCAAGGGATAAACATACTATATTGTTCTGTTTTGTTTTCTCAGCTTTTTTACAGCTGCATCATCGGTAGATCAGGAATACGGAGTCGACGGTTTTTTGGTTCCCTCTACCACCTCTACCGCATAATGCCCCTTTCTAATTATTATGGTCAAATGGAGGTAAAGATACTGCAGTTACAAAGTAAACCAGATAAAACAATCACTTTTGAAGTATATATTTCTTTGACTTGGGAAGGTAAGTTGGTAAGGTGTGGAAAATATAAATAATCAGCATCATCGTTTATTGAAATAGAAATTCGTATCTCTGACATCACTCATGACGATTTCAGGAAAAAAATTACTCTTCACTCTTTCAATCCAGCAGAATAATCTGAACTTTTACAAATACTTTGAGTGCCAAACTATGATTTTTGGTGAAAATTACTTTTGTTTCTGAAAAATTATAGACCCCAGCAATCACAGAGAAAAATAGTAAGGACTAATATTAGCCAGAGACCAGGCTCAACATTAGCTGTTTTCCACAATTACTTCCTTCAGTGCTCATAACAAGTCTTAGAGGTGGGTAATTTTATTATCTGCATTTTACAGATGAAGAAACTGGGTCTCAAAGAGGTGAAGTGACAAGTGACCTTGAAGGCATCTGTACGATGTCAATTTCTGCAATGCTTCAAATGGCCAAGCACTGTCACCAAATTATGCATCAGGTTCAAATAAAACAGCAGCAACAACTAAAAGATGCATTGAGATTCCAATATTCTCAACCATGGGCGGGAGGGGAAAGACGGGTATCTCTTCGGTGAAGATGTTGGCAGAAATTAGGTAGGGAATGCAATGAATCCAATGTTTTGAGCAAAACTGGGTTCACCTTGCAAGTGCCATTCAAAGAAAAGAGAGGGCTTCCCTGGTGGCGCAGTGGTTGAGAGTCTGCCTGCCGATGCGGGGGACATGGGTTCGTGCCCCGGTCCGGGAAGATCCCACATGCTGCGGAGCGGCTGGGCCCGTGAGCCATGGCCGCTGAGCCTGCGCGTCCGGAGCCTGTGCTCCGCAACGGGAGAGGCCACAGCGGTGAGAGGCTCGCGCACCGCAAAAAAAAAAAAGAAAAGAAAAGAAAAGAGAATTTCTTAGTTTAGAAAAATCATATTCAATAGAATGTTTAAAAACGATATCCAATAAAATTAACAAGTACTCTGTAATAGAAGACAGGTAGAAACATGTTTGCAAACACAATAAAGCTTAGGCCGTAGGTGTTAACCGATTACACTGCTGGACACGGCAGATACCAAAAATAATTTGTGAACTGGCGAAACATCCCAGGGAGAAATCCTAAATGCAATCAACCTCTGATGATGAGCAAGAGAGGAAGAGAACAGGATGGAGGAGAAAGAGAAGATGTAATGCATGTGTGCACACACACACGTACCCATGCACACACACACACGCGTGCCCACATGACCAGGGTGCTTTCAGTGAAAAGGAAGAACAAAATAAGCCCTTAATAAAGGCAGAGAAGCTCTACCAGAATTAGTGGATAATAATTTTAAAAGATCTGTAGAAAGACAGCTGCATAGGGTAAACTGATGGAATCAAATATTCTTTGGTGGCTGTGTACAATTACTCGTGAGACATTAGACATCGTGTAAATGAGGATACATCCTTTCTTTTATCAGAACAATGAGGAAGCGTAGATGAAGCCTCTTTGTTGTACACATTCACCACAGTTTTCTCTCTTCTGCTTCATTTTAATAAAACAGCCGCACCACTAACAGCTGTGGAACTGACTTTAAAAATTACGAGTCTAGCGATCACTATTAAATTGGAATGATTCCAACAACTTAGGGAGGAAATATAAGTAAATATAGAAAGACAGGTTTCAGAAACTCAGTTCATGTCTATTGTGTGAAATAAATTAACCATGATTCATCCTATTGATTCCCCAGAGCCGCCTTATTATACAGACCCGTGGACCTAAGATCTATTCATCTTACGTGATCACTACCAAGTCAGAAGTTTGGTAAAAAATAACATGATCAAATACAGGTGCATCTGGGCATCTGTTTTTGTGATTTTATCAAAAGCGCTCATAACTTAACTCATCAGCCTCTGTTCAGTTCATAGGAGTCTTGTGTGTTCTCCAACATCCAAGAGACACCAGTCAAGTATTTTTGCTTTGGTGCTAGTCATGAAAAGGGATAATTAATAAAACGACTTGCCCAGCATGTCAAAAACAATCACCATAAAAAAATCCTCTGATCTCTGTTTCTTACCACTCATGTTTTATCACAAAAATGGTAATAAACAACACTGACTTTATGCAAATTCAAAATCCACTGTTTTCTACAATTATAACTATGACAAAAAGTCTGGTGCAGATATCCATATTACAACTTTTTAATTTATCTGCACTATCACTTGTCACAAAATGAAAAAAATGCATGTTGCCAATTAATTTTTGAGAGGTTTTTGTAAAAATAAAGACGCTGTAAACCATACACTTATCTTTAGAGATTTTTCAGCTGGCACACCATGACTCCACTGAATGTTTCATCATCATACAAAGTCACATCATTTTAAGAAAAGTCCAACGGGACGTGACTGTTTAACATCTTAGAAGGCCGTGCTTTCAGAACACAAGGGACATGGGCTTTTGAACTTGGTTTCAAAAACTGGCTCCATCGTTTAGAGATCTTGAGCGAGTCATTCAACCTTGCTGAACCTCAGTCTAATCAGGTGTAAGTAAGAAAAAGACTGTTTATTTTCCTGAATATAAGATAAAATGAGATAATATGTGCATCTCATTCTTTCAGCATTCAGTGAATACTGGTTATCTAGCATGTGCCAGACACTATTTTCAGTACTGGAGGACACAGTCTTGAACATGGCAAAACTCAGCCTCACGGAACTTACTTTCTAATGGGTGGAAGAGGGACAGCAAATAAACATATTACAAATTAATTAAAAATACATACATACATACATATATCAGTATAATGTTAGGGACAAATGCAATGAAGGGATCGGTGATGGGATGAGTGGGTATTACCATATATGTTTAGATTCTCTACAAATATTAATATATTTTGTGTTCTTTCTTTTATCCCTCCTTCCTTTGAATCTCTCTTCCAAGGATTACAACCAAGACCGAAAACATGCACACATGCACACACACATACACAGCAAGTTGGATACTGGTTTGGACTACGTTAGTGAGCATCTCTGCATTTTAAAGCTATTTTTCTTAGGCTATTTTTTTTTTCTCCTTCACTAAGTACATAACCATTCTATGTATTACTGTGCAAGCATACTGAGGTGGAAGGCATGCTATGGCCTTGTATCTTTCTATCTTCTTTGTATCCTTCCCCAACATTTTGGAGTATATACGTGCAGGTGTGTAGGATATGATCTGTACAGCTTAATTAAACGCTGCCCAATAAAACAGAAGTACATTGAAAAAAACAGGATAATTAATTTTTACTTTTTAAACAATTTCCTGATCAACTGTCTTAGGGATCCTTATTCTTCAAAAAGGTCCACTTAATTTTTTTTTCTAAAATACTGTATGATTTCAAGGATTTGCTTGGTCAAATAAATATCACTGTATAAGTAATCATATACAATGATTGTCATTGCTCTTTTAAAATTGCTATACTTGCTTCTCTTCTTCCAGTTTTATTTTGTCGTAATTGACAGACGGCAACTGTACATGTTTAAGGAGTACAACAGTGATCTGACTTCCATACATTATGAAATAATGACCACGACAAGTTAGAGAGCACCCATCACCTCACAGAGATACACAATTTAAAAAACAGAAAAAATATTTTTTCCGTTTGATGAGAACTCTTAGGACTACTGTCTTTACAGCTTTCGTATGTAACAGCAGCGTTAATTCTATTCATCACGTTGCACGTTACATCACTAGCACTTACTCATCTTATAACTGGAAGATTGTGCCTTTTGACCGCCTTCATCCCATTCCCCCTCCCCTCCCCCCCACCTCTGGAAACCTCCGATCTGGTCTCTTTTTCTATGAATTTGTTTGTTTTTGAAGTACAGTTGACCTACAGTACTATGTTAGTTTTTCTTACACAACACAGTGATTCAATATGTCTACACACTTCAAAACGATCACCATCCTACGTCCAGTTACCATCTGTCACCATACAAAGATGCTACATTACTTACTGGCTAAACTCCCCACAATGTATACTCCCCATTTACTTTGCGACTGGAAGTTTGTACCTCTTAATCTCCCTCACCTATCTCCCTCCTCCCTCGATCCCCTTCCCCTCTGGCAACCACCTGTTTGTTCTCTGTATCTGTAACTGTTTCTGTTTTACATTCGTTCATTTGTTTTGTTTTTTAGATTCCACATATAAGTGAAATCATACACTATTTTTATTTCTCTGTCTGACTTATTTCACTTAGCACAACATCGTCTAGGTCCATCCATGTTGTCGCAAATGGCAAGATTTCATTCTTCAGTAATATTAAAATTGCTATACTTATAAATGTCATTCACAGTTCCTAATCACCTGAGTTTGCCAATGTTACAAGTCAACAGGGAGTTGGCATAACTGTAGCAAAAGTGCAAATAACGTATCATTCATTCATTTCAACCTTCACTGCTGTGAAAATTAAACTACATCTAAATATACATATATATGTGTATGTGAGTTTATACATATATACAATTTACAACAGAGTTGGGTATACAGTAAGTACTCAATAAATGTTAATTACTTCCAGCTTTTCCTATCTAAGCTCTTACAATACCTTCCATAACTGATTTCCTACCTCTAGTCTCACCAGGCTTTGTTCCATATTCCAACTGTCACTGGGTAACCTTTCCAAAAAACAAATGCAGGCGTATCACTGCTTTTAATGTTTCCTTATCACTTTATCATGGAACACAAAGCCCTTAGATAGAGTAAAGGCGTTCCCACTCTTCTCTGTGTATTCCCAGCATCTCCTTCTTGCCTCCCTCCGGGGCTGACAATACTCTATGACAAGCCATCTTTCCCTGTTTTTGTCACCATGCTTACATTGTGAGCTACTCCTAACAGGGAACCCATCTCATTCACCCTAAGAACTCAGTGGGTGTTCAGAAGCTGTTTGGTAAATGAATGGACAGTTAATTGAACAGATAAAAATATGTGCCAACAATAGGTTGCAAACAGACATGAACGTTTGTTCACTGTTTTTAATAATTTGTTTAGTTGAAGGTCTCTTTTGCACAAACCCATCTGTTGAAGAAACATATTTTGCGGAAGTGCTCCCCTGATTTGGGATGGTTTTGCCCTTAAGATGCTTTTGTTGATATATACACCCAGGAATCATTCTAAAGAGAATTATCACCTTGCTTTCCCCATCTCCCCATATTTCCCTAATAGACACACAGCCTGTAAAAGGACACACGGCATCTCTCCAAAGTGCTGCTTTTAGAAAGAGAGAGAAAGCAGCACCCTCTTGCTTATTTTACACGTCTTCCCCTATGAAGACAAGATTCTCACACGGGCACTCAAGAGCTCCCTCACAGAATGCCCTCCTATCTTTTCAATGTCGTCAGCAATGGCCCTGAACTCCAGCAGGTCTTATAGCGACTCTGACCCTCAACATAACCTTGCAGATTCTCTCCTCCGATGTTTTGCTTGTCTCTTTCTCACACAAGGAAAGCTATGGTAGATGTGAAGACGTACGGCCCACATGTCCCTTTTAAGTAGGGACTGTGTGCCCAGTCTTTACCTAAATTGAGGGCAGGGCACCAACAGACAGCGTCCGGGTCCAGCAGCTTCAGGACAGATCAACCTCAGCTGCAGAAGAACACCTGACCCAAAGTAAGCTCTCCCATTTCTGATGACCAATCGAGAAAGGGTCAGAAGGTCCGTTCTGGCCGATTCAGGATCCTCTTACGGGGAAGACTGGCTGCAGGCTTCCTGCTGGGCTGGCAGAGGCTGTGCCGCTATTTCCTAGTTCAACTTCTCTCTGCGCAGTCCGGACTCTGCCCTGCCTTTCCCTCACATACACTCATTCCTAATACACATCTTGAACCCCAGCTCCATCTCAGCATTTGCTCCCAGAGAACCCAGCTGGCGACAGATGGCCCACATCACCCGTCATTTCATGGCCAGCTCACATTTTCCGGGTCTCTCTTGACTGTTAAGGCCCAGCTTGAACGGATCCTGCTCTACTTTTCCTAGCACTTGCTACCTTAGCAATTCAGTGTGAGGAGCGTTTCCTTTTGTGTGTATATAACTCATGAGTGTCACTGTTCCTTATCGATGTGAAGCCACGTCCTACGGTCGGGGTCATCTCACTCTTTCTCCTTCTGTCCACGGCAGGTGGTACAATACGTCACAGGAAGAACTACTTAATATTTACTGAATGGAAAGTAATACATCTTAGATAATTCATTTTTCCCCCTCCACTTATCTGTAAGTCATTTTTAAGGTAATTTGGTTAATCTTAAATTTGAAAAGTAAGTTCCTATGCACATTTCTCCATATATATATATATAATTTGAGTAATGCAATGCACTTCCCTGGAAGTGCTATAAAGGAAAACATTTAGAGTTTAGAAGCATTGTTACATTCTTGGTTCAAGATCTATGTATCAACCGAGGTGTAATTTTTAAAATCCCACATCCAGGGGTAAGACGAGTTAACAATTAACGTGAAATCAGCACTGGATAACGTAGTAAAATAAAGCCTAAACAAAGCACTAGCAAACACATTAATATCTCTAAATTATATTTGACAGAATCAATTCTGTTTGGTTATGATGTAACAAGTTAAATTTTAGGCTCTATTTGAAATAAAGTATCATTTAAATTACTAGCAAAGGTATTGCAGATAGCTGTTATCATAAAAAATAAAGGTGCATTTAACTCACAAGTAACAAACCACCTCCTCAGAAGATGGGATGGTCTTCTAATTATTTCTAATAGAAACAAGCGGCATTTTTCCTTTTATTTTTCTATGGAAACCTGGGAAGATTAGGGGAAATCTTTATTTAGATGTTTGATTCTTACTCAGCTCCTCCGAAGCTTTCAGTTAAATCTAGAAATTGTGATGCAAGTTGGCAGAATGTAGATTTAAACTTAAAAAAAAAAAGTTTGCAATAACATAAATGTGTGTTCCCAGAAATGAAAACCCTACTTTAACTTCCTACACGTGTCCTTCTGTTGATTAGAACAGAACTGTGCTCCAGCTGTTAAAGTTTCTTTTATTCTTTTCAGAGTTGAAAGACACACATGCTCTGTCCTTGAAACTCTTAATAACTCTGCCTCTGATTGCTTGTTTCTGAGGAAATATTAAGTTTTGTTTCTGTTTTTTTTAAAACTGTTGCTTTTTTTCTCTGTTGCTACTTAGAGTAGTATGATATTTATATCAAACCTTCCTCCTTTTAAGAGCAGTAAACTAGTATATAATTTTAATCCTTTGGATACCACTTTGTTGCATGGTAAAACTGATTTTTGTCTGAAATATATAGGTTGCAGATAGCCTACGTGTTCATTTCTTTCCATATAGTACTTTAAGGCAAGATAAGCTTAAAAACGTGCTTAATGGGATCAATGATTAGCTGATGGCCTTTCTTATGGGAGAGTTGCACTTGTATTGGCAATCACTTATGGACAGAGAAAACAATGCCTGGATTGGAGTCTGAAAACTATGATGAAAGCCCACCTCAGACCATCTTTTGAGCATAGAGAAGGAAAATGTCTTTGTCCTCCCTTGACACTTTGGCTTTGGGAAAGGAGCAGGGGTCTAAAACAGGCTAAAAGGATAAATAAACATATTTGATATATTATTTTACGTAAGAGACTCTCAAAAGATGGATACTTCTTGTCATCTTCACAAACAATATACCATGTTTTCTAAAACACTTTACCAGAACTGTTGTAGTCCAAGGGAAGAGGAATTTCCCCTGAGATAACAGCACATACTCTGAAAGTAATCCCAGGTATGAGGATTAGAAAGATAACTTGAAGCTTCATTTCTTTTATCTTATCACATCTTTGCTCCCTCATAGGAGTATAAGTGATAAGTTCTGTTTCAAAGAACACTGCATTGGAGCTGTACAAACTGAAGCAAAAATTTTTCCCAACTTGTTATGGGCGAGAAGGAAGGAAAGACTGTCTGTCCCTTACTGACTCTCGGAAAGTTTATATAACGCATGTGACTGAAATGTCCCATCTTCAGGTCTGTGCTTAAACCTGGAGAGGGCAAATCGTAGCAAATTTGAAGTGGGCACATTCAACGCTTTAGCAGACCGGTGATGCTCTTCGGCATAAACTGCACCGAGGAAGACAGTACAATTTAACCACAACAAGAATTTTTCAATACAGAAGACTTCTGGCACTGGGGTACGAGAGAGAGAGTGGCCTAGAGGGCACACCTCATCCTCCCTGCTTTGCATCCCCCTCTTAGGAAGAAGAGGACTTACGTGTCACCAGTGGGTTCTGAGGTTTGCACCAGAAGGTGCTGAGGCCAGAGCTTCGGGTCTGGTGTGGGGAGCTGGCGAGACCCTGAACCTCGCACTTCTCTTTGGGAAAAGGGATGCTGACTCTTCAGTTGGTTTTGCTTCCCTTTAATTTTTGGTGCTCAAATAAAGTAACACACCTAAAGTAATTTATTAATGTGGTCTAAAAAGCAAAGGTAACACATGATGATAGAGTAGAGTGATGCATGAACCGCATGACGAGTAACAATAAAAAGAATTTTCGTGATGACAAAGAATACATATATGTATAACTGAATCACTTCGCTGTACAGAAATTAACACAACATTGTAAATCAGCTATACTTCAGTAAAATATTTTTAAAAAGAAGAATTTTGGTGAACATAACTTGACATAAGTCAACTACTTTTAAAGGGATCAAGTTTAATACATTAAAAACGTGGTACAGCATAACATTATTAATTTAGATGACACACATCTTAATATTTGTGATTGCTGTATCAGATCTAGGTTGAAATAAATGCGCTTACTATCCGTGAGGAAAAGGCTTAAAAAACTGAACAAGATATGTGTAAAAGATTTGTGTAAAAGGAACAGAAATTTCAGAGGCCAAGGACTAGGGAAACGTGGTGTAATTCCATTAAACAGAGATCGGAAATGGGACATATTTATTTTGGACACCAGCTGGAACATTTGATTACTAAGTCACCAAAAGAACCTTATTCTATAATGACCTTACTTATAAAGTAGTTTCATGGCATGCACTCAAGGACATTATTACAACAGGGCTCACAACACATCGTTCATATCCATTTCCTTTAATAATCTATTAGGGACCTGCAGTAGAGTGAAAAAGCAGCATTTCTTTTAAACTCCTCTATAATTCAGATGTTATCAGTCTGGACTAAACCTGTGGTCAATTAAATCTGAAGTAGTGCAGTTTTTACGTTTCTTGAATCTAGTGGACTTGAAAGCAAATATTATTTTATGATATGTTAATAACACAAGGAATTTTACTAGCAATATTTAGTGGAACATAGAGACACCTAAGCTCTATCTATTTGCACAGCAGCAGAATGGATCTCAGAACGATTCCAACCATAAATCTTAGTCAAACACATTGGCACAGTCCATTTACATGGGAGAATGCTCAGTAGAGACCTGGAAATATGCTTTAAAGTCACAATCAGAATTTTATTCCAAAATGGCCTTGTGTGTATAAATACCAAGCCTGAATGTGAATTAGGAACCGTAAAAGGTGGCTCTAATTTGTTGCAATCTGAAAATAATCTAATTTGTAGCTGAACCAAAGTTTTGCTTCTCCCCCAATCCTGAGAACCAATTCGAAATAAATGAAACCTTATTTTTTTTTCCCCCCCAGAAATGACTGAACCATACATTTTAAAACATCAAAATATTCTCAGAGCCCGAGATGGCCTCGGTATTTTATTTAACTTAGAACTCTGAGAGACAAACACTAGTGCCAAAAGGGACCATGTGGCCAATTAAATTGCAGGTTATCAGTGGAATTATTCTTATCAATGCAAAGTACAAGTAAATCCCATAGAGGTAAAGGGGAATTTTTTCCTCGTATCTGTAGTTTATGGATATACTCATTCCAATAAGCCTATTCTATTTTGCTTCCTAGTTTCTTTTCCCTTCTGTAACTTCATACAATCAGAAAGCAAGATCATTTTCTACTATCTGGATGATTATCTTATTAAGACCAAGTTCTTTGTACAGAATTTGCGTGGTGTTATGCCTAATTAAGCACTTGATGTGACTCTTATAGAATAAGATTATTATATCTTCAAACATTTAATCAGTTTTGCCCTAAATTATAGCTTATTATCAATATCCCACTTAGCCTCTGATAATCTGCTATCATGTTGATAGATGCTCTGATATAAAGATTTTTATGAGTGTTGATCAGTATATAGAATTGAAGTAACTATATTATGGTTTAATTTAAATGTTCTCACAGATACAGCCATTTGGTTCAGTTCTGATATGAGTTCAAACTGGAAAAGCTTTGAGAATATTTAAAGAAGAATAGCACACTTCATGAATTTAAAGATCAAATTGTATTGTACCAAGTGTTGTTTTAAATATTAAGTAGTATAATGTGGGAAATACGCACTGCGTTATCAAAATCTTAGGAGAGAAAGATTTCTGTCTAAAATGTTAACATAAATTCTTTTTCACTGAACATTGTACTTTGGGGGGAAGAGTGTCATCTCTTAAGATCAGCATTATAATGCATTTAAGGAAAAAACTTAGAGATTGGTTGAATCTTATCTTAAGCTTATCTTTTCATCTTTCATTACATACTTTCCTTACTAAAAAAAAAGCCTTTTAACTCCCTTGTGAGGTGTTGATAGAACTTTAAAAATGAGAGTCAATTTCTGCTTAATTCAGAGGCACAGAGAGGGTAGGGCGTGGTGAGGAATCCAGCTTCAAAAGGAAACAAAGCATGAAAGAAAGTCACCTTGTTAGCTGACAGAGCAGTGTATTTGCCTCTGGAATAGAAGTTTTATTGAATATTCCTGGTTTAAATGGTCACCATAAACTATGCCATCATTACCTACGTGCAGGTCCTAGATGAATCTACGTACCTACACAGATAGATGACAGGATTGCTGGAATTGCTTTATCTTAGCTCAAAAGAATAGAACTAAGATAAGATAAGAGAAATATGCACAGTTTTGCTGATTCAAATATTAATTTGGAAACTCTCGCCTTAAAGGGGTGACGGAAAAAACAGAGGACCTTGAGTAATGGATATATTCCTGCCTGCTTTATTAGTTCTGTGTATTCCCATTGTATAATGGGTGATCAAAACATGTCTGGTGAATTTTCTTAAAAAAGTACAAGAAGAAGAAATGCAGACACTTATCTTCGAGGCTTAATTTAGTGTTTAGATTACACACAAACTACAACTCTATTTTATACATCAATTGGACAAATAATTAAACAATGTTGTTAATATGCTACACTTGGAGAATTTTATAACTTATTTCCTATATAACCTTCTTGTTCAAAACTTTCCAGGATGGTGAGCTAAAGAATCATTCCTATAATGTTCTAAGAAAGGAAACTTGGAGTTACATATTATAATAATTGCCCCTCTTTGGGTACCTTTAATTGTATAATTTACCAAGTCATGCAGAATTGTTTCTATATAGTTCATATATGGTGCAGTCTGTTTCTACCAAGGTTACTCAACAGCTGTATCCTCTCTCTCCTGTATCCCTGCCATGGTTTCCTTGTTTGACTTCTGTTAATTCTCACTGTCTCCTCCCTCTTTTCACCAAACCCTACCTTACCAAAGGTGATTCTACATTTTGAACATAGTCTGAATGCTGAAGATATAGCAATTGAAAACCCCTTCCTTTAAAGAAGGATTGGAGACAGAGGGAGAGAAAGGAACAGAGAGAGAGAAATTGAGCAGGCAAAAAGGAAACCCTAACT
This sequence comes from Neophocaena asiaeorientalis asiaeorientalis, assembly GCF_003031525.2. Lineage (NCBI taxonomy): Eukaryota > Metazoa > Chordata > Mammalia > Artiodactyla > Phocoenidae > Neophocaena > Neophocaena asiaeorientalis. Next base: position 4,252,198 of record NW_020173204.1, on the reverse strand, counting down.
TAAGTGCTGCTACCACAGGGCTACTCAAAGTTGAGTAGAGCCTACAGGAAGGGCAACTATGCTTTGAGGATTTATTAGAAATAATAATTAAGCGAAGATTTTAACAACAGGATGGGTTTAGCAAGATTTTCCCTCTTTGGCAATATGTAGTTATGGATAGAAAAGCTTCTCTAGGCAAGGCAAGGCTCAGATGTGAGAGAAAAAAACTAAAAATAGAACTACCATATGATCCAGCAATCCCACTCCTGGGCATATACCCAGAGAAAACCATAATTCAAAAAGACACATGCACCCCAATGTTCATTGCAGCACTATTTGCAATAGCCAGGACATGGAAGCAACCTAAGTGTCCATCGACAGAGGAATGGATAAAGAAGATGTGGTTCATATATACAATGGAATACACCTCAGCCATAAAAAGGAATGCAATAGTGCCACTTGCAGAGACACGAACAGACCTAGAGACTGTCATAGAGAGTGAAGTAAGTCAGAAAGAGAAAAACAAATATCATACAATATTGCTGATACGTGGAATCTAGAAAAATGGTACAGATGAACTCACTTGCAAAGCAGAAATAGAGACACAGATGTAGAGAACAAACGTATGGACACCAAGGGGGGAAGGGGAGGGTGGGATGAACTGGGAGATTGGGGTTGACATATATACACTACAATGTATAAAACAGATAACTAATGATAACCTACTGTATAGCACAGGGAACTCTATTCAACGCTCTGTGGTGACCTAAATGGGAAGGACATCTAAAAAAGAGGGGATATATGTATACATATAAATGATTCACTTTGCTGTACAGCAGAAACTAACACAACAATGTAAAGCAACTATACTCCAATTAAAAAAAGAAAGAAATAACCAATGGAGACGGGGCTCCTTAGAGAAAGTAATTTTCAGCTTGAAACCTGGAAATCATTATCATTTTACTTTGATTCCATCTTCAAGCCTTCACTGCATGTGAAGATGGAATCTGAGGAAAGTGGGAAGCTCTGGTAGGCTCCATTCTTCGAAAGAGTTATTTCCAATGATTTTCTCATCTTAGTTTTTTTTTTTTTTAATTCACTTATTTATTTATGCTATGTTGGGTCTTCGTTGCTACGTGTGGGCTTTCTCTAGTAGCAGCGAGCGGGGGCTACCCTTCGTTGCAGTGCGTGAGCTTCTCACTGTGGTGTCTTCTCTTATTGTGGAGCACGGGCTCTAGGCGCGCGGGCTTCAGTAGTTCTGGCATGCGGGCTCAGTAGTTGTGGCTCATGGGCTCTAGAGTGCAGGCTCCGTAATTGTGGCTCACGGGCCCAGGCGCTCCACGGCATTTGGGACCTTCCTGGACCAGGGCTCGAACCCGTGTCCCCTGCATTGGCACGCAGATTCTTAACCACTGCGCCACCAGGAAAGTCCCTCTCATCTTAGTTTGAAAGCTGGAAACTATAGGCCAGAGCTGTGACTGGAGCACACACAGCAGGTGCTGGACAAACTATGTTAAATCAGTGAAAGAATAAATATTCTATTCTTGGTTAAGCACTATTTAAACCAAATCGCACAGAGCTGAAGAACAATAAACATGGATATTTACCCAATTATGGTAAATTGTTCTTGAAAATTCCATCTATATAATTCATACCTGTATTTTGTCAAGAAGTGTTCTATCTTGTACCTATTAGTCACAGAATAATCGTAATAGGATAAATATAGATTGTTCCTACATATTGGAAGCTCCCCTGTACGTTTTTTGATCTTCATTCACTTTTTTGCCCAAAGAATTTGTGAGCCTTTGTAGACATCTGTTAAAACAAAGAGTTGTCCCAGTGGTTGATGGTTCTTTGATATACGGTTGTGATTTTTGGAGAAAGGACACAGAAGTCTTTGTCAGAATCATGTATTAATATACACGCTATTATCTAAAGGTTTGATGTAAACTGGATTTTACGCTTCCTTGCACTTTTAAAACATTAAAGAAAGAAAAAACTCCCTGGGTCAAAATTTAATAACAGATGTCATTAATTTTTGTTTTAATCCTCTAATTCAGTCTGTTAATATGACAAAAGCCAATAGCTCTCTGATATTTTAGTGACTTTTTTTGGTGAAGATTTTATTTGTCATTTTCATCATGTAATTGAGACAGCAACAACCTAACTAGTCACTAAATTCCAAAACTTATTATAATTGTTGACATGGTTGTATTTCTTACTTTAAACCAATATATTCAATGAAAAAAATTCAATGAGGTAAGAACATACAAATGTATAAAATCAACATGACAGTAACTTAGAATTATATAACACAATTTCTGCCTCGAAACACAAACATTACACTGAAAAATTTTTAAATATTTGAGAATTTCCTAAGAGAGTTACAAAATATTCTCACATGAATATATCTAAAATGTTCTAAAATCTAAAAGTAAAAAAATTACTTCCACTAATTTGCTCCATTATATCAGCAGCAAAACATTAATTTTTCAAATTAGATTAGAATCTTTTAAAAGAAGACTACAGGACAACACTACTCAACACAGTTGCTTAAGCAATTTAAAAAGTGCAAGTTAACGATTCTGTTCACAAGATTTTACAGATCATTCCCCGTTTTGCCAAAAATTACTATTCATACAAATAACTTTTTTTTTTTTTTTTTTTTTTTGCGGTACGCAGGCCTCTCACTGCCGTGGCCTCTCCCGTTGCGGAGCACAGGCTCCGGACGCGCAGGCTCAGCGGCCATGGCTCACGGGCCCAGCCGCTCCGCGGCATGTGGGATCTTCCCGGACCGGGGCACGAACCCACGTCCCCTGCATCGGCAGGCGGACTCTCAACCACTGCGCCACCAGGGAAGCCCCATACAAATAACTTTAATGTTCATATTGTCAAGTATTATATTTTCCATTTAGTGCTTTTATATACAATTTCCTTTTCCCAAGACAAAATATATATACTTTCCTATATATATATAATTTAAAGAAGTAAACTTTCACCTTTGTCATAAAGCTCTTCCGAACAGCCCAGAGGAAAGCTACCAGGTTATCTCTTTTACTGTGTTCTCTTCTTGAAGAATTACAGCCCTAGTCTCTTCATTTGCTTGTGTTTGCACTTGTTCTGTCACCCTATAAAGCACACCTAAATTTGTTATCATCCTTCCATATTTTAGTCGAATGCTGCTCTACTGCACTGTGTATATATTGTGAACTTCTCTACAGGTCTTCTTGTTTGAAATGACGTATTCATAAGAGATGAGGGTGGATGACTATGGCTTAATAGACAGTGGCCCAGAAAACCAAATCCCCCTCCTTTTTTAATGATGTCACCAGAAAACAATCACAGGCAATATGCCCATGCATTCTATATTGTTTCTGATTCATCCTTACTTTCTTAGTGTGCTAGTGGGCAAACCTGCTTATCCTAGAGAGAAGGGACATGGGATCTCTGCAGGAAAAAAAAACAAACAAACAGTGGACCATTTGATACTATTTAGTTTAATGATGAAAAGAGTAATGGATGAGTTAAGGGACATTAAACGGGCAGTTTCATGCCTTAGAATCTGTTTAGACTGAATCTTTTCAATAGTCTCGACTGCCACTAAAAAAATTATGTGAGAAAGAAGGATTCTTTTCAACTTCATCACACATTCTAATAAAAATGTATACCTTTTGCAGGTTTTTAGATACTTAATCATGGGCAGAGTGCCTTTTTCCTATAGGAATTCAATATTGGTTGGACTACACTAAATAGTGCACACACAGAGTCTGCTCACAGCAAGCTTCATTCACGTTCCTAAATTCTAAAGTGAGTATTCTCCATTAACACTTCTGCTTGGATTTCTTTTGGGAGATACATGAAATCATACTTTTTTTAAGATTATAATGTTATATATATTATGTATCACATACATGAATGAAAAAAAACTCTTTTTTCATATTTAAGTCCTTGAGTTTATTTTTTCCTTTAAATCTTTAAAATAACCTGTTCAGCAAAATGATTTTGTAGTTTTAGCCATCTGAGGGTCAGTAATTGGGGGTTAAGTCATATGATACAAAATACATAACAGAGTAGTTTGCTGAAGTGAGTCTATTGTAGTAACAATACTTTAAGAGAAGTAGACACAATCAAACTTACAGATAAATGAATTATGCACTAGTTTCACTGTCTGATATCAAACTGAGCTAGAAAATAAAGCTTTTCCTTCTCTTTTCACCAGTTAAAATAAGCAAAACTATATTTTAAAATCTATTAAACACTAAGAATTTTTCATGTAGTGGGAAAAGGTTTAAAGTACTCCAACTGCTCAAAGTAATGCTTTTAATTTGAAAATATAAAAAAAGTAAATACATTCTTGATAAACAGAAAAAAATATTAATAGTTCTTCCACGGAGTATGCATTTTGGGATTCTTTTCCCACAAAAATGTATGTAGAGACCAGTACATTCCAGATAAGTTAAAAATCGAACAGGGACTTCCCTGGTGGTCCAGCAATCAAGACTCTGCGCTCCCAGTGCAGGGGGCCCAGGTTCGATCCCTGGTCGGGGAGCTTGATCCTGCAGGCCACAACGAAAAGAGCCCACAGGCCGCGACTAAGACCCGCTCAGCCAAATAAATAAATATTTTTTTAAATAAATAAATTAAATAAAAATCAAACAATTCCAGATAAATTGAGCTTTCCTAGAAAACTTCTACCAGTAATGAGGAAATGTAAACGCTATATCAATTTAAGTTATATGCAAAATGGATACAATTCAGACAAAATAACAGCACGTTTTGAGTGACATCACAGAGATCAGGGTAAATGCCTGAAAGCCAGCCATGGCTTATCCCACAAAACAGACGGGATAACAGATCATTTCATGAAGATCTCCTACAAAGTACAACCTATAAATGGTCACTAGTTTTCCCACACTCCCTCCCACCCTCCCTATCCCACCCCTCCAGGCCGTCACAAAGCACCGAGCTGATCTACCTGTGCTATGCGGTTGCTCCCCACTAGCTATCTGTTTTACATTTGGTAGTGTATATATGTCCCTGCCACTCTCTTGCTTCGTCCCAGTTACCGGGTGCTGCAGACTTTAAAAATAAACAAATAAAAATGAAAAACTGAATGTCCTGAAGACAGATGATTTCTGGACTCCCACGGAAGTGTACTGTGGATCATCATTGCATGAATGAATACATGCATGAAGGAAGGATTAATTTAGCTACTTGTACTTATAATTTGGACATTTAAAAAATAGTGGATAAATGCTATTAAGTAAACTAACAAAATGTACACAAAATACCATTTATTTAACATGCACTAGGTACTTTAGAAGTCTCTTCTTGTTTAGTTATCAGGGCAACCCCCCTCAGTGTCAACATCATCATCCTCGTTTTTCAGATAAAGAAACTGAGGATATGTGATGTTATTGGGATATACACAGATAATAAATGGAAAAACCGTATTTTGCTCAGTATTGTTCTCTCTTCCCTATCTGCTGGTCTGCCATTAGATCCTGAGCCATTCGAGGAAAGAAAGTATTGATATTTCTCTTATAACAAGGAAACACCTGGTATGATATGCACTTGACAAAGTTTAGCTCATCAATTACCATCTGACACTTAGCAGGTCATCTTAAGCGAACAGATTTAATCATTTTATTATTATTTTCTTCTATTTTTTCTCATTTCTTCTTTGGCCCAAGGGGCTCTCTGACAGTTTTATTACAACATTTACTGCTTTCCTCTCTAGCTGCTTTTGTCAAACTCACATGGAGAAGAGTCAGGAGCTTGCCTTTTTATGTAGGGACTTAGGAAAATTACTTAACAAGTTGTGGGTATTGCAAGACTAGACAAAACGTCTTCTGATCCCTGGTCTGGTGGTCTTTTCATGATATTACGTTACTTTTCACATCGTGTCGCAAACTTCACATCGTGTTCACAGAGTAGGCACTGAAATGTCATAAAGATACAGACATAGAAACAGCACACTGAATGAAGTAAATTACATTTTATGGTAATGGGCTGGGTCTAGAAACTTTAAAACAACACACAGATTCTAATGCTGTATGTGTCTGTGAAAGAATAATATAGAATAACGCTGGTCCTTGTTTCACTGGGGTTAGAGGGGGCCCCTTTTCGCCCCATAATTTCCCTAATTAGTCTCCACTGTGTTCTCCCTCGGAGTCTGCAGGCCAAGACAGTATCTGCTTTATTGCCATGGGAAGAGAGCTTGCTCTTACTGAGCTTTATTAGATACTCCATTCTCTCATTTAGAATCCTATTAAGTTTCCCCTTGGCATTTTCTAAATCAATTAGTTTTAGCCTTACCCCCCTTAATATGCTCCTTTTGGAGGCTCCTAATTTGAGTCCCTAACTCTGGTATTTGTAGTTGCCTTTCCCTTTTCTTTTGGGCAAAGATTTCAATCAATTTTCCCTGCAATACTGCTTTGCTAGCATCCCACAGAGGCCTATCTGTGACCTCACCATTATCACCGTCTGCTAAATATTCAGCCCATATGTCTTTGAGCTTTTCCCTAAACTACTGCTGCCGAAGGAAGTAATTATTACTTTACCATCTTAGCACTCCCTTGTCACTTTTCAAGGGAAATAATTCCACACCCAAATGAATCATTGCAGGGTCCGAAACTAGAATCCTCGCAATAGAATAGCAACTTTGCCCTCAGTCTCTAGCGGGAATAAGAAAAAAAAAATGGTCTGAAAAAGGAAGAAAAGTTTATAGAACAAAATGTGACTTGTGGTCATAAGCATATGCTTATTTGTTGAAAAATCAATAGAGAGGGTTAGCAGACTGTACAGTTACAAAGAATTAGAGGATAATTAAATTTTAGCACCATGAAGAACATGAGAATTCTCTATAATTATCGGGGAATTGTTTCAGTAATTTATTATTTAGTTCAGGTATTTGTTTTCATAAACACACATAAATAAAATGCATAGTAAGCTCTTAATTCACTTAAAATAAATTGAAAAAAGACTGGAAGGAAATATATAAAATATCATTTCTAATCTTATTTTTAAGAATGGATAATTATGGATCATTTTAATTTTCAAGTTAATACTTTTCCAAATACTCAACAGCAATCATATTTATCATTAGAAGGAAATTAAAAGAAAAAAATTAGAGGCTTCCCTGGTGGCGCAGTGTTTAAGAATCCGCCTGCCAATGCAGGGCACATGGGTTCGAGCCCTGGTCCGGGAAGATCCCACATGCCGCAGAGCAACTAAGCCCGTGCATCACAACTACTGACCCCACGGTCTAGAGCCCGCAAGCCACAACTACTCAGCCCACGCGCCACAACTACTGAGCCCGCGCGCCTAGAGTCCATGCTCTGCAACAAGAGAAGCCACCGCAATGAGAAGCCCGCGCACTGCAACGAAGAGGAGCCCCCGCTCGCCACAACTAGAGAAAGCCCACGTGCAGCAATGAAGACCCAACGCAGCCAAAAATAAATAAACAAATTTATAAGAACAAAAAACAAACACATTAATACCTATTGACTGTGATCTGTGTAATTTGTGTTCTTTGAGATTCACAGACTAAAACTGTGATTATCTTACAGAACTAAGAAAATTGAGTTCCATTGCTTTGCAACTGTATATACTATGTTTCCAGTGAATGTACTATTCTAGAAATATGCATTACCTATTTCTGTTAAAATAATGTATTTTTCCCCAAATAAGCTTATATGGTTTTAAGTAAATAAACTGAGATACATATATGGCACTACCAGCTAGTGTCACAGAACCGGAAAAATAAATTCTAGAAAAGATCGCATAAAGAAATACATACGAACATAAAATCAGTGATGAGCCAGACCACAAGAATGTAACTGTTACTTTCTAAATAATTTTCAATAAGGCGTGTAAAAGCTAAAGAAAATTATTCATTATTCAGTAATTCATTAAATACTAGATACCATGTTTTTGTAGGAATATGACATTTACGACGTATCAGTAGTTTGCAGGAAACACCATGGAATGTTCTGTGTTCCAGTATTTCACTTGTCACTACAAACTTCACTTGGTATTGAGGGGGAGGTCCACTGCAGTCACCATCCCCCTAGAGCACACTTAACATAACAAGAAAGCATCCAATAAAACCTTAACTAAACACATTTCTTTTCAAATTGTTTGGGAAGTTGAATCATAAACCCTGCACTAAAGGTGGCCCAGAGTGGCACCGGGAATGTTAAGAGCCATGACTGCCTCTATGCCTGTGTTGTTTCTAAGTGTTCTGTTCACTAAGGATGCGTCTACTCATACTTAAATTCTCCTATTACCATTTTATCAGCATCCTACAAGTCTTCTACATAGAGAAGTTTGAAATCCAAAAATGATTTTGCTTTAGAGGGGTCACAGATACTGAGAACACAATTAAATTAAAGATAACATTTTAAAGATCAAAATTGGGCAGTGGCATGAAGCTATTTTATCTGCATGTAGCTTTTTCCTTTGGATTCTAATGTTAGTTGTTTGGGCCACAATCATTTTTAAATTTTTATTTTTCTGGTGACATTTACTTTTCAGTTTATTGCATTTTATGAAAGCAGTGTCCAAGACAGATAGTAAATTTATAAGAAAATGTTCCTTCAACAAAATAGTTTGAGAAACACTGTCCTAGGCCATAAAAGACGTATCCACAAATGTCAAAGTTTAAATTTCACACAGACTACGTTGAATGACTACAACTCATTTAAGAAATAAATCAATAATTTAAAAAAATCAAAATAAAACAATCAAGGACAGACTCATGGGTCTAGCGGAGAATCACAAAGGCATTTAGGAATCACTTACAACTAATCAATAACAAATCAAAACTCGTGGGACCTAGATTAAGGCAGTGTGTGGAAAGAAATGTGCAGTGCTAAATGGTTAACTGGAAAAATAAAAGGAAAGCTGAAAATTAAATAAACTAAGTATCCAAAACTGGGGGCTCAAAAATGACAATAAAATAAGTCTAAAGGAAGTAGAAAAGAAAATTGTGATATGAGCAGAATTAATAAAAAGGAAATAAAAATTAAATAAATGACTCAATAATCCAAAGCTTGGTTTGTTAAAAAGTTTCATAAACTTCACAAACCTAAAACAAAACCCAATATATATATATATATATATATATATAT
>NW_020173204.1:4202690-4242615 GCF_003031525.2 Neophocaena asiaeorientalis asiaeorientalis | reverse complement strand
ATATATATATATATATATAAAGCTGGCTTTTTTTGAGACACAGAATATTTTTGGGTTTTTCTTTTTTCAGAGGAATAATAGTTACTAATAATTTTCTCTTCTTAGTTATATTTGTTAGTCCCTATCTATATTCCTATTGTCAGCAGGACTGAAAGACATTTGCAGAAGAAACTACCAATTTCACTAGTCCTCTGAATGCAGTGAGACACTGCCTTATTCTGCAGCTAGTCAGTAGGTGGGAGTAGCGAGCAAGTGGAGATGAAAGCTTGCCCCGAGGCCTCAAGAACAGAAAAAGAAAGTGAGGGCTTGTGCCAGAGGGAGGTATTGTGTTTTCAGTAGGACAAAGACACACGGAAAAATAAACAATCAAGTTATTTGGTGGCAGAGGGGAGGGGCAAATATATTTCCGGTTTATTTTTTAAGGAAATGAATAGGTGAGTCTGCACGAGCCATTTGGTTTACAAGAGAAGCCCTTCTGAGCACAGCCTGGATGGCTAAAAGGACAAATTTGTTCCGGAAAATGAAGCAGAAGAATACCGAGTTTCCAAACGCAGCTCTGGAGAGAGAGGTCATGGACCTGGGAAGACGGAGAGGTAGGAAGAGTTGAGGAAGATTTAGGGTTGGATTCAAGAAGGAATCATCACATCGCTGGGTCACTGGGATGAGGGGTTGATTGGCAGAATACCGTAAATGGGAGAACTCCGACATGAAACACGAATTTTAAGCAGTTCCCTGTATTTTGATTTGCTGCAGGATCTTTCCGCAGTACCAGAACATCTGGAAGTGTCTTGTCTTAGTCATCTTCTGAACAAGGGAACAGAGGCAGTGTGCAGGGTTGGATAAAGTAGGATGAAGGGGGGGAAAGGAAGGCCCCGTGTTCTCCGCTCTGTGTGAAATGGGATGCTCGGACATTTTTATTTACATCTTAAGAGACAGAGAGACCTAGGAGGATGCAAGAAGTCTGAGAACCACCATAACAATGCGGATTTGAATTACAGGGCCTTGAGGTACAGAAGATAATACCTAAGGCAGAACAGCAACGCAACATGTTTTTAGGCGGTAAATAACTAAAGAAATAAGAAACATACTGTGACAGGACAGGAAATCCATTAAGTTATTAACATAAACTATATGCTCTTAAATTCCTGGTCTTACCTCTAAAAACTTTATAAGGACTAACTGACACCAAAACCAGGATGCCATCTTCAGTAACTTTACCCGTTCCCCACAATACACTCTTCCAGCTGAGCTCAGCATGAGCTTAAATCTACGTTCTATTTTCCTAGACACCCTGCTGAACCGCTTTGCTTGTAAATAATCCTTGCGCAGCGGCTCAGATCCCAAACATTTTCCGCCACAAACTCTTCAGTCCTTTTGATTTTGGGGCAGATGGCCGTGTTCAGTTTAGAGAATTAGGGACAATGAATTGTCACCAGACGTGAAAGCCCACCAGAGCCCAAGTGACTGGCAGTATTATCTTGCATTGACTGGACTCACGGTAAACATGAACATCCACAGTTCAGCTAACACATCATCTGTTTTGTTTTTTTAATAAATTTATTTATTTTTGGCTGAGTTGGGTCTTCGTTGCTGCGTGGGGGCTTTTCTCTAGTTGCAGTGAGTGGGGGCTTCTCCTGTTGCAGAGCATGGGCTCTAGGCACATGGGCTCAGTAGTTGTGGCTCGCGGGCTCTAGAGCGCAGGCTCAGTAGTTGTGGCTCGCGGGCTCTAGAGCGCAGGCTCAGTAGTTGTGGCTCGTGGGCTCTACAGCACAGGCTCAAAAGTTGTGGCGCACGGGCTCAGCCGCTCCGTGGCCTGTGGGATCTTCCCGGTCCAGGGTTCGAACCCATGTCCCCTGCACTGGCAGGCTGATTCTTAACCACTGCGCCAGCAGGGAAGCCCAAACACATTGTCTTTTGATATATTAGCCTTCAGACTTTAAAGGGACCTATCATCTCTCGCATAGAATTCACTGATCCTGTATAAGGATACAGGCACAACTAGGGTGGGCAAGAATATGTGACCATATTGTCTACGATAAAGATCCTTCAATAAGGAGTTAGGCAAGACTGGTTTAACATACATTTTGTATTTTATCTACCAAGGGTATTCCCATTAAAAGGAATAATTAATTTTTATCAATAGCATTTATCATTTGTTATGTATACTTTCCCATTTTGTGCTTTCATGTATTATCATTATTGGCTGCCTCCAAACTGCCTGTTTCTCTCATATCTAAAATATGTAAGCACGAAACTCTATGATAACCATCCATAGACTTATGTGTTCTATCTGATCCTTTTATTAGTATTAGTATTATTATAAATTAATTGGAACACAAAACCACACCTTCTATTTTCCACAAAGGCTAGACTCTGTAGGTGTGGGAGTCTTACACATAGTAAATTCATAATAATAATAATTTTTTGAACAAAGGACCTCTTTTTGAATTCAAAAATGGGAGGTAGTATAATCCTTTCTACCATGTCCAGCGATTCAAAAGTGATACAACTTCTCTGTCTCCCACACTTTACCCTGTCTGATTTCTGCTTTCCACACTGGAGAGGGAGATGGGAGAGTTAGGGAAGAGTATTTCTCGCTTCCAGCATTACAGTCCTCTTTCTTTTCCCTTCTAAGCAATTGATACAGAAAATGACAAAGAGAGAAAATTCACAATTATACATAAAAGTCAAATAAGCACAATCCTCCCCTTCTCCCCTTTCCACTATTTAGTACATTAACAGTAAGTTGGACTATAGAAGGGACCCTAGGGGCTCCCACACAGAGTTTTCCCCCTTTACCCTGCCCCATGAGAGTTATTCAATGCGCGTTTCTACAGCTATGATCCATGGTTACTAGAAAAAGGCTCATGCAAATATCCATTATCATGCGAAAATGTAAGCAGATGTCAATCACTGAACATAGTGTTTTACACCTTTATTAAAAATATTACAAAGCACGAGAAACAAATGCTCTGGAGAATGAGAGGAGGAAGAAAGAATCCTAGCTTTTTAAAATAATTATCACTCTATAAAAATTAAAAATCAGTGCTATTGTAACAAGGATGTTTGTTATGCTGTAATATGCACATCAAATGCTGTATCTGAAAAGGGTTAAAGAACCAATCACAGGGGTCATTCTGACACGTGCTCCAGAATGCCCTTGATGGACGGCATCTCTCCCTAGTGCATTAGATACAGAGGCGCAATCACTGAAGCAAAGTTTATCGTGGTCACATCTATCAGCTGTTCAAATAACCAGGCCTTATCCAATCCTCTGTCAGCCTAGTCAAACATCACATCCTTCCAGGGCATTAAAAAATGTCAGTCTCCTATCTGGCCACCTGACCAAGAGAATGAGGCTTTGAGGCAGAGCATTTAATGCGACTGGGAATAACAAAATATTTATCTGCATTCTTCTTACTGAGGAAATAAGGCAAGTTCATAAAATCAGGATGATCAGATCTCCTATTGTCAACTAAGAATGGATGGGGAACTTTTTCAAGATAATTTCAAGACTGAAAGCATGACTAACTTAAATGGCAAGGCTTCCAACAAGACAGGACGCTCAGGCCTTACACACGTAATAAACAAGCATTCATGTTGACTCAGAACTCTGCTGAAGACATCCAGGTAAGATCTTATTGAATTGGTGTTTCACTAGTTGTGAGACACAAAAAGCTGCCAACCAGGACTTGTACAACTTTGCCTCCTATAGGACGATTCAGTCCCAAGACTTGAGCAAGTGTTTACTGTGGCATTTACCTGTCTCCACCCCAATGCTTCGCAGCAAATACGTGCTGGGTTGCTCATGTGGAATTATTTATTAAAAGTTCAAATCTTATATAATTTAGCTCTAGCAAACCTTTCTCAAGTAGATGTTTTTTTATTATTCCTGTTTCACTGATGAGGAAATTGAGACATATTTAAGTAATTTGCTTGAGAGTAAACAACAAGGAAATATCAGAGCTAGGATTTAAACCTAGATCTTATGACACCAAAATTGCTTTTCTCTGAAAAGCGTTTTAAGTACTTAGGTAATCCTCAAGTTTATTCTGGCCATAATTTTAATCTTTTACTTAACAAAGAACTGAAGTCTGTTTCTTATACTCTTTGAGAGTACTTGCGCACGTGTTTTTCCTGCATGTAGCAGACGAATCTTTTTAGAATATCCAAAGAATCATTATAGGACCAAATATCCATCATCATATGTGCTTTTTTATATACCCTAGCGAAAGAGAGAAGCATTTCATCACAGGGACTCCTGCTTCCCTACTCATTCTCCTCTTTAAGAATGGCTTCCCTCTAAATTCATCATCTGAGACTGAGACTAGAGGGCGAAGATTACGGTCTACCAGGATTGGTCCTTTTCCTGCTTCTCTCATCATTATGATGTAGTTCAACCTTAACTAATACTTATTAAGATGCTTTATGACATTTGGGCCTTATGCTGGATATTGTAGATTCAAGAATTCACATTTAACACCTAGGACAGATCCACAGAGCTTGTATGTAAAGTATTCATTATCTAGTAAACCATCTTGAAAAGCTACTAATTTTCATCACACCTATGGGGGCCAAAGCCAAATGTTTTCTGCCTTAGCTGAACCCCCTATAGTCGTGGTGGAAAAAAATAGGAGAAAATTCCATTTCTTGGTACATGCCTGCATATACAAAGATTCCACAAAAAAATACTGCAGAAATCACATAACATCAAAACACTCGATTGCTGTAAGAACTATGGGATGGGGTTGACCTATATCTAAAGGAAGAATGAAGCAGAGAACAGAGCACATGGGAAAGCTGAACGTGCTCAGATGTCAGTGGGAGCTCCGTGGGGTGTAGAACAAGATGAGAACTCATTGCAACTGCACCAATAACGTGGATCGTCACACAGCACACTAAGGAATGTTTTGTTAATGTTATCAATTTACCTTATCCTGGCTACAGGTATTTTTTGACAAATATAATGGAAGTATATGTGACAAAAAAGTGCTGATTTTGTAAGAAAAGACTTGTGAAGAAAAATAATAGGATCTATGTTTACAGATAAAAGAGACAGTGAAAATTGGTTTTTAATAAAAACACAGAGTGTCGAGAGATGACTGAAGGCATTATCATAATGGATTTGCTTAGCCACAGTCGATGAAAAAGAAAATATATAAACGTTGAGCATTTGTGTATCGAACGCTTACCGTATGGGTCTCATGGTGCTGATGAACCTAGTGGCAGGGCAGGAACAAAGACACAGACATAGAGAGTGGACTTGAGGGTGGGGGGCAGCGGGGAAGCTGGGGCGGTCAGAGTAGCATGGACATATATACACTACCAAATGTAAAACAGATAGCTAGTGGGGAGCAGCCGCATAGCACAGGGAGCTGGAATAGGAAGGGTGGGAGGGAGGCTCAAGACGGACGGGATATGGGGGCATATGTATGCATATGGCTGACTCACTTTGTTGTACAACAGAAACTAACACAGTATTATGAAGCAATTATACTCCAGTAAAGATGTATTAGAAAAAAAAACTATATTCAAAGACAGTTTATTAATATAAATCCCCAAATGTAATGATTTTATTTTGATGAAGAATATTTCTGAAGGAAGTATTGTTGAGCATTTATATTATAAACTGGATCTTACAAGGAATAAAGGGGAAAATTTTCCAATGACAAAAGATTTTGACTATACATAGCATCAGAATGTCAATGTAATTTTTATCTTATAGAGAAAATATGTAAACTCACCTGGAAATATGACCAGATTCATATCAGACAAAGCCAGTATCCTCACACTACAGATTACCTTAGAAATCGATGCATGGCCACTGTGACACTGATGTTTGCTTCTTCCGTATCGGATTCTGAGTGATATTTTAAAATATGAACTGAATCTTTAAGAAGTCAGACATTTATAAACTGGAATGAACTGGCTATACTATCTTATTTATTTCTTCAATAAATATTTTCTTTCTGTTGGATTTGTTGGCTTTTAATAAAACTGATCTCACCTAATTGTATTTACAAATTCAACAAGAGCTAACAAAGGGGATTTTACTTCCATTATAAGTTAGCCAAAAATAAAATCTGTGAATCAAGATCTAGATAGTTCTGTCACCAAGGTTTGTTACTTCAAATAAAAGGAGAAAATGAAAAATATACAATTTTGATTTCTCAGATAATAATAATTACTTCAATGATAATAATAATAGCCAACATTTATCACGGTTTACCACAAGCCAATGACCAGTTAGAAGAATGGGATTCCCATGGTTTGTTCAGACTAATCATTTCAGGTGGAAGTGCTATTAGAAAATGAACCAGCCTATTACTGTTTCCATTATACTCATATTACCAATGAGAGAACTGAAGTTATGCGAATGAGGTCACCTGCTATAAAGGTGGAAGCCAGGCTTTAAAGTCATGGCAGCTCCCCACGTCACAGAAGAGTTCAGCATATCAATTACTGCTAAGTTTACATAGTTATGACCTACAGTCTTAGTCTTTATAAGTTATTACAATTTATTGTGCTTCCTTTCACTCTGTTAATCCTAAACAGGATCAAATTGAAGGGACTGAACACTAACATATATTATTTGGTATAAAACTTATTGAATCTTCTACATTATATTCAGTTACACCCTAAGCTTCAAGGAGTGATGAACTGTTTCCATAGTCAAGTACAAAAGCCTTAATTCATAAAACATTTTCCTAGTTGAGGAAAATGAATGGCATGAGGACAATAAAAAAGTAAAAGTTACATCTGAAGTGAAGTGCAAGAGAATTAGAGACAATATATCCTAGCAAGCTGAATAAAAAACAGTGTGTGAGGGTGAACAGTACTTGAAGACAGAATGAGAGGGAGGGAGAGAACAGAAAGATGGAGACGGAGGGAGGAAACAGAAATTAAAATGGTAATTAGGCTAATGCCTTCTATAAAACCCACTATACTGTAAAATACTCATTCTTTCAACCACAAACTCCAGAAACACGGTCCCTTTATAGCAATGGTTTGAGAAGACAGCTAGAGTGCTTCCATGAGGGATGTATTTAAAGTTTTTATATGTCTGTATATGCAAATACATCAACAGAAACCTGGAAATATAACAGTTACCATCACTGTCTGTGACAGGTATTTCACTTTCCTTTCTAGCTTTGAAGAACACAGATGCTTAGCGCTGTATATGTGTGTGTGTGTCTGCGAGAGAGACAGCACGTGCGCAAAGCATGACTGAAGTTACACAGCAGAGACTTTAAATATTATAAAGTGACTGTACCACCCTTACAGAGATAGTCTTATAATACTTCTAATATTGTCTGGCTAATGAGAACGCTCCAGCACAGATTTCTCTGGCAATACTTTTTTATTATTTTTACCCTACCTCCCTAATCCAATCAAAACCTCCCTTCAGCTACCACCAGCCGTCACTTAGAAAGAAGCTGATAAATTTAACTGTACAAAAGAACTCAGGCAGGTGCTGATATCTTCAAATAGTGGCGAGCGAGTGTTCTATTTTAATGGAAGATAACGTGTGAGATAATAATTCTCTAACAGGAATGCCAGGTACAAGGAAAAATCTGAGGTCCGCTGACCCACAAAATCCAGGAATATTGACTGATTCCCATCTGGAATGAGTCTAACCCTAGTTGATGTATTTTCTATCATGCTGAAAATTTTGAGAAACAAAAATATCTTGACAGTTCCATGGCATATAAGATTATTAATGTGAAGCCATTTTGAACTCCTTTTTAGAATGTAAACACTTGTTTCAAAACCCCACACCTGAATTATGGTATACATACATATTTTATATATATGTATAAAATGTGTACAACTTACAAATATATCGACAATCCCCAGTGACTTAATATAATGCCAGCATTTACATATGAAGTGTTTTAATACATTTAAAAATGCTGTAAATGAAGGACTCCAATGAATAGATCACACACAACCTTTACACTTACATTTGAAGAGCTATAATAACTATTCTTTGTAGCTGAAGAGGTTCTACTGCAGGGTCAGTTATCTGGCAGAAGCCATCATATTCTTGCAAGTAAAAGCAACTAGAGAGCTGTGAAATCCACCTGGCTGAAGGCCAGTAGCTGGGGTGTGGTATATCACCATCGGAGCTGGAACTGCAGGGGAGAGTGGCTGACCAATATATACAGCGTTTGTACAAGTATCACTGAAAACAGAAGTCTCCTCAGTGATGCCTGCAGTAATTGATAACCTTTACACTCTGGACTGTATTGATTAAACCCTTCAGGAGACACCAAATTATTACAATGGGACTTTCTGGGTCAGTGATGCCCACACAAAGCATTATGTCCATATGCATGTTTTCAGTGATGTCTGCCATAACTGACAACCTTTATACCACCCTTACACTGGTCAAGGCATTCAAGCCACATCAAACTATTACAGAGTGTATTTCTGCACCAATGACTACACAAAGTGTTATGTACAGTATCACATTCTTCTTCTCAGTAATGTCTGAATATATATTGCATACTAGTGAGGAACAGTGTTTAGAAAATTTTTAAATGTGCTTCTTTGAGGGATGTGTTTATTTTATTTGTGCTAAATGGAAATTTTTCCTAATGAACAACTTATCAAAACACACAAAGCATTTAAAAGTAGCATTACTGATTGGGTTAGGCTTTACTTGAACTACTTGGTTTAACTGTAATGATCAAGCTGCCTACTGGGGATTCAATCTTTAATGACTTAATTTAATGTGCTGTCCATTCAAATGTCACCTTGTGAAGTGACAACTTATCAGTTTTCAACTTTAATGGGCGCCCAAGCAAAGATAAGCGTCATCTGAAACGCAGCTCCCTTGGCAAGTCTGAATTTTGGCCACAGACTTAGATTTGTAAGTAATCTAACTTCTTTCCCCCTAACGCAGTTTGATTTCTAAGTTGAAGGCTCCATTTTGGGGATGAACAAGGAAGTAAAAAAATAAACACAGCACACCTCATACCTCCCCCTGCCACCCACCTTTTCTTTTTTTTAACCAACAGCCCTGAAAGACCCTGGTATAAGTCAGTGGACCACTGGTACCAATTCAAACTGGATCACTGGTGTGGATGCTAAAACTGCAAGCCAGTTGGCATGTTGATAGCCTGAGTTCCAACATGGTGGGTGTACTTGCAACAGGGAAATCAGAAAACAGTACAAATCAGAGCTAACCCCAGAGCCGGCTGTTAAACATGGAGCAGCACACCATACCCTACAACTGATCAGAGTTAAGTTCAACAAATACTCTTAAATGCTTTCTGTGATTGTTATGGATTGAATTGTATCCCCCCCATCCATACGCTAAAGCCCTCACTCCCAATGCAACTATATTTGGAGATAGGGCCTTTAAAATGGTAATTAAGGTTAAATGAGGTCATAAGGCTGGGGCCCTTATCCACTATATCTAGTGATCTTATATGGAGAGGGAGTGACACCACAAATTTGAGTGCCCAGAGGAAAGGCCATGTGAGGACACAGGGCGAAGATGGCCTTCTGCAAGCCAAAGAGAGAGGCCTCAGGAAAAGCCAAACTAGCCAACACCTTGATCTTGGACTTCCAGCCTCCAGAACTGTGAGACAATACATTTCTGTTGTTTAAGTCACTCCGTCTGCGGTATTTTGTTATGGCAGCCCTAGCAAACTAATATAACGATCAAAGCATTAGAGTGTGAAAAACAGTAATATGCGTAACATACAGCTTATAACCTGAAAGAGCTCGTAACCTTGCTTTGCCATAGACATCTGTGGAAGTTATCACGTGTATGTGTGCACGTGTGTATGTGTGGCCCAAAGAACTAAAGCATTTTACTGGAGGGAGAGGAAACTCGGGCTGGAAGAGGAGGCAAATGAGCTGGGTCTTAAACAGAATTCTGACAGGTGACAATAAAAGGGAAGCCCAGGGCTTCCCTGGTGGCGCAGCGGTTGAGAGTCTGCCTGCCGATGCAGGGGACGCGGGTTCGTGCCCTGGTCAGGGAAGATCCCACATGCTGCGGAGCGGCTGGGCCCGTGAGCCATGGCCGCTGAGCCTGCGCGTCCGGAGCCTGTGCTCTGCAACGGGAGAGGCCACAACAGCAAGAGGCCCGCGTACCGCCAAAACAAAAAAAAACAAAACAAAAAGGGAAGCCCATAAAGTCAAAGGCAGAGAGACAAGAAAAACAAAACATTTTAAAAAATCGTTGGTAATTTACTTTTGTCATAGCTTGGGCTGCAAGTTATAACAAACACTGCAAACAAGTGTTTTAAGATTCATCAGTGAGCTAAAAAGGACGGCTGGACAAGGGCACTGGTTTAAACATGAAAAGAGAGATGGAGGCCACACCTGAGGTCACGAAACCAGCAGAGCCCAGAGCTGAGGACAGATTCTGGAGCTGAACTACCTGTGTTCAGAGCATCGCTCAGAAGTAATGAGTACAGGAAGAGTGCTTAGATTTATTCCTGGCATGTGGTAAGTGCTAAGTAGTCACTAAAATGAGGGCAAACAAACAAAGAGTTTTAATGAACATGGTAGGGATATGGGTTTGAGAGACGATGATCGTATTAGTCAGCTGGGGCTGCTGTAACAAAGCACTGAACACGGAATGAACACAGAGATGTATTGGCTCACAATCCTGGAGGCTGGAATTTCTAGATCAAGGGAGAGGCAGGGCTGGTTTCTTCTGAGGCCCCTCTCCCTGGCTTGCAGGGCTGGTTTCTTGAGGCCCCTCTCCCTGGTTTGCAGGGCTGGTTTCTTGAGGCCCCTCTCCCTGGCTTGCAGGGCTGGTTTCTTGAGGCCCCTCTCCCTGGCTTGCAGGGCTGGTTTCTTGAGGCCCCTCTCCCTGGCTTGCAGGGCTGGTTTCTTGAGGCCCCTCTCCCTGGCTTGCAGGGCTGGTTTCTTGAGGCCCTTCTCCCTGGCTTGCCGGAGCCCATCTTCTCCCCGTGTCCTCACCTGGTCTTCCTTCTGTACCAAATTTGTGTTCAAACTTCTTCTTTATAAGGAGAGCAGTTATCTGGAATTAGGGCCCACTGTAATGGCCTTGTTTTAACTTGACTATCTCTAAATTCCGTCACATTCTAAGGTATTAGAAGTTAGTACTCCAATGTTTGAATTTTTAGAGGACACAACTTAGCCCATAACAATGATAAACAGAAAATTAGAAAATGGTGTAACCATTGGTATGCTGTAGTGACTGTGAGAAGAAGAAAGAAAATAAATGATGCTTCCAACACGGGGGTCTATGGACACGACTGGGGTCCACTGGCACGACGATCTACAAGAGCGCAAACACTTTCCCCATCAGGTCATCTTGAAAGAGTGAAAAGCACACACTTTAGGATCAAACAGATTCAGATTAAATCCCAACCCTGCTCTAAGACTTGGAGCATCATCTAAGTCTCAGCAAACATGTCTACAAATAACAAATTATAAATATTCGCTTTGTAGTACTGCCAGGAGGATTAAATCAGATACATTCTGTAAGAGGGTACAGAGTATTACTGAACACAGAATAAAAGCTGGAGGATGTTTTTTCTTCATTATGATGCTTGCTGTTATTACAATGTTATGGGGCAGGCAGGGAGGTAAGGAAGCATTCCCTCACCCCTAAGGTCTACCTCAACATTGGAATTCTCCCATGAAATGCTATCTTTTGTGAGGTCGTGTTTATAGGAAAGTGTATTTACATGTAACCTTACCCAGCCCCTAGTAGTCACCTGACTAAGGAAGGGCGTGGCATCAATAAAAAGAAGTATATAATGAAAAGATGACAAAATTTACTTTAAACAATTTTCCTCTAAGACTGACCATGTTTACAATGACAATTCTTCCTCTCAAAATTAAACTGAAAGTCAATGTTTACATTTTAATTTTGTTTCAGTCCACTTTCAAACCCCATATGATACACATGACTTGAATGATCTCAGTCTCATTTCAAAAATAGAGAGAAGAAGGTGATCGCGATTTGTCCCAAGGAAATGAAAGCACTAAAACGAACAGTTTAGAATTTGATACTCTGCTTAGTGGGCCGTGAAATGCAAAGTAATTAATTTAGAGATTACGTATTACCACTGGAGCTGAATTCAGAGTGGGGATCGTATTTCATAGTTGAATGTCTGGCGCAGGCAGTACCCTCTCTACACGGTCTCTAGTTAGGATTATGCTATGGAGATCCTGCATTACAGAGCCCAATACAGTTATGATTCTACCAAGAATTTTATAATTCGGTCTTTATATCCACGGAGATGAAGGGAATACGCTACACGAGACCTTTCCTTCTCCCTCTTCATAGAGCAGCTGTCTTACGTAACTTATAAAGTACCTAAAATTTCAATGTATCACATGGCATTTGCAATAGTTTTATTTTAAATTCAGGGAAAAGTGGCTACACTTAATTGACACACTTAAATGGTATGATACCCTGATTTTAATCATCCTTTAAAAAATGTTCTTAATGACAAAATGTATGCTCTTGCTTTCTTAAATAGAGTACATCAATAATAATCTCATTTTTCTGGATGCCTTAGTTTTCATTATTTAGTGGCAGATTTCCCACCCTAATGCAGGCTTAAGGACAAGTTCAGGACTAGCAGGCTGTGTAGAGGGGAGCGGCTTGCCCCCCCCCACCTCCAAAGTGTCTTAGAGTTCCTTACTTTAGTGAATCCACATGCCTGGGTTTTTCTTGACTTTGGTTCTTCACTTGTCTATATTGGGCTGTCAGCTCTCTTTCATTCTTTCTTGTGTCCACTCATCTGATTTTTTCTTTTTTATCATGCTGAGAGGAGGGAGATAAGGCTCAAACACAGCACCGCCTGTAACAGCACTCACCTTGGGCAAGTCACTCTCCTGAAAGTCGGGGAGGGGGCAGTGTGGTAGAGGAGGACAAATGGAGGGACGCATGGCATGAAGATCACCTGGCTTACGGAGGTGCATCTGCAGTGACTGCCCAGGACTCTCCTCATTAGTGACAGCTATCCACCTGCATTCATGAAATAGCCAGAGACTGTGTTTTGAATTTATATGACCAAGAATGATCTACCTGAAGAGTACCACGGCCCTCCACTCAAGGCAAGGAATAATGCCCGTTGTGTGTGTTCATTTAGTCCATGAGGAGAGGCATGAGATGGAAAGATAACTTCATGAGCTATTAAATATTATCACAACTACCACAAGGCGCTTTAGTTCAAGATATGAGACTATGACTTTACTAAATTATGTTTTATACATAGGCATTGCATATCCCCTAAAGAGTCTCAAATCTGGGCTCCCCTGGTGGCGCAGTGGTTGAGAGTCCGCCTGCCGATGCAGTGGACACGGGTTCGTGCCCCGGTCCGGGAGGATCCCACATGCCGTGGAGCGGCTGGGCCCGTGAGCCGTGGCCCAGCCAAAAAAAAAAAAAAAGTCTCAAATCTGTGAGGAAGAATACTTTTGAAGATTGCTTAACGATTTACTTGTGCATTTGCTGACAATGAAAACCCACTCCAGCCAAAAAAAGTCAAAACAAAATAAAATTTTTTCCAGCCAAAAAACCCAAGAATTAACTTATCATAAACAAAGGAATATGTGTTACTTGTTTGGATGGAACAGGGGACAAAGGAAATTTACTATCCTGCTCTCTTTAGATCAATGAACCTTGATAACTATTTTGATAATTAATCTGAGTGTCATTTATGTAGCATGGTAAGAAATCAATTCTGCTCCCTGCAAACTTTCCTCTTATAAACGTAGATTCCTGGGCTTTACCTCAGAACTACTAGACCAATCTTTTGAGAATTCTGCATTTTAAACTAATTTTCCCTGTGATTCTTACGCATATAAAATTTGAGAATTTCAGCTTTAAGCCTGGCCTTATGATCTCACATTTTATTTGTGTTAAATCATTAGAGTATAAAGGAACGCATCCATACAGGGTGCCCCAGACCTTACATGGATTCTTCAATGCAACCAATGTTAAATAAGCAATATCTCTTCCTAGTTATTCATTATAGAGGAGAAGAGAGCATGTGTCTGTGTGGTATTAACTCATTTTATCAATACTTACCAATTTATTATCTCTTTGTTAGGTAATGAAGCAGTATGCCATTATGTGTTGGGAATAAAACAGTGAGCAAAAGGAGACCTTGTTTTGCTCTCATAAAACATACATCCTGACCTATTGTTTCTCTGATGCTGTAAAAACATGAACGCACACACATAGGTTTTCATTTAGAGAATTAAATTGTAGCTAGTCAAAGCATATGACAGTGGAAAGACCTCCCAGTCAGTGAGGATGGGTTCATTCCGACACTGCACCAGGTTCCTGCAGCCAAGCCTGCGAGTGGCATGTCTGGCTCCATTACTAAAACTCTTCAGTAAGTATGGAGGGTGAGGTTTGGGTTTGTAGTTCTGGATGTAAAAAATTTCCTTTATCCCCAGAAAAGAATTCAGTCCACATTTGGACACCTTGGCATTGGATTAGCAACTTTAGAAAGCTGTAACAATTTAATCCCCAAAGGATTTTTCATACCAATATAATCACTGGATTATCCTGAGGAAATAACTAGAAGGTTCCAGATAGAACTATACCCAATGGGGCTTTTTCAATCTCAGTGTATTAGCAATGGCTAATAGTTATCTGTTCATATTTGGAAAGTCCTCCTTTTTCTTCACCTTCTCTCCCAAAATACACACACACAGACACAGACACAGACACACACACACACACACACACACACACACACACACACACACACACACACACACACACACACACACACACTCACAGGAGAGGCCTCGGACATGGTAGCAGTCAATATATTTTAAAACTTACATAATAAAACTAAATATTGAGCACAAAATTTATAGAAAACCACTTGTTTAGACTGCATATGATCTCTAAATCTTTACAAAAGGCTGGCAATGAAAAGTGTTTTCACACCTACTTCATAGATGAAGAAACGCAGGGAGACTGAATAACTTGTCCAAGGTCAGACATCTGGACAGGAGTTACTCTGGGCTTTGTCTTGCCAACAGCCTAAGCACTTTCATTACATCATCCACAGCAAGGGAAGTTCTTGGGCACAAAGAGGGGCCTGCGATGGAATTTGTACCTTAATGTTTCAGGGTACTCGCTTCTCCTGCTCTGATTTTCACATGTTCATGAAACAGACAACAAAACTCAAGGGGTCTGAGTGAAGTAATCTAAACCTCACCTCCAACATCACATCTCCTTTTCATCATGTGCTTATTGAGGGCAGGGAGGAATGAATGCCGTCTCCCCACACTTTTTATCTGGCACAGTGCTTTCCTGCCGCATCCTGATGCGTGATTCTTACTCCATATGTGAAAACCGTCGTTGCCAGTTCCCTCCTGTTGCAAGTTCTGTGATTTCTATTAAGTGTCCCAGCAAGTTAGGGGTATCTATTTTTATGGCACCCTACCAGCCTTTGATGGAAGATTCCGGAACAAAAATCTTATCATCTGTGTTCAATTGGTTCATCCAGGGTTGAGCACCCCCTAACTCTTTAAAAATATCATTGTCAACCCTTTCCTCTTTCCATTGTGCTCGCAGACAACATTCATCTCCACATATTCCTTTTCAACAACAACCCTCAGGCAGAACTCAGAAGTCTTTTTAGCTATCAGCAGTCAGATGGTCCTTTACTTCCAAAAATAAAAATAAAAAAAAAAATCATTCACACAGGGTACTTTTTAAAGGCTACCTTTGGCTATTTAATCACACGTGTTTCTTCATCCTTTAATTGGAGGCCTTGCTTTGAGCCCACCAACCCTCCTCTTCATGCCACTGGCGTTCTGTTGCTACACTAAGTTCTGTCTTCCATACTTATTTACCCTTCTGAAGACTTTTTAAATTATGCTCCCCGCTTGGATTCCATATGTTCTAACTCCTTCCCTAATCTCAAGTTCTGTGTTACTTCCTCTTTCTTGTATTCTTTTTTCTCAGACTTTGTTTCCCGCCACGCCGGGTCTGTTATTTTCTTTCTCTTTAATCATCTCCTCCATTAATTTCCCAACCTTCACCACCCCACCACCTTCCTCTTGTCTTCTACAGATTTCAGAGAAACCTACTTCTTCTGAAGTAAGTATTCCCTGATTCCTTTTTTTCCCTTCAAATGTTTAAATTTTTCTTCCTTGCTGTTTTCGTACCTAAACTGCATTCACCTCAAGCCTCATCACGTCCCCTCCCA
This sequence comes from Neophocaena asiaeorientalis asiaeorientalis, assembly GCF_003031525.2. NCBI lineage: Eukaryota > Metazoa > Chordata > Mammalia > Artiodactyla > Phocoenidae > Neophocaena > Neophocaena asiaeorientalis. The sequence goes on along the minus strand of NW_020173204.1, from coordinate 4,226,437 downwards.
CTGTGGTCCATCACCATCACTTGCCATCCATTGTCTGAAGCCCCTATCAGGGCGTTCCCTTATCTTCATCCCTGGAGACATTGCCACCTTCATAATGGCAGGTGTTACTGCTTTCTGATTTCTCTTCTCCATTTAATTTTATTATTATTATTTTGTGTGGTACGCAGGCCTCTCACTGTTGCCTCTCCCGTCGCGGGACACAGGCTCTGGATGCGCAGGCTCAGCGGCCATGGCTCACGGGCCCAGCCGCTCCGCGTCTCGTGGGATCTTCCCGGACCGGGGCACGAACCCGTGTCCCCTGCATCGGCAGGCGGACTCTCAACCACTGCGCCACAAGGGAAGCCCTCCCTTTTATTTTAAATTGTTGAATCTATCCCAGCTGTGCCTGCCTCACTTTTATTACGATGTGTTTAACCAGTTTGCACAGATATGAACCTTTTCCTTACAAAGGTTACTGATGATTCTCTTTTTTTCAGGAAGCAATGCCGTGCCCTTGTTCTCCATAACTAAAGTAACGTTCCTTACCACATGTTCATTTATTTCAATGGACTGTGGGATCACACACACAGCGTAGAGGACTCCTACACCAGCCAAATCCCTTCTTTGACCAGCAGCGGTAATCCTCATTCTGACTTGCCAGTTTTATTTTAATTTTATGTGACACTATGTACAATCCTAAACTCACTTTCTGATTTTAGCTGAAGTGTTTAAATAGAAAAAAACATTACAAACAAGATCACTAAATTTTCCACGTTTGCTTCAATGCTGAGGAAAAGAAATATCTTTGTCCTTGACTTGCTAAACAGAATGACACAGTTCTCTTTATACTTTGAGATATTTTTTCTCTTGTTGTCGCCTCTGAAGTCAACTTTATCTCTCCATTGCTTTGAAGCTACTTGTTTTATGGGATTTGAATTAAAGACAACATATCCTCCTAGGTCAATTCTAATTAAATTAATGATCAGGGTCCCTTCCAAGACCAGCCTGTTACAAAGCAATTGTTGTCCTTTCTGAAGGAGGAAGACAGACAGACACACACACACACACACACACACACACACACACACACACAGAGGAACTTTTTAAATTAATTAATTAATTTTTATTTTTGGCTGCTTTGGGTCTTTGTTGCTGCACCTGGGCTTTCTCTATTTGTGGCGAGCGGGGGCTACTCTTCATTGCGGTGTGCGGGCTTCTCATTGTGGTGGCTGCTCTTGTTGCGGAGCACGGGCTCCAGGTGTGCAGGCCTCAGTAGTTGTGGCTCGCGGGCTCTAGAGCACAGGCTCAGTAGTTGTGGACACGGGCTTAGTTGCTCCGTGGCATGTGGCATCTTCCCGGACCAGAGCTCGAACCATGTCCCCTGCCTCGGCAGGCAGATTCTTAACCACCGCACCACCAGGGAAGTCCCCAAACACCTCCTGATATATTCTTAGAGTAACAGCCTACTAAGGCAATATGCTCAAATATACAGATTATTAATATGCTCAGATATACAGATTATATACAGATTATCTAGTTGAATTTCCTCCTTCTCCCTTTCATCTTACACATGAAAAAAAAAGTCTTTCCTTTGAAATGATTTTAGAACATTCCTCTTGTCTTTATGAAACCTTAAAAAGAAAACCAAATAAACAAATCAAATTTCTTTCCTTTTCCATTTCCTGTTCTGTTTTTCTTTCTTTCTCTAACACATTTTTTTTCATGGTCTTTTAAATAAATTCCTCCAAAATTCTCATTGACAAATCAGAACTACAGAGAGGAGAAGAAAATACTGGGTCTGTTACGTCCAAATTCTGCATTTCTACTTTTCCTGCTGTCGTTCTGACAGCCCCTTGCCCTTCCATGCTACCCTGCCCTACACTTCCACAAGTCCTGGTCCACTGGCCTGACTTGCTACGTGATCTCCTATCTCAGGTCAAGTGCTCAGCCCACAGGATCTATACTGGATTCTTCGCACCATATCCCAGCCATTCCTAAGTGAAAGAAAGTGAACAGTATTCGTGTAGAGGCTCTTTTGTGCGTCTGTATGCCAGATGTGCGCTTTGCTTGTTTCCTTTAATCCTTCAAGTTCAGATTAATCTAGAGTAGAATCAAGTATCAAGAAAATCTGCTTTCACACACACAGCATTTCTATGACGTTAGTGAAGAGCATATACTATTACTCCTCTTTTCATAATTAAAGACTTGCAAACAAAGAAAGCAAATAATCCGATGAAGTTCCTCAAGAACTTCAGTGAGAACGCACGATGGGATGCTCGTCCTCTGACATGTCCACAGCTCTAGACCCGTAACATCACCGGACGTGCTCACGGCCCTACTGTCTGCCCTATGCGGTGGTTTTATAAGTTACTAAATCACATGTACAGTCCTCTGGTGTGTATGTGAGGGTGTGCGTGTGTTCAGGGAAAACTGAGAGAATGGCAGAGTAAGTCTACTTGATTTTACTGACTTTTTGGCAAATTCTCAAGGAGTAAATCAAAATCCTCTTTTGAAATAATTAAAAACTACATAGTTTTCCTTCATACGTACAATGGGCTAAAATTCAAAAAATTTTTTAGAATTGGTAACTAGTAGTTTTAATAATTTGGGGGACTATTTCAACTATTTCCCATGAAATAGATATTAGAAGTTAAATATAAGAACTCAATTGTGTATAATTCAGTAACTATAATATAGCTCATATTAATGAAATGCTAACAAGAAGCTAGGCAGCACGCCGAGCAGTTTATGTGCCCTGCTTTATTTAATCCATACAACAGCTTTATGAATTACGTGGCTCTGTTACCCTCATTTTACAGATGAAGAAACTGAGAATAGTAATTAGTATAAACTTGAACAGTGTCTTATAGTAAATAACAGGTAGGGCTGCAATTCAAACCCAGAAGTCTGGCTACTCTTAACCATCAATGCTACATCACGTTACAGATATGTTTATATTGCTACCATATATAAAATGTGTTATTGCAAAGCTTCCTCAGATATTAGAAATATTTTCTGTAATGAGATCCCAAAGTGACTTTTGTGTATATTCATTTTTTGGTGTTTTGTTTTGTTCTTTATTATTTCATTTTTCTATATATGATACATAGATATTCAAAAGTGTGACTCTGCCTAGGGGGCAGTTCTGACACAAAAAACTATGCTCTTAAAGGAAAAGCACTTTTTAAATTTGAATTTCAGTGTCTAATATTAATATGACTACTGTTTGTTGGTTTGAATCAGTGTGTGTTATTTGTGCAACTATAATCTATAGCAAGATGTAATTAAGCCGCAGAAAAATAACACAGTAATACCTTGCAAGATCATCAGATAATACCTTGTTTTGATTCCCTGAGGAACTAGTATCAGTTCAGTCTTTTTAAATGGGGGAAAACTGATAAATATTTGCTATTAACAAAAACGACACACAGAAAAGACAGAAAAAGGAGGCAAACACAGAAAGAAGTAAATATCTAAAAGAATTATGTTCAAAAAGCAGAAAATCAGATTTAAAGATAGTAAGAATTAATTAAAAGGCATAAGACTTTCTTAAAAAGACATCATAGTAAAATGAGAGATTACAAATATTTCATTTTGTAGTCCATGTTGAAAAAATTAGATTTAGCAAATATTTTGGAATGTGTCAGTGCGGATGAATAAAATGGTGCATTTTAGAGGTTTAATTGTTTTTAATGTCTGAGCAATATCTAACAAAAGCATGTTTATTAATAAAAGCAATTATGCATGTATTTAAACATGCATGTCGAACATGTTTTGTGTGAAGCAACATACAAAATGAACTATATTATTGTTGTTTAAAAGCTCCTGTACATTTTGGTAAAATACATCTTTTAAAACTACGAAGAAAAAGAAAAAGAGAAGATAGAGCTTTACATACTTGGAGCACAAACCACTATAAGCACTATTCACCAGCCTACCCTGAAAAGAAACTTTGAGTTACTACAGTTGACTGCCCTAATGTTATTTATCAGAGCAATTCACTTAATCCTGTATGCTTCCTGGGAACTGCTAATGCTGGACTCTTCCTCCTTGAAGGTACTAATGAACAATGAAATGACTCATTTTATTAAACTTAGCATATAATATGTAATGCATATCAGGAACAGATACACACGTCCTGATTATAAATAAGGGTGTCTGCCAAAAAATGTGTGTATTTCAGCACTGCTATAACCATCAAAGCAGGATTTCATAACTTAGACCAGTCTTTCAGAAAAACACTTCCAGACTGAACATATCTAAAAAGCCACAGATACTCTGATAGCATAGAGAAGATACGCCTAGTCTAACCCTTAATGAGCAAATTAACCCTGGTCATGTGCAATCAAACCGTATACGGATGAATAAATTCAAATATCTTTATAATGAATGAGAATTTCAAAATATGGGTTATATTGGACCTTGGAAGACTGTGGTCGACTTTTACCTTCACAGGTATCCTGTTAATATCCAATCAAATGCTCATGATTCCTGAGTGACAAGGAGGCACAGTCAGTAGCAGAGGGTAGATAATGACTTCTTAAAGAGTCAGCCCCTCATCTGACAACATGAAACTCTGTATTTGTGACCGTGACCCTCTGGCAGCCTGGATGAGAAGAGAGTCTATGAATCTGTGATTACCTGTATAGCCCTTTGATTTTAGAAAACAATAGAAAGGGACAGAAAAGTATATTATTAGGATGTAAAACTATGGAAGGAAAAAGAGTAGGTATTCTTCAAGTAGGATTTATCACAGTAGTACATTCAGTTTTTACGCAGTAGTGAGTTGAGAGATTTATGCATATTTACAGAATGTTAGGGAAATTTTCTGCTAAAGTAGAATACAATTAAGATCATGTAGATTTCCAAGTAAGAAAATCTTCTGTATAGAAAACCAGTTCAAGTCAAGGCTTCTGAAGAAACTGCAATCAACTTCAGTACTTTTAAACGTTACAAGCTATAAATGTGCATGTGTGCGTGTGTGTGTGTGTGCGTGTGTGTGTGTGTGTGTGTGTGTGTGTGTGAAATGGCTGCAATGAACTGCCATCCTGGGTCTGGACAGTTACATGTACTTTGGAGCCAATCCAGAAGCATTAGATGAGCCTTTAACTAACTGAGGTAATTATGCTTATTTCTTTTGGAACGTACTTCTTTGAAATCATGTTTAGTTTTCCTTCCAACTTTCGTGACATGTTTATTGAAATCAAGTATAATTACTCAAGGTTTCCTTTCCGTGCCAACCGACAATTTCTTGGTGGTGTTTTATACTAGTATTTGCTTCTAGGTGATGATTATTCAAGAGCTGAGTATTAACAGTTGTCCCATGACTGAATATCTGGTTTCCATATTCTTTAACACTATGAATAATAGTTTTTAAACAACTTAATTTTTGATTACCACGCTCGAACTTAAAGTAAATGAAAAATATTATAAAGTAATACTGAATGTACTCTCTTTTGACTATATTCAACGGCATCTATGCAGAAAATAACAATCCATCATGTCGTGTGAATTTTCTACAGTGAAAGAAGTGCAATTTTTGCTCTTCGGTTGTAAAGAGTATTCACATTACAGATCTAACCCTTAATTAATGGAAGGACACTATACTTGGTTTAAATATTTGTATTTATATGAGGCTGTTTTTAAAGGAAAATGTAAGTTTTATAAAAGAAAAGCGTTATGATATTTTGAACGCCTTAATAGAGAAGGAGGAATCGTTTTCTAAATATGAAAATAGTGTTCTTAATTGTTAGGGCTTTTCTTTAGCAACAGTTGCCAGCCCAAGGGCAAGTGCAAGACAGAGCAGACAGAAAGAATCTCAGCGCCACTATTTTAATTGCTGGCATTCATAGCATTTAGCAGTCGGAAGTCTCAAAGGAAAACAACTACTTTCATTTCACCTCCTGCAGCCACCCTGTCAGGGGAGAGGTCTGGGCTCAGAAAATGCGGCTCATTAAAATGAAGAATTTTCCCCGACTTTGATATTCACAGTTCACTGGGGACTCACTACCTGTTCACCGCGCCATTTCGTCTGGAAGGAGGTTGCAACACAGCAGACTCTACCTTAATTAAACTTCTTTAATCAAATTCATTAGGTCTCTAACATTTATAAAACATGTTGAATTATGCTACCGATATTCTTAGTATATATTTTTTAAATTGTCAAGTTTTTTCCTTCCCTTATTTAATTGGTGCATTGAGCAAAATTCAGAACAATACTTTCATCTGCCTCATAAATGTCTTACTGGCATGCAAGGTACATGCTTTTTGTATTTTCTTACAAACAACTACTGCTGCTTTCAGATGCATATACCTATTTTCTCAGCCCATACACATTTAGTTTTACAGTCATTATCTGGGAATGGAGGATTTGTTATTTCAAATTGAATTTTGTAAATAAAAAAGTCTTAATATTCTACTACTTACCTTTATTACCATATTGCAATTAGAGTAGAAAGGTTTAAAACATAGACATTCTTCTAAAAAAGCTCAACATGATAACACACAATCACATCAATACACTAATTGAGTAATAATTGTTTATAATAGAGATACTGACTTTAGACTTGTAAATATTTCTTCTGACTAGCTGGCTTCTGTGGGCAGACTACCAAAGAACCCATTCTTGTGCTTCCTGAGAAATTTTTGTCTCTCTTTAATAGCTGTGAATAACTTTCTTGGCTTTAGGCACAAAAGGGCTTTGTAGTTTCTTCAACATCCCAGCAGAGAAAATGGAATTTCTTGGGCAAAGTTTAATGATCCCTAAAATTCTTACTCTGTATGTAAATGTCAATTTATAAAATGATAGCCCAAGAATTAGACACAAGTATATTATTTCTTATTTTAGTAAACATTAAATGAGTGCAGGACAATAAAAATGAGAGAGCAACAGGAAGGTCTTAAATTTGGGGTTGAACAACCTGATAGTACAGGAAAGTTATTAATGTTACCAAAAGTACAGTTAATGTCTACTGTGCAACTCATAGGCTTATTCTTTGTAGGGAACAAGCTATATAAGAATAATTCATCTTGATGAAGTTATTACATTTGAATTTAATCCACTGCAGATATAGACACAGTATGCCAAGATATGTAAGGTACCAGAAGTGTCCTAGAAAAACAAAGAGATCATCACTGAAGGTAAGTACCTGAAGATAAGGTGATAAAAGTACATGGGGGTCAGACTACAAAATGCTTTGAATGCAGAATTAAGGATTTTATATTTTAAGCTATGTAGAGCCCCCGAACATTTCTGAGTAACAGATCTGACATAATTTAAATCATTTTTAGGAGCAATAATCAGATTATGGTACACAGAATGGATTAGAGCCTGAAAAAATTACAGACAAAGGACATGAACTGGGGAGACGGATCATCTGTTCTGAGTTGACAGGAGACTATATTAAGATCATGATAAAAACAAGGAGTGAAGGTAGAAGATATTTTGAAAGAACACAACCTTTGGAAATGCAGAACTAGATATACGGAGAGTGACAGTAACCTGATGTAAAAATTCGGCAGTCTGACATACCGTACAACTAAGGAGGTCATAAGAGTACGTGAGGGCTTCCCTGGTGGCGCAGTGGTTGAGAGTCCGCCTGCCGATGCGGGGAACACGGGTTCGTGCCCCGGTCCGGGAAGATCCCGCGTGCCGCGGAGCGGCTGGGCCCGTGAGCCATGGCTGCTGAGCCTGCGCGTCCGGAGCCTGTGCTCCACGACGGGAGAGGCCACAAGAGTGAGAGGCCCGCCTACCGCAAAAGGGTACGTGAGAACGCTAAGGAGAGGAGAGAAACGGCAAAGAAAGGAATTGAGAATTTAATTCTGGGAATACTCCACATGGTGTAGGTAGGAAGAAGAAACACGTATAATTAAGGAGAGAGAGAGTTGTCAATAAATTAGGAAGAGAACTAGAAAAGTAAGCGTCCTCATTAAAGCCAACAAAGGAAAGAGGTGGAGTAGGAAGGCTCAGCAAAGAGTGAAATACGAGCAAGGATGAGAAAAATCAAGGCTGGCGACGGCCAGAGGACTTGGAGATGTGGATGCCGTGGGTGAGGACAAAGCAAGGCTACAAATCCAGGGCACACTGGGCGGTAAAGACACGCGGCCCAGGTTAGGGTTAGCCTGCTGAGAATGGCAGGGTGTGAGAGACAGGGAGAACGTTATAGAACAAAATGAAGGATTTTTTTTTTAATGAGGAAGGAGATCTAAGTTTATTGGGATAGAAAATGGAAACAGAACATGAAGAAGGAGAGACTGAAACTGGTGAAAACGTAAGTGCAGGAGTTAATGGAGAAGTGAGAAGTCATGGGGCACGCCTTATACCATTGATCCTTCCTCTGATTGGCCACACTCACTGCACACCTGAACAACCCTTTTTATCAGTGACCTAGAACTATTTTAGCAGTGACCGTGTTCGTAGTAAATCCACCGTGAGTCACAGTATATTAAAATATTATATTGTAAGAAGGTGTAAACCTGAACAGGTATACCTTTATTGGATTTTTCTCAAGTTTCCTGTAAGTTCAAAGTATCAACCCAAAGAATACATATTTATTGAGGTGCACAGAAGAGCACTTTGATAGTGCTTGAAATGATAAACAATATCCTTTTGAACATGTAGTTTTAATCAGAAAACCACAGAGGGAGGAAAAATAAAACACTTGTGACACACACTCAGTCACTTTGAGAACTGCTATCTGTGAATAGCCACTTCAATATGAATGATGTAACTTTGGGCTATTCCTAAAAAAAAAAAAAAAAATCACAGGGGCCATAGCTCCTAAGCATCAGAAGTCTAAAAAGAATGTCCAATTGTTATAAATTATGAAGCTAAATACAGGACATTTTGTTTGTGTCCAGTAGCCAGTGAGGAAGAACTATAACTGGGTCAGATTATGATTCATTTATTTCCCAGGGGATGTTTTTTTCCTAGGTACATGGGAAGGAATAGCTTTGAGATTTTCTATAACCCTCTCCTTGATCTCAGTGAATTCACAGCTAACCACATTTCTCCTCTCTAACACGTGCAAGTAAAGCCATCCAAATCACTTAAGATCTCCCTGGGACTACATTAAAAAAAAAGTCTACAAGCTATCATTTCTTGATCTACAGAATTCAGAATTCTCCTAACCTCTTCTTTGCCTTTTTCATAGCTTTTACTCTTAGATTTCCAATTTTACCAATCCAAACACATTTCAGCTCCAATTTCAGTTGAGTTCCTTGAATTGACAACTATGATTTTGACCTAACATTCCCAGCTGACTTGGGCATGTCTTTAGGTCATAAACTCAAGGTCTACCTTTATCCTTTATAGGACACGACATTAGGTACAAGGTACAAATGGGAAAGTGGAAATGACCAGTTTGGCCCAAGCTACAGTCACCCGACATCTAATAAGAGAAGAGGACCAAACAAATTATAAATCAGGACTTAATTCTCAGATCTGTCCATTTACCTGGTATCATTTGAAATCTGTTTTTCAAGGAGATTGTGAGTCATTTGGTGACCATGTTTTACTCCAAAAAGAACCAAATCCAAATCAAAATATAAGATATAAATATGGGCAGGAGAGCCTGAGTAACTGAGTTACTTTTCTGCAACATTTCCACTATTGCGGTAAGAACAACATACATACGTATATACGAGCTACAAGTATGTAATTTTGGCGATTCTGCATAGGATTAAATGCTCTTTTATTTGTTTTCAAAACTGGCATTGCACAATATAAAGATGAATGTTAAAGTTTATGCTAATAATTTAATTTTTTACTTAGAATGGTATTAAATAAAACATTGTTTTTAAACACAACTTCAAATTGTGAGAGGGTCCGTGGAAGAAAAGAGAAAGCTTTACATTGTAGTACCTTCAAACATACTCTTTTCTTGCCTTTTGAACAAAGGGTACAAGTTTTTCACTGTGCCTCCCAAATCCGTAGCAGGCTCTGCTCTATGACATTGGAGGTGAAATCTTCATGACAAAATTTTTCAAAACTGAAAAGATCGGAGACGTCCATTTCAGGCATAAGGAGACATCAGTGCAAATGACTATAGATGGGAACAAGCTAATTGTGTGTGTGAAACAGAAAGAAAGCCAACATCTCTGTAATAGCAAAGAAAGTGGTCCAAAATAAGGCCAGAGCTGTAGGCTGGGGCCAGATCACATAGGCCTTAAAAGATTTTCTCCTCTCTGTACTGGATAGTTTACTGAAAGTTTAACCCAGAGGAGGTGCATGATTGATAGAGATCATAAAAAGATTATCTTGATACAACAAAATGGACTGAACTATTGCCAAAGGATCCGCTCTTGTTACAAACACTTAGAAATGATATGTAATACGTAACAACAATCACCAACACTTAAAAACGTTGAGAGCTCAGGGTTTGAAATACTTTTGCTTCCATACAGAATAGAGAACAACTCACCGGCACAAGGAAGTGGAGAAGAGGCTTGGAGTGACTCAAAGAAACCAAAATCTCCTACACAGATCGTTAAGATGAATCAGGACCCGATTAGTAAGACGGTGGGAGATTTGAACACCACATGCAAACTGGATGCGAGAGACATTTATGAGAATGTATGCCAAAAAGCGAATGCATATTAATTTCAAATGAAAACATGCATAAATATTCTTAAGTGACCCTGACAAAAAGCCAATGAAGTAACAGCATATAGCCACATAATCTGACAAAACAAACCCAACTAGACAGCTAATATATCCCATAGATTTTCAACCATGAAGCACAATTATAATAATTCATAGATCATATAAAACATGGAAATAATTAACTATTTAGAATCAGATGACTTTGAAGCACTACCCACCAAAATTTATAATATATCTAAAGTGGGATTAGAGAGAAATGTATGAAATTTGATGTAAGAAAATAAGAAACTGGACATTTAAGAGAAAAGCGCTCACTTCAAGAGGTTAGAAAAATGACAAAGGAGGAAGAACAATGAAAGTAAAGTGAAGAAATATTAAGATAGAAGCAAAAATATAAAATCGAAAATAAATATATCATAAAAGATCGAAGAAACCAAGAATGGATTTTTTTTAAAAAGCTAATAAAATGGACAAACCTCTAACAAGACTGATCGAAGTTGCTAATAAAATTTTAATAACAGAAAGTGGGCAAAATTAAAGAAGGAGACAAACAAAAGTATCATCAAAGAATACTCAGAAGAACTTGACATCAATAAATGTGCAAACTTAGAAAACAGAAAAATTTCAGAAATGTTGTCACAGATTTTATCAAGTCTTCAAGGGACCAATCACTCTTTTGTTGCAGAAATATACTCAGAGAATATCTTTTTATGAGACTAGTTTATTTTTACAGAAAACTTCATTAATGAACATTATAAAAATAAAAATGGTTGCATGAATACACATGCAAAAATGTTAAATACTATATTAAAAACTGGTTTTAACCAAATATAAAAAGTACCACATGATCAAGTAGGGTCCACACTGCAAATGCAAGGATGAGTTAACATTAGAGAATCGTTTACTGTGATCTACCAAAGTATTAAGCGGGGGAAAAAATACGATCATCTCAAAAATGTGTAGTAGAGCACTTAATTAAATTCAACATCCAGTCACATGTATCTATAAAATACACAAATCAAGCCAGGAATTGTGTTTAATTTTATTAACTCTAAAGGGTTTCCACTAAAATTCTATAAAACATCATTCAAATGATATTTAAATTACTCAGAAGTCCAATTACTCCATCACGCCTTCCTACTCAACATTACAATGGAAGGTCCAGTCAATAAGACTGGAGAAAGAAATATGGGCATAAAAAGTGGACGAAAGAAGAAAGAAGAAGAAATTTCTTCTTCTTTTAAGAAGAAATTTAAAAATATTGTTCAGTGATAATATGATTATTTGCATAGAAGTAGTGAGAATGTATAAATAAGCTAGACAAAGACAAATAAGAATCCTGGATACCAGATACCTTTTTAAAAAATCAACAGCATTCCTCTATAACAGCAATACCAAATTACATGGTGTTATTTTACTAATCCTAATCAAAACAGCACAAACCTTTAAAGTAATAGGTAATAAATCTAAAAAATGGTATGGCGCTTATATAATTACTATAAAATTGTATTGAGAGACACAAAAGGAGACCTAAATAAATGAGAAAAGAGGCCATGATTACGGATGAAAATATTTGAGAGTAAGACTGTCCACTGCCTACTAATTAATCTATAAAATGAGTTTAAGTTCTCCCCTAACATAGATTTTTTTGTTCTTAATTTTTTTTTTTTAATTTAAAAATATATTTTGAGGACTAAGTCCGACAGGAATATATCTGGCTTTGAATGAGAGGAAAACAAATAACAGCTTCAAGCAAGCAAGACCAGAGGCTTGACAGTCTAAGTCTGGTGCAACGGCTAGGGAACGTCATTAAGGCAACTGCTACCGGCTCCATCACCCTGGGTGTGTGGCTTCTATCATGTTTAAGAGCGGCTCCTGTAACTCCAGGCAAGTGGTTGTGTTATACAAAGGAAGAAGCGAGAAAGGGCAAAATAAGACAGATGGGGAAAAAAGCAAACAAACAAACCTTCAATCCTACACTTCATCTACAACTCTGACAAATGGCATCCCAAGAGCAAGAAATTCTGAGAAGAGAAATTTTTTAGGTTTCCAGTTCTCTATTACAGAGAAATTCAACAGAACGTGAGCTTTGTGAAGGCAAAGATCTTTGTTTTCTTTATAGATGCTTTCCAATTGCTGAGAAAAGCATCAGAAATATAGGAGACGATAAATAAATGACAAATTCAAGGCAAATGGTCATTCTGAATGAATATAGGTAGCCAGTTTATTGTGTCTTCCTAACAGAGCAAAAGGCCAAGAAGAGTCAAGAGAATGGTGGAGAAAATAATTTGATTGAGATTGGGGTGTGGGATTGCTCTTCGAGATGTAAAGATTTATAACACAGTTATACATCTTAAAGCAATTAAAAGAGTGCGGTAGTATATTTTATTACGTCAATGGACAAAATAGAGAAACTTAAAACAGACCCACGCAAATATGGAAAATTGGTATATGACATGTAGCACTGTAGGCCAGCCAAACAGTGTTTGGACAATTAGCCATTCATGAGGGGAAAAAGTAAAGTAAGATGTTGACCTCACATTGTATATTTTTAAAAATCCACATGTATTAAGAACATCAATGACAAATTTAAAATTTTGAACTTTTAGAATAAAATCTAGAAAAACATCTTTGTTACCTTGAGATGATAAAATTATTAAGTAAGATTAATAAATTATACATCATAAAGGATAATACTGATAAATTCAACTATATTATAATTAAAATTTCTTATTTGAGAAAATACACAAAAACACACACAATTAAAAGACAAGCCACAAACTAGAAGAAAATTTGTGACTTTAATACAGTTGACAAAGCAATACTACATATGGTTTATGTACACATACGTATGTTATTAGCATACAACGAGATCAATAAGAAGAGTACATATGAAGATCAAAACACAGTGAGGAAAGATGAGTATTGAGAATAAAAAGAAATAATAATTTTTTAAAAAGTCAACTTTTTTACATTATTTCATTCTCCACAAAGTAAAGCTACGAGGTTATTATAACAAAATGTTAACACCTCTTGATTCTATGAGGTAGACACGGGGATTCTGTTGCATTATTTTCTGTACCTTCCTATTTGTCAACATATTTCATTTGAATTCATTCTCGTTTCCTACAGAACTGTCCTACCTGCTTTGTTGGGAAGGAATTGTAGGTGGCTGGCTTTGGAAGCAAGGGAATCGCCTGGGCTGCTGAGGCAAGAGCACTTTCAGAAAGGAAGACGCTGGGGATTTGGTTTGGGGTGGTATTCGTAGGAATGAATCTAGGATATGTTTGGACTTAGAGACTGACTGGCTAATTATTAGAAGGAAGTGTGGCCAAATAAATCTGATAAATGCAAAATAACCTGCAGGTTTTGGTTTGAGGGACTGAGCAATGATAATGCCATTTCAGTGATGAGAAAGGCTGGAGGAGATGCAGGTGTGGGACAAAAACTTGACTGGGGGACGGTGTCTTTTTTAGTTACGTTTGCATGCCTGTTAGACATCCTTGTAGAGATACAGTTGGATGTACAGTTTACAGTTTAAGAGACAGGTCTAGGTTGACCCTGTAAATTGTGCTGTTATCTGCACTGAGATGGTTCCAGTCAAAAGCCTGGATGAAATACCTAGGGAGAGAGTACACATATGAGGGAAAAGAAAGGGCCCCGGCTCAGTATACTTCAATATTTAGAGGCTGGAAATAGAAAAAGGAGGAGGAATCAGAGGAGGACGAAGAGAGGAAGGGTGGGAACAGAAGAAAGAAGGAAGTAACATCGATACGGAGATACAGGGAGCAGGTGTCAGTAAAGACCCAAACTTCAAATGCGTAGGAATAATAAACCCTTTCCGAACTGACTGTTAACTGGGACGTAAGTAACTAATGGATTCTGAGCCACAGGAAGTAACCTTAAGAAGAAGTAGAGTGGTGAGAACGGAAGACATCTTAAAATTGCTACACTATGTTTTTACGCAGACAGGAATGGTCCATTGGAAAGGGAGATATTAAATATTTGGTGGTTTGCCTGTTGGGTGTTTAACTGTTGGGTGAATTGCCTGAGAAAGTGAGAGTGGATATGATTCTGAGCAGAAAGGTCACTGTTCCTTCTATTCATTGTGAGAGATGTACAGATAGCACAGGTATAATTAATATTGGTAGCTGGTAGATGTCTATGAAAGGAATAGAGAAATTCCTCCTTGTGATATGAAAACAACATAGTTTTTATCGTAATTTCTAATTACTTTGCTATTGCATACAACTGGGTGGCAAATATGGGAAGGTCAGATCTGGGGACAATTATGTTGGCATTATCTTTTATATACTGGAAGTGGACTGCAAAGCTTTTTCTAGGCCATGTTTTAAATTTACCCAGTTATGTTTTACTGAAGCCAGTGTCCAGGTATTTCTCACACTATGAAATATTCTAATGACTTTTTATTGCTAAAGTTTGTCTATTTCATGTATACTTTTATAGAAACTGCTCCGATCAACTGCCTCAGATCCAATGTCAAATAATATGACGATACTGCCTTCAAAATCATTTGAAGCTAAGTACTCCCTGGGCCTGATAGCAGTGTAAAAATGTCTGAGCCCTAGGGAATATCTGAATGTTCAAAGTACACCATTCCCTTACCCCTTACTCAACTCTCACTGAGTGAGAAATAAACAAACACTGTGTTACATATAATGAATTCTATGTGAAAGGATTTCTACATTTCTTAAAATCACTTATCATTTGAGTAGCAAACTGTTACAATTAGGTGAGCAATCAAGATGTATATTGCAACTCCCCCAACTGCTCCGACTGATTAGATTCATGTTTGAAAGGATACTAATCTTTCTTCTAACAGTTTTAAAGTGGTATTATTTTAGACCCAGAGACAAGAATCGTAGCTTTATTTACTGATGTAGAATTGTGGAATGTTAAAAGCTGGAGGGGATTTAGAGATTTAATCCAATTCCCTCTTTTTTCAAGTGAGGAAATTTAGGAATTTTAAGAAGTTCAGTGATTTGCCTGAGTTAGGAAAAGAGCTGAGATACAAATTCTAATTTCTTATTTAGGCAAGAATTTATTCCAGCTTACATTTATTAGGTCATTACAACATGGACTCCATGTTGTAAATATATTTGCTATTTATCATCTGCTGCTGAGTTTACAAACTGTCTGCACTGATGGTAGTTGATTTATGTTGATGCTTCTCAACCATTTCTAACGCAAACCTACTTCTGAAGAGGACACACCTCCTGGGAGTGGGGTTAACCTCCCCCATTTCTATCCCCAACTCTGCTGAGAATCACTGCTGCTTCTCTGACAGTGAGATTTTGAGGAATTGTATTTTCCAGCTTTTATTACAGAAATTGTTACAATACCAAGCATGTTTTTTTTTCAAAGTACACGTCTTTAACCTACTCTGATTGTTACACACAACCCCCCTTCACAACACACACACACACACACACACGCACTGAATCAGTGAATCTC
Source organism: Neophocaena asiaeorientalis asiaeorientalis (assembly GCF_003031525.2). Taxonomy (NCBI): domain Eukaryota; kingdom Metazoa; phylum Chordata; class Mammalia; order Artiodactyla; family Phocoenidae; genus Neophocaena; species Neophocaena asiaeorientalis. Next base: position 4,210,380 of record NW_020173204.1, on the reverse strand, counting down.
ATCTCTGATTAAGATGAAAACTCCTAGAGGGTAAAATCTGATTATTTTAGCCAGTTTGTTAAAGGACCCAATGAAAATCCCTCTCTCAATTATGTCCTTAATAATAATGTTGAATATTTAACATTTGATGAAATTATTATCATCTAGTTGGCGTTTTTCACAATTTGTATTTGAAGAGTTTTTAAAAGATGTCCAGCTCATATTTGTCTTAAAAATCAAATTTATTAATAAACTATCTAAAACCTAAGGAATGTAATAATCCAATTACAGTAAACTAATGCTTTAGAATAATAAAATGTTCTTTTATATCCTTAATTTTAAATGAAAATTAACCTTCATTACTAAACAAAAACAAGTTTTTTTAAATGAATGTTTACTTGAGAAAATTACAGATGAGTCTACTCGATATTACTCTTGGGAACTGCATGAAGTGTAACAGTTGTAGTTGGGTAAATGAGTACCATGACATCTGTTCAATGACCTGAATAGTACAATTTCTAAGTATTAAATTTAAAGCTTCTTATCGTCATTTACTTGTTCATGCATCAGTTTAACAGTTCAGCACACAATTTCTAATTTATCACTCACAAAATGAAACTAAATAGCTTAGTGGGGGTTGGAGAAAAATAAAATTCTCTAGAAAGAAACAGAGTAGTTTGTAAAGTCTTTAAAATTCATAATTGAATGGACTGAGTTATGATATTAATAGGATGTAGATGAAGTAAAAAATCATACAAGCAGGAAGATGAAACGAGCTTTGAACTCTCATTAAGTTCTTAAAAAATATACTGAAATCCTTTATTACCAGTCTCTTATTGTCAGTGTTATCGTCCACTTTACCAGTTATCCTAGCACCCACTTATAGAGTAAAGCTTTACTTCCTTGATTCCCTTACAACGAACTGTTCCGGTTTTAGTTCTCTATTTTCACCAAGTTTTGACTTTTTAAAAAGCATATTTTGTATTTACTACTTATGCACAAAGCAGTCTTTTTTCCTAGAAAATATGCCTTGAGGATAGGGTTTGTCACGTATCTTTAGACCAATTACACATTTTTTTTTTTTTTTAATTATTTATTTATTTATTTTTGGCTGTGTTGGGTCTTCGGTTCTGTGCAAGGGCCTTCTCTAGTTGTGGCAAGTGGGGGCCACTCTTCATCGCGGTGCGCGGGCCTCTCACCGTCGCGGCCTCTCTTGTTGTGGAGCACAGGCTCTAGACGCGCAGGCTCAGCAATTGTGGCTCACGGGCCTAGTTGCTCCGCGGCATGTGGGATCCTCCCAGGCCAGGGCTCGAACCCGTGTCCCCTGCATTAGCAGGCAGACTCTCAACAACTGCACCACCAGGGAAGCCCCCAATTACATATTTTAACTAAATATTATATACAAATTTACGACCTTCAGAGGGTTTTCAATTTCCTTATCTAAATTATACCTGGATTCTAACACTCTGGTTTAAGTATTTCCTGTATGTAGAACTTGCTTCTGTACAATGCCCACATACTGAGGTTTCTTAATTCAACACCCTAATTAAGGAATAATGATAAATTAATTATAAATAACAACAATAACCATTTCTAAAGTACCATTGCCCAAAAGAACTTTCTGCAGTGATGGGAATATTCTATATCTGCATCATTCAATACCTCACCTGCCAGCTGCATGTAGCTACTGAGCACTTGGAATGTGCCTGCTGTGACTGAATAACTACAATTCTTCCCGGACCGGGGCACGAACCCGCGTCCCCTGCATCGGCAGGCGGACTCCCAACCACTGCGCCACCAGGGAAGCCCATAAAAAATTTAATTTAAATCTTAACAGCCACATGTAATTTATGGCTACCATACTGGAGTACAAATTCCTCATCTTGGCTGGTTTTGATAGGTGCTTTGGAAAAAAATGGGGGTTCTATGGTCAATTTTTTTTTTTAATTTGCGTAATAATTCCTTTCTTAAGAATTTCCTGTTCACCTAGAGAGTTCTGAGGAGCCATATAGTAAAACCATATGTACGTATATAAATTATATATATGTAACATTATATAGATACACAAACAATATGATGACACGAAGGTGTATATACGTGTAAATATTTAATATATAGATTTAATTTATTTAGTTTTGCCCAACATAACTTGAACATGAAAACTTCCACCCTACAATCAATCTCTTGGCATCCTGAGATTTTGTTTTGTTTTTTTGGATGCCATTTGGTTTTCTTATTTTGGTTCTACTTTCTGCTTAGAAAGGCTACATTCTGATCTAGGGAGTAATGTAAAAACCCTTTAGCATGTCTTGAAGGCCACTAAAAAATAAAAGGCAAGCTCACAATATCTGCTCCAGTAAGACAGTTTGTTTATTCTGCCTACTCTAAACATTTCCCACAATCTCTCATTCTGAATATTTTCTGTGCTACTTTCTTTCTTCTGTTTAACTAAGGTCTGTGCACTTCAACGTAGAAAGAATCTCTCTTTAAAAGACTAAGAACCTCCCTGTTCTTTAAAATCTAATAGCACTTGTTGCCTCTGTAGACTATTACAGCCATTAGAAACTTGTAAAGCTCTTTCTTCTAACACCATGCTTCTATTATTATCTCAGGCTCCATCTTAATCATTGTTAGTTATTTGGATATTATCTCCCTTATTAGTCTACAGTGACCTTGAGTGAAGGGACCATATACTATATTTCATTTTTTGCCTAATGTGCATAGTCATTGAATGTGTGCAGTAAATATCCTTGATCTTATAAGATAGTCCTACTTTTCAATGACCTCAAAGAATACTCTCCAATATATCCTATTATTAAATGTATAGTCTTTTTTGTATCTACTCTAAATGCTTTGTGCTGAAAGGTTACTCTTCTCCTATTTTGAGGCAAAATAGGTGGGCCTGACTATTTTAAAATTAATTCTTAAATTTTATTCTTAAAAACCAATTCTCATATCCTTTTGTTATCATGAAAATTATCCTTTCCCTTCTCTTCTTTCAGCTCAATTATCCCAGTTTCTTTCTACCTAGTCATCAAGTCTTCACCTAGCTATGCAAAATTTTAGCCATAAAGGAAGACAGAAAATAACTTGTAGTAAGAAATAAGGGAGGGATATACCTCGGGTTGGGGCAAGGTGTTACTATCCTCAACCATCGACCCCCAATCGTAAAGCTAGTCCCTGTGCTGCTCACCCTAAAAGAACACCTAAAAAGAAAACAAATGAAATTCAGTTCCTTTCTTTTCGGTGAGAAAAGATTAAGTCAGTCTTGAAGGACGATTTGACACTTAGACCAAAGACCCCTTTGATGGAAATGGCAGCAAAATTGTTCGTTAAAAAGAAAAAACCAAATAGTTGATCTACAAAACGGAAGAGCCAACAGGTATTAGAAAATTTCTGGTCTACAGTTCCAAACATTTCTCGTTTCTGACATCTTCAGGAGATTCAGTAAACACCCCCGAAGACAGTAAGCACTGGCTTATTTCCTTTGCATAGTTTATCTGTATGTTATCATATTTACTTATTTATTGATAATCTCCTTATATATGCTCAGAACTGCTTTATTTGGAAGCAACTGAAAATATAAGCCAAGCTACGTTATGCAAAAAATAGGAATTCATGGGCTACTATAACTGAAAAGGTGAGGAGAAGAAGTAGCTTGCTGGCAGCTTGAAGCAGGAGACCGAGCAGGACCTTGACTCTCTATCATGTTTCTCGACTCCGCTTCCTTGGAGTTGACACCACTGTCACTGAATGCCTCCACTCACACGTGAAAATGTTAGCAGCAGCTCTCACGGCGCAACTCCTCAACTCCAGGACAAACCCCAAAATTTAGTACTCTTCCTTCAGTCTTAATCAAATCCCTGATAATGACTGAAATAAGGTAGGTTACGTGCTTGCCCTGGAACCCATCACTACGGCTTAGGGAGGAAATGCACTGATTGACGTAGGACACGCCCTACTGCTACAGTCTGAAGTGGTGACAATTTGACTCAAAACGAACGGACTGGCCATGTGAGAGGGATGGATCTTCAGAGTCAATTTAGGAGACTTTTATTATAGGACCGGGAGCAGATGGTAAACCACAGAACACTGTCAGCATTACGGAGGCAGAGCTCCTGTTTCTTTTCCTCCATCATGTCCCCGGTATCTAACATAGTGCCTGGACAAGAGGAAACTAACGAAGTTGCAGAATCAGTGACGCATGAATACATTCCCACTGCTTCATCCATCTCTTACTGCTTCTCTTGCCCAGCCCAGTTCATACATATTTCAATTCCTATAGGGTATGTCTATGTTGCTGTTGTATCAACAGGTAAAGCAAAGTGGTGAGGCCCCTCTCCACACATTTCCTATTTCTGATTCCTCTCTGTCAATGGACTGCTTTCCTTAGAAATCATCGACCCACTTCCATCCTTGGCACGCTTCCAACACATGACTTAATCGTCTGTACTTGACACCCTAAAGAGTTAGAGAACCCCTGCCCGAGAGGTGCTGCCAACCACCCCTTATCCCGCTTCCGGGCTGAGATGCTCATTTCCCAGCTGCTGTGTGTTCCGGCTGTCATAGGTGAGAACTTCTAGGAGTTACCTTCAGGCAAAAAAAAAAGTGTAATAGTTTCATTATTTTTTTGGAAATGTCTAATTTTGTTTACTCTTATGAAAGATCAAAGCATTGCAAAAACAAGCTCAGATGTTATCTATTCAAATCTTCCATTCAATGAAAAGATTTTAGTATTTTGGAAAGGGGAAGATAGAAGAGTCAAAGTATCTCATAGGAAATGTGATGCTTCGTAAGTGTTCAAAGATGTGCAGTGAAAGATTTATCAGAAGAAAAAAAAGGAAAGAATATGAGCAAAGGGATGAAAGCAGGAGATGACATTTTATCATTAGAAACAGAAGAAATTTACTAGAACCACAGAAAGGGTGTTTTGATATTTGGTAAGAAATGAGGATTCTTTTAGACGACATTAAAGGTCTTAGACTTCAACTCTTGGATAATTTGGAATCACTGAGGGCTTTGTAAAGACAAGAGTGACATAAGAAACATGATCAGATTTTATTTTAGAAACGCCTGTGTGTACGTGATGCCATCAGTTCTAGGGAAATTAGAAAGGAACTAGGAAGGATTATCTGAACTACAATTAGGTGACAGTGTCTAAGTAGAGAAGGAAACAGATGTGAGGTGTTCATGTGCAGAAGTATCAAGTACCTATAAACCACTAATTGTGATATGAGATGATCAGGCCGAAGTGAAGATAACAAAACCTAAATACTTTGACATGTCTGTTCCTTAACCCCACTTTAAGTTGTCTCAACGCCTCTAATCTTACACTGAAGACAAACTGGAAAAATACAATCTTTATCTTTATGATCAAATGCCCATATAAAATGCAGGTTAAGAAACAAGAAACTTTTAATAATGAATATTTTCGCATATGACACAGAGTGGGTTTCCCAGGATTCAGACTCTGAGGTTCCAGCACTTACACGCAGGACGTTTACTTAGGAGCGCTTTGGAGAGTAACACCGTGAGGGATGGGGAAGCAGGGTGGGGCAGAGAACTGCAGTCCAGCAATGCAGTGAGCAGGCATCGCATGATCCAACGGGGAGCTCTGCACTGGGACAGCTCTTTGGCCGGGTCCCGACTTGAGGCCCCTGCGCATGCCCGTCCTTGGTTGCAGTGCACCCTGGGGAGGAGTGTGGCCTTGGATGTGGCGGCTCTTGCTGTGGGTTGAACTGTGTCCCCCCAAAAGGTACATTAAATTCCTAACCACCTGTGCTTGCAAATGTAACTCTAGTTGAAAATGGGGTCTTGGCAGATGTAATCAAGTTAAGATGAAATCATGCAGGATTAAGGTGGGCCATAGTCCAAAGACTGATATCCTTATAAAATGAGTGAAACTTGGACACAGACAAGCAGGAAGAACGCCAAGTGAAGATGAAAGCAGAGATTGCAGTGACGCATCTTTAAGTCAAAAAATGCCGAGGATTGCTGGCAACTTCCAGAAGCTGGAAGAGGCAAGGAAGGAGCCTCCCCTAGAGGCTTCAGAAAGCATGGCCCTGACGATACCTTAATTTTAGACTTTCAATCCCCTAGAATGGTGAGACAGTAAGACAATACATTTCTGGTGGTTTAAGCCATCCAATCCGTGGTGGTTTGCTATGGCAGCAGTAGGAAACTATCACACTTTTTTTTTTGCCTGAAGGTAATTCCTAGGAGTTCTCACCTATGACAGCCGGAACACACAGCAGCTGGGAAATGAGCATCTCAGCCCGGAAGCGGGATAAGGGATGGTCGGCAGCCCCTCTCGGGCAGGGGTTCTCTAACTCTTCAGGGTCAAGAGACCCCTTTACAGTCTTAGAAATTATTGAGGACCCCAAGAACTGTTGTTTATGTGCTTATTATTCTTAAACACAACAAACATTGTAAACACATTTTCTTTACTTTATAATACAATATTATGTTCTAAAATAATAGTTTAGATTAAAGCTTTAAAATTTAGAGAAGTTTCTGAAAAGGGAAAGGGAAAAGTGTTCTTACTTGTGTTTCTAAGTATTTGTAAGGAAAACTTCAGTGTTTCAAAAATAAAGTCTTATTGGCTAGCGATGGCCAAACTACGGCCTATGGCCAAAAGCCTGCCTGCCTGCTTCAGGGATTCTCATGAGCTAAGGATGTTTTTTTAAAGTTTTTAAATAATTGAACAAAACACATCAAAACTAGAATAATTCATGACATATAAACATTGTATGATATACAAATTTCATCGTCCATAAATAAAGTTTAATTTGAACATAATCACGCTCTGTTTACTCATTGTCTAAGGCTGCTTTCTGGCTACAATGCAAAGTGGAATAGTTGTGGCAGATTCTATGACCCACAAAGCCAAAAAAATTTACCATCTGGCCTTCTACAGAAAAAGTGTGCTAACCTTCATGCTACGCAGAAGTGAAGTTACAGCAAGTAAGAGTGAAATAGAAGTACTGGGAACAAATGGAGCTAATCTCTGAAAAAAACACATATTTACACCTAGTACCTTAGAACATTCTAGAAAATACAAGAGTACAAAAACACACATTTCATTAACCATCAGAGAGATATTATCACATATCATGATTCTTCTGGAAAACCCCACTGTATATTCAAACGGGAATGAGAGTGAAACAGGGAAATAACGTTTTAGTATTGTTATTATACGAAAGGAGTTTTGATTGCACAGACCTCCCAGCAGGGTCTCAGGAATAGTATTTTCTAAGCTACAATACTTAAAAAAAAGAGGACAATGAACAGATAGTTTTTAATGTGCACATAATTTAAATAATATATAGTATATATAATATAGACATAATTTACGTATATAATATTACTACTGATCTCAAGTTTTAAAATGTCTAACATTATAGAATTTTTCACTTTTGAAAAATTCTAATTGTAAGAATTTACAATTAATTGTAAGTAACTATAAGTAAGGCTTTAACTTTAAGTACAAAATATAGAGCTGGAGTAAATTTTATACAGGATTGAGTGAAATAAACGGAAGGTTAGAATTTAGAAATGAAAATCCTTTGTTTTACCACAAGCTTGATAGTGTAAAAGGCCATTTATGTCAGCCCTTATGTCCTCTCAATATGGCTGATAAGATGGCAATTTGAGACTGAAGTACTTTACTTTTGAACTGAAGAGGCTGGGGGGGGGGGGGGGGGGGAAGGGT
>NW_020173204.1:4180003-4202606 GCF_003031525.2 Neophocaena asiaeorientalis asiaeorientalis | reverse complement strand
ACACAAGGCTTCTACTTTAGCACAGATAAGAGAAACAGAAACTGTAGATTCTTAAATCAAAACTATAAGAGGACAGAGGTCCAAGGATCCACGCAACAGGTAGTATTAATGAACAAAATCAGAGAAATGTCCCAGGACATACAGGTACCTATGAAAGAAATAACTCATTTAAACTGTGAGTGTACAGCAAAGGTGAATAAAAAGCCACCCTGCTGATCGGCATATCTAGCCAAGTAATCTTATCTCAGACCCTGAAGACTAGCTATATCAACCCAGTACAATGACATTTCCTGAAACAACGTATCTTCACCAAGCCTATTCCATTCCAGATTATTTTCCAAACACACTCCATCATGCCACCATATGCTTTACCCATGTATCCTCATGTGACAGGATGTTTCCGCAACCTTTCTATTTATAATATACTTCTCTGGCCCATCAATACACAAAGGTAAAAAGGAATACAGATAATGTATTTAGAACAAGAATGCAAATTTCTGTCTCACTGTCTCTCTTTTTTGTGGGCTTAAGGAAGAGAAAGATAATTTTTAAAAACTGCTTCTCTTATTTTTTGAAACTCAATTCTTGGTATCATAACTGACAAATATATCAAATATATCCTCTTTCTAACTTATCAATACATAGTAGAACAAAGATGGGCTTAAAAATATGTGAGCAGCAAAAAGATACAATATAAAAACACGTTATTAGAATATTACTACTATAACTATTTTGTATTTATGCTATATCGTGAAAAATACATCTACTTCAAATGGATGACTTACTCAAGACTTAATTTTTATTCTAATATATGAAAATAATTAATATCACTTATCTTAATAGATCTATATATTAACAATAGGTCAGATCATTTCAAAATATCACACAGTATTTTTCCTCCAATTCTGCAGCAACCCGTTCTTTTTTATATAAGGCTACATATACACAGTATTTTTAAAGCAAATGGTACTTTTTGAAAACCTAATCTATGAAATCTACATAAATTCAAAAAGTCTTTTTGCTTCTAAAAGGAACAAAATGAAAATTACATTTTCTCTTCGCTTAATGTGTAACGTGCTCCTGATCTCCTTGTGCCTGAGGGTTTATCAAATTGGAAGCTATTATATAGATCCATGAAGAAAAACACGTCTAAAACTAAGAATATGTAACCAATTAATGATAATAATGGGACGTGATCCAACATCTGAAATGATTTTCTTTGATCAGATAGTTCATAATCGCCTTTGCCCTTTCTGTTTAAATCAGAGAAGTGAAACTTCTACTTAAAATGAATTGAAGGTACACATTTTGTAAAATCGAAAGGACAGGTACTCAACATCGCAAGTCAATTCTGTGACTTGCATATAACCAATCTGCATCACTAAACCTTAGTAACTGCTCATTAAGGTCCATGAGCAGAGCTTCAGGGCCCTGAGTCCATATCAAAAGCTATACAACTGTTTGTAAAAATCAGCAGACAGAGGCTGACTTCCATGTTTTTACCACACTACGATACTTTAAGAAGTTCAGGATCCATTATATAAGCCACAATTCTATCTTGAAGGAAAAACAGACCTCTATCAGCCTTAATCAAAGAAGTTATAGTGCATTATCCAAGTCCTTTTTACAATATATATCCTCATATTTATTATAATCTGAGTAATGTACCACGTTCAAGTTTGTTCTTTTTTCCACAAAGCAGAGTCTGAGCCAGTTTGATGATCCTGAGCCACTAATCAGAATTCTCACAGATACTAGCTGCTGCTTCTCCGCCTTTAACGAAGCACTAAGAAAGTGCCTTTTGAAATAATCTAACCCTGTGACTTTACACAATGAAATTTGAAAAGCCTGCCAACTATGACTAATGAGAGAGATTCTGGCATATGAAAATCTGGAAAGAAAGCACATTTATATTTTATTTAATTATCAGATGACATAAAAAATGGGAATGAGGTAAGGTACCCCAAATAAGACCATGTCTTGAATAGATATTTAGAATGGCAGAAGAAAAGGAAATTTCAAAGCCTGTTGCCATAATAAATACAAGAAATGTCTACACACTTTATATAAAATGATTCTATGTTTTATCAAAGTGAAACTCTGAACGTCAAGCCCCAGAATTAATCAAAGTGGCTACAAAGCATTTGAGCAGAAGCAGAAATCTGACAAAGATGAATTGTGCAAAGAGATGCTGCTTCCAATTTTAGAAGAAAAATATTATAGTCACCTTAATGAAGAAAGAGGTTTACGCATAGAAAACTCAGTAAGACTCCACACTCACAACTTGCTTGAAAATTCTGCTTACTGGAAACATGTGTACCTTAGTCCTCTATTCCACTTCATAATTGAAGTCTTTATGGGACTAGAGCTTCCATCAGCAAATTCTACAGTAGTGAGCTGTTGTGTCGCAATGCACCCCTGCACCTCGGTGGTTCATATGTTGAAGCCCTAACCTCCGGTGTGACTGTATTTGGAATAAGGAAATAATTTTAAGGTTAACCAAGGTCATAAGGATGGGACCCTGACCCAGTAGCATTAGTGTTCTTCTAAGAAGAGACACCTGAAAGTCCTTTCTCTCTCTCTTTTCTCTTTTTCTCTCTCTCTCTGCACATACACACACACACACACACACACACACACACACACACACACACACACAGGCCATGTGATCACACAGAAAGAGAGTGGCCCCCTGCAACCCAAAGGGAGGGCTCTCATGAGACATCAACCTTGCTATCTCCTGGATCTTGGAACTCCTGCCTCCAAAACTGTGAGAAAATAAAGTTCTGCTTTTTAAACCACCCAGTCTGTGATATTTTGCTGAGGCAGCCTAAGCAGACTAAGACATGCACATACCACACATGTCAAACACACACAGACACACCCCCTCACAGAACAGTAAAGAGAAACACTAATTATTGTGTGCAACAAAACCAGTAATAATCCTGTAAGTGGAAACTGAGGTGGAGACAGGATGAGAAATAACACAGCTACAGCACTCCGGCAACTGAGCATGCAATGGAATGGAAACTAAGAAGAAAGAATCAAGGGCAGGTGAGGCTGAGAGTGGACATCATGTCAGCACTCACACTACCAGCAGGACTTTGCCTTCCTTCCCTGCCATCCCTCCCCTACTTGCCACCTTCTGCAGCATTATTCTTAATTTTTGCTCAATAGTTCAGTCATAATTGTGTAAGTAATAAAAATAAGCATTTATAAATATGTTGAGCTTTATATAAATTATTTATTTTAACCAGCAGTTAATTAACTTAGGTAAACTCTTATTAAAAATGCACAGGACAGTTTTTTCCCTATTAAAATAGGTGTAATATCTGTCAACTAATCAGCCATACCAACAAGTTTTCATTCGCCCATGTATTCAACATGGAGGGTCTATAGTGTTAGACTCAAGCCCGGGCACGGGAGAGATCACCATGTATAAGGAACACTCTGTTTCTGAGGACATCACAGTGTAGGAAGACGTTGAAAGAGAAACCACAGTACAATATGATGTCATAACCAAAGTTGTGGTAAGTTCCGTGAGAGAGTCGAGAATAAATGCTGTGAAAGGCCCAAAGGAGTCACAAATCCTGTCTGCTAGAGGAGGGAGGACTTCACGGAGGAGGTGACACCGAAGTTTAGTCACGAATAGCGTCTCTCCACATGGAGACGGGGCTGGAGTAGGAGGATTCTAGGCAGAGAAAAGAACTGATAAAAAAAAATTAAGAAGCTGTTTAAGAAAATGGCACGTTTGTTCAATGGAGAGTGGTCTGCTGTGAATATATTTAAGTCCTAAAGCGGAGAGGCAAGAGGTGCGTTGGAAAGTGAACAGAGGGTCCTTGGGAAGAACACTAATAGACCAGCATAGGAGGGTGAATTTTGTAAGTGTGGACCCTGGAACTTCTGGCCAGGAAGTCACATGGCCAGATATACTTAACAGCAGCAAACCTCAGGTCAGTAGAGGGGTAGAAACGTGCAAAATGTGATGAGCATGGGGAGGCCACCTGCGGAGACGAACTGACTTTTGATAAAGTCAGAGGGGGTGAAGTTAAAATCCTGTATAAGAGCAGTAACAGAATCTTGGTATTTAGACATGAGAAACATTCAGAGGAAAAAAATATCTGTCGTTGATTCAACATTACAGGTAGTGAAGTAGCAAAAAAAAAAGAAGGATGTTTTTATTCATTAGATCCATTTTTAGGAAAAAACAATAATATAAGATAAATTAATTTTTTAAAAAAATTTACAGATAGCCACCCAAAGGATGTAGTCTTCTGGGAAACAATTTGTGGAACATAATCATAAACTGATGATTTTCTCAAGATTCTGTCACGATTCTAACCCTAAAACCAAGTTATAAACAAAGAGAAAGAAGAATACCTGCCTATAAGTGCCCTCGTAAATATATTCAGTTGATACAGAATGAAGAAGAAATAAGCAAACTTTGTGGAAGGAAAAGCCACTTCTGTTTGCCCCCCACAGATTTCTCTACAATATACACTGCAAATGGAGAACCATGCTGAGGGGCGAAAAGGGGCATATGGACTAATTTATGATGGTTTCAGACTACAAGTAAGTATCATGAGAATAAATTATGGTTGGAACAGCATAAAATAGGGCTGGCCATGATCGTCTTTTTCAATTATGCACTGAAGATCTTAATATGCTATGTTGTGCTTTCTTAAAAAAAATTATTTTGTTTATTTGTTTATACAGCAGGTTCTTATTAGTTATCCATTTTATACATATTAGTGTATATATGTCAATCCCAATCTCCCAATTCATCACACCACCACCCCTCCGCTATGTTCTTTTTATGGTGACTCATTTTTAGCAACCAAAAATTATTAGCAATATTATCCGGAAAATACATCTCATGATTTTTGCAGATCAGGATGTTTCACACGGTGACACATAGTAAATACCTATTAGAGAGAGTCTTCAGCATCCCCATGTGTATTTTAATAGGATTGGGAACTGTGTTAAACTCAAACTGCTTGTCTAGGGCAGACCGATCTATTTTTATTTGTTTTTTTACTGTAAATCCATGTTTGCCTAAATTCTGCTTATACACGTGCAGGATCATTAGGTATAGTCACTGTACAATCATTACTTTTGAACTGGGTTTATAACTGGGACGAGAGCCATGTCAGAATAAAAACAATCTTTGAATCAGGAGCTTGAAAACTGGCCTTTGATTAGAGGGCTGGAGATAAAACTCTTATTTCTTGGGAGCTTAACAGGGTTAATCATTTCTTTTTCCCTCCTCATTCTGCACTTTTAGTGATACTTGATATATTGAGACAGATTTGTTGCCTCAGCAGCCCTGATTTTAGCTACCTAATAGTAATAACTATGATTAATTGAGCACTTGCTATTCATCAAGGACTGTGCATAGAATGTAATTCGTACATTTTTTAAACAACCCTGAAGGTAAGTATTTAGCCCCATTTCACACCTGACTAAACAGAAGCAAAGAAAAATTGTGTGAGTCCAGATCATACAATGAGTGTGGGAATTTGGACTCAAACCCAAGCCTGATCAAAGCACAGCCCACTGTCCTCTTCCCACTCTGCCTGCTGTTTCTCTGCAATTTGAAGCTCAAGGGTGGGGAACTTAATACACCTATACAGACCCAGATGTTCTTCAAGGCCTACAGACTCTGAAATATGTCAGAAGGAAATCTGTGGCTTCCTCCCCTTGTTGAATACCTAATTTTTTTTTTTTAACTTTCTCAACCAAAGGTCTAAACTTATATTGCCTTCGCACTCAATGATGATGAATAGGAACAAATCATGCTGAGTGTTGAGGGGCTTGAGAGAGATTCTAGTCTTTCTATTCTTCTGTGACCCCAATTTTTTCCAAGGAGCGACTGAGGCCCAGAGAGAAAGTGGCTTATCCAGAGTTCCAGTGAATTTTAGTGGCAGAACTAGAACTTGGACACTATAACTCCTTACTCTGGGTTCGCCGTGTCGCCTTCCTACTAGTATTTTTCAACATCACAGTCCATATGCAGACACCTAAACATTCAAGAAGCATTCACTGGCCGTACAGTATGTGTTGTCAGGCGTGTGTATAGATAGATAGAGATAGAAAAATCGTTTATTATATTCCCTCCCCTCGAGAATTTTATAGAGTATTGTGAAGACAGATGTGAGACAATGAATTTAAGCACAGTAGGAAAGTTGGTGTAACAGAAGAGTCTTGAACAGGGGAATAACAATAAAATGGTGTCAAGAAGGTTAAAGTAGGTATGGAGAGTAGAATGAATGAGATGGACAGCATCTGGAAATGGAGTTGTTAGAAGGCTACGGCAATTCTCTAGATGTGACCATAAGAACACATTTCACCCAGCAACTCTTCCAGCCCCCATCTGACAGGTGTTTTTGGTCTTATTTGGCAACTATCCATGTTGATTCACCCCACAACAGAAGTGCTTTTTTTCAAAATCCTGGATGTGCCATTGAAATTCTGAATCATTCATTCATTGATTCATACTTACTTTTGCTCAAGAAACACCCATTTCCTGCCTACGACGTGTCTGACAGTGTCTGACACTGGAGAAAGAAGAGCACATGAAAGAACATGGTATCTGAGTTCAAGAGGTTTACGAATCACCATCCAGTTGAGGAAAACTTATGTGGGAAAAAAAAAGAAGAACACTGAGTGAATGGGAGTGACGGCAGGGAGAAGGGAAGAGAGGATGGACGTGACAGACACTTGATAATGAAAGGGAAAGCATCTGTTTCAGAAACTGTCTCTGATAAAAATTCTTTGAATATAAAAGACAACTTACTACCAATGTAGTAAGTAGTATGTCAGCTTGAGAAAAGTCAACAAAAAGATAATTTTTCCTCTTTTCTCTGCCTCATAATTTATCCCGTGTAACTCCCTCATCAAAGAAAAATGACTGCACCAATCCAGTGCATAACATCTGGTTTTAAGGTTACCCCAAGGGGCAAAAAAGTAATATGCAAAGAGGCAGAGCCGTAAGCTCATATCCTGGGCTTTTGAAAAGCCATATGATTTCCCCTGACATAGAGCAGCTGAACATCAATGACAACAAAAGTAAACAATATTTCAATCCATTTATTCAGGTACCTGGATAGATGTAAATTAAATTTCTGCAAAAATAGAAAGATAAGGAATACCTCTTATAATCGGAGATGTTAAAAACCAGGCAACAGGACTGGATCTCCTATATGTTGTTTGAAATGAATATTCTATAGGCATTCCATTGCCTCTTTATACAATAAAACCTGTACTAAGTAACAGAGGCAGAATGGCTATACTTTCCCTTGATAATCCTTTTGTGACGTCTCATTACTCCCCAGGGACGAGCATCCCATGTCCCACGCATAGCACACAGATGCCCAGCCCTGGTACCTTGATTCACGCTGGCGGTCTGTGTCCCGCTGCCCTCCCTCTTCCCACGGCTCCCTCCTGAAGTCCCCGTCCTGAACTTCTTCAGGTAGTGCGGAACCTACCAACCATGGCGGTGGCTTGTAAAACACCATCCCCTCTGTGCAGCACCATGACACACTGACATATTGGACTGTGTCGTAAGAACGACGAGCAGGAAAGTATGGTTTTATTATATGCATCCAATATAGAATCACAACCACTAGCACGCATGTTCACACACACACAACAAGCTGCTTGGCTGTTTCTGAGGTTTCTGTTAATATTCATTTGCTACTTGTTCATTCATTGTATCATCTGCTAGCTTTTGCTAGCAGGCAAGTAGGAGCCAGTGCCAAGGGCTTAAGGAAACTGTATAGGAAAAAAAAAAAAACAACTAAGGGAATTCTATGCATTTCCTTAATTTTATTTAAAAAGGGACGAAGGGAGAGCACTGCTTTTATGCCTGTAACAGCTTAATGCAACTAACGGACCAAACTGGCAGAATTCAGAATTGGATGGCCGTTGCATTCATTACTAGTGCTATTAGCCCTAGGTTTTCTGGGGCTGGTTTCCCAAGTGAAAGTCTACATTGCTCACACTCTTCTCTAATTCATTTTCTTTTATACCATGTATTCAATATCTCAATAAAAAAGAGTAAATCTTGTGAATCTTGGCTTTAACAACAGCTTCAGTTGGTTGAGACTAACCCTGACCATCAGTAATATGATATAATTTGTAAATGTACCTGAATTTAATTAGCGCTATGAGGCTAGCGTGCAGGAATCTTCATGTATCTTGAGATTGAGCTTAACCCACAGCCTGGAATCTTTCACATGAGCTTAGGTGCTCTCTTCTGGTCACTACCTACAAGTGACTCAGTAAGATTCCAAGGGGGAATCCCAGAAAGTTTCCAGGTATATTTCACTCTATTTTAAGGAAAGATATCTAAAATTGGTATTGGGATATTCAGGGATTTGGGAATGCTCTAAGGTCTCAGAGACTACACCTTGGGAATTTCAATGATCTCAATTCCTGTACTGTACTTGTTCCCTTTATCCCACACTCATGTGGTCTACAGCTCATTTATAAAATAGGGGGATTGGCAGGTGATAAAAACATAGAAGAAACTTATTAAATGCTGCATCGATTACTGATGGAGAATTCAGTTTTTGAAAATATGTGTAACTTGCCCTGTAACTTGCATTCTATTCATAAATACAGGCGCCAGGACTTTGCAACGGTGTATTCCCTGCTCCCCAGTCTCATCATGACACTTAAATTACAATGAATTTTTTTTTCTCTAGTAGTCAAAACAAAGCACAGACACTTTCGTATATGGTTTGGACGATCTTTATACACCACTTTGATGCTCCAGCTTTACTTTGGTAACTATTGCCAAGGATCAACAGAGATTTGCAAATGAAGGGCAATTTTCCCCAACTGTTCCTCCTGAATCACGTAAAATACATTTTTCCTCCAGAGCCGTGGTCGTATGGTAATAAGATGATAATGTAACTCATAAAATACAATGCAGTAATCCAAC
Organism: Neophocaena asiaeorientalis asiaeorientalis; assembly: GCF_003031525.2. Classification (NCBI taxonomy): domain Eukaryota; kingdom Metazoa; phylum Chordata; class Mammalia; order Artiodactyla; family Phocoenidae; genus Neophocaena; species Neophocaena asiaeorientalis. The sequence continues at coordinate 4,193,659 of NW_020173204.1, read as the reverse complement.
TACGTGCAAATAATTAGAGTCAGTCCTAGCGTTTGAATGTGTTATGCTTGTCCACACTTAAATTCACATCTTCTTTACTTAGAGACTAATTTGTTAATGAGTCAAGTCACCCAGGCTAGAGAACATATCTATGAGGGTAAAGTTCTCATGTTAAATGTAGACATATTTATTTTCTCTGCTGACTAATTCAACATTCATTATGGGTATAAAGGAAGATTTATGGAAAATAAATATTCTGGAATACAAGAACAGTAATAAGGAAGAGAAAGAGAAGGGCTAACGGAGATTAAATGTTCTTGGCCCACCATTACGCTGAGCACGTTAAGTGCTTTAGCCCTAGAACACTACTGAATAGTATAGACGCTCTCTTACCTCCATTTTCATATGAGGGGATGGAGACACACACAAAGAGCTAACAAACGGTGGCAAATCGCAACTATCACGATTATTACCTCCCTGAAGAAACGTAGAATTTTTCTACCACTTTCTTTAAAACAAGAGCATAGTATATTCCCAACAACAAACTATTTCCTCCTGCGTTAAACCTAAGTCTCTCAGGCACACATTCACGTTCATTTTCTGTTAGTATTTTCGGTGATATTTTCAGCAGATGGTCATACCTGTGGAAGTTATTTTTATACACTGAAGTTTATATTCACTTATACCTATCTTCTGCATCTTTCCCGAACCGACCACATTTCCTTCTTGTCCTGAAGTCTATGATAGAATAATTATTAATTATTAATCAGAATTGTACATAACGGGCAATCCAATATTTCTATGTGTGTTACTATTGCTGTGGTTATTGTTGTGTCCTAGCAGCATTCTTCTGCCCTTGACTATGGTATTAGCTAATGACTCCGAATCCCTTTTTTATATTCTTTGCACTCCAAGACTATTTTAAAATGTTTCTGTTACTTACCCTGTTGCAACCTGCACTGGACTTACTTGTATACTAGTATTTTATTTTCCTAAGACACCTCACTTACTGGATCTCATAGGATCTGCGCTCTGGAGTTCTGGGTTCTCTTATAGGATGGGACTTCTGGAGTGGGTTCAAAAACAAGCTCTTTCATTACAGGCCTTGAGGTCTTGGGTAAGTAGGCAATTACTTAATGTCCATTTCTTGGTATTCTGTAAAATGAGGTTACTACTAGGACCCACCTCACACAGTCGCGGGGAGGGTTAAATATTCACGGCACTTAAAACAGCATCTGGCACAGAAACAGACCGGCCACTCCTGCTCCGCTACTGCTACTGTACCATTTTCTGTATAAGCCATTTTAGCACTGCCCCTTTCTCAAGCCCCTGCCTTAGTCAGTTCAGGCGGCTGTAACAAAAATCCCACAGGCTGGGTAGCTTATGAAAAATAGGAATCTACCTGACAGTTCTGGGCGCTGGAAGTCCGAGGTTGGGCTGCCAAGCGTGGTCAGTTAAGAGCCCTCTTCCAGGCTGCACACCTCTCACTGTGTCCTCACATAGCAAAAGGGGCCTGAGAGCTCTGCGGGGCCTCTTGCATGAGAACATTAATCCAGGTCATGAAGGCTTCACTCTCATGACCTAATCAGCTCCCAAAGGCTCCACCACTTAGTACCATCACCCTGGGCATTAGGATTTCAATACGTGAATTTTGGGAGACACGAACATTACAGCCATAGCATCCCTTCAATTCTCATCTAATCCCTCTGTCTCAATAGATGACCCACCCATCTTCAGTTTTCCAGAAAAAATAGAGGCCAATGGGATAAAAGTTTAACTTCTCACCACACTCCCCTCAAACTAAGGGACCTTATCTCCTCTTTCCTCCATCTTAGAGGAATGCCCTTCTATAACTTCCTTCACCTTTGCTCGTAAATCGTATCTTAAAAGGAAAGAAATAACAAACAAAAACAACTCTCCTGTAAGTTACTGATTTCCTCCCTTTTACGGTCATAACTCTTGTTTTTGGTTTTTTTTTTTCCACTTTAAAAAATTATGTAAGTTTCAGGTATACCGCATTGTAGTTCAACATCTGTATAACACACAAAAAAACTCTCCTGTAAATTACTGATTTCCTCCTCTTTAGAGTCAGGACTCCTGGGTTTTTTGGGTTTTTTTTCACTTAAAAAAAAATTGTATCAGTGTCAGGTGTAACGCATTGTAGTTCAACAACTGTATACGCTACAAAGTCACCACCACTGTAAGCCCAGTACCGTCCATCACCATACAGCTGACCCCCTGCACCAATTTCAGCCAGGCCCTCAGCCTCCTTACCCTCTGGTGACCCTATCTGCTCTGTGAATCTATGAGTTTGCTTTTGTTCAATTTGTTCATTTGTGTTACTTACTTTTAGATCCCACATATGAGTGAAATCACACAGTATTCGTCTTTCTCCATCTCTACAGTCAGGGGACTTGAAGGGGAATCTGCCCAAATACTTTCCCCCCCAACATCTTCGCTTCCATTCATCCTTGAGCCACTGGAGTCTGACGTTCCCTGGAAGCACCCTCCTGAAGCTGTCCATGAGCTGTCCAATGTCATATTTTCTGGACATTTCCTGTTCTTTATTAGAGCGAACCTCTTGGTATATGCAACATGGCTTGATCACATCCTTCTTTTTGTAATGCTTGATTCTTGGTTTCCATGACGCCACGGCTGTCCTATCTGTGTTTTCACTTTCCATTTCTTTTACTGGACTCTTTCTCCCCAACTTTAAATACTGATATTTTCAACTTTCTCTCTTGCTTATTCTCTTTTCAATTTTATACATCCTCATGATGGTTTCAATTTATCTATAAGCTAACATTACAGATCTCTTTTCTAATTGTGGACCACATACTTAAAAACACACTGGACATCTCCACAGAGTCTTATGAAATCCACCTTCTAATCTCTCTCAGGCCCACTTTTGGTTCATCATCCCTACTATAGGAGGGAGAATAATACAGTGAAAGGAGCAAAGGACTGGGATCCAGGCTGACTATGATTCAAAACCATACGCCATCTATGCTGGTATACAATCTCGATGGAGACCCCTGTCCTCTCCGGGCCTCGGTTTTGTCTGATTACTGTAATTGGACATAATGACACCAAAACCATAGGATGCTGGTGAGAATTTAACGAGTTAATGTTTGGAAGGGACCTAAAACAGTGTTCAGAACTTAGTAAGCCATCAGTAAGTATGTCTTCCTCTCACGTAGAACAGGCTTTTACAGATCGTTGTGTGGACTGAAACGGTGGCCCCTCATCGGACGCTCTGGCTCTACTCTCGCCTCCCTTAAACCCCATCTTCACACGGTACCGAGTCAGAGTTCTAAACCCAAATTTGATCAGCTCGCTTGCCTACATGAACGTTTCCGTCGACTCCACAGTGCCTAAAGCATGAGGTCGATTCTCCGAAGCTTCCAGCGCGGGCCCTCGTGACTCCTTCGCCAGCACCTTTTCCTGCTAGACCGCTGCACTCCCTGGTCCCTTAAGTCGCCTGCTGGTTGCTGAAAGCCCCGTGTTCCCTCAGGCTGCTGTTTTCTGCCACCTCTTCTTCGTCCTTCACTTCCCTCTGGTCGACCTGGTAAATTTCTAGTAATTTTTTTGTTGAGATTCATCTCACGTGCGTCTCCTCTCTGACATTCGTCTTGAGATGGTAGTATTAGTCCTCCACTCCCATCCTACGTTACGCACCGCCTCGGGCTGAGTTCTTCTTTCACTGGATTGACATCATTCTTCTACCATCTCACCTCTCTTTCTCAGAGTTTTATCTTATCACACCTGTAGTCTCATCTTTGATAGAAAGTAGACACTCCCTAATCATTTGCTGAATTACTGAAAGAATAAATGGTTCTATTCAGCCCATCATACGTTCACGATACACTTACCTTTGTATCCCCTGCATCACTTAACACTTGTAAGTATCTCAAAATACTGGCTAACACTTACTGATTTCTCATTGTGTACTAGGAATAGGTTTAAGCATCTTACTGCATTCATTTACTTTGCTCAATAACCTTCTAAGTGCGGTTCCAATGTAGAGAAGCTGATACATTTTCTTAGATGGAATAGCTTAGATTAGAAGCAGTCAGTTAACTCCAGAGCCTGGACTTTTAACCACTGTTCAGTATTTTGATGACTGTAGGAAGTATACAGTTTTTCCAAAAAAAAAAAAGCAATTGTTTTAAAAGCTATAAGTATATATGTGTCATGATTTACCACAGAAATATTTTTTAAAAGAAAACATGTTCTTAGCTTCTAAGAAATTTTTTTCAGTTCCAAATTGAATAATTCAGGTTATCTCACCAACTTTAAATCCTTCCTTTTATATAGAGCCTCCAAGGAGTCAAATAGTTGGGAATATATTAACTGCAGGATTTAAATTACATGGCGTAGTTTAACACAAAGAAATTAATTGAAAAAGTTTTAAGAAAATCATGTTCTTCTCCAATAAATGTTGCTACCTGGGGGCAAAGAATAGCTAGAGGGTTTATTATACTTTTTTTCCTAAACTAATCTGGGATTTGCTGTAAATAATATATGCACCTACCATGCTACCCTTTCATTTTTTAAATTCTATATAAATAGAATTTTTTAATTCCATACAAATATAATGAGACTTCTGATTAAATTTCTCTGGAATAATACTCTCTCATGTTACCTTTAAAAAGACCTCCTCTTTTTTAAACCCTATAGGGGAATATATTTTCTTGATGCAAATTTATATGATATAGCAAGACCTTATTATAGTGAACTTAATCTTCTGTCACTTGTGAATAGCATTTATGTTGAAATAAATGGTATTTCAACATAGCTGTAAGTTTATTCTACAAGTCTCCAGAGAGAATTTTCTATATTAAGTATATTCCAAAAAGAAAACAAAACAAACGAAAAACGCTGTCCTCATTTACGATAAAGTAAAATTTTTAAAATGCAACTCCATTCAATTAACAAAAGGAAAATAATCAAAATATCATACACAATATCTTACAGATATTTTCATAAGGAAAACAATTCCATGCACTTCTAACACTGCTGATAATGAATATCTCTTTCAGTATCTACATTTCTCTGTGGACATTTGGAAAACAATAAATTCTGAGCTTTTGATAGGCCGGTTTTTCTTCTAAATCTACTCGCTGTCAAGGCTGATAATATAAGGTGTGATAAATCTAAAATTTAACTCAGAAGTATCTTAATGCTGTCAACATTGCAGGAAAAGAAATGCTTCCGTCCTACACAATTTAAGAAACAATTCCTCATTCTAAACTATCATTTAAAATTGTTCATGTTTCCATTCCTTTGCTTACTAAGCTTCCCAGAGGAAATATATCTGCTATGAACCTACTGGTGAAGAGCCTACAAACTGAATAGTTTTTAGAACTCAGGTAATCGACTTATTATTTCAAACAATGCTGCTCCCAGGACTGAGTCAGTGCATCATGACAGCAGTAAGCAATTCACTGGTGAGTCCATCGTAAGAAATGATTTTAAAGCACTACCTAAGTCACACATTTATAGCACGATACACCACTTAAATACTACCGAATACTTTTATGAGCCAAGAACTCTGACAAGGGCTGGGATAGAGAACCACGGGAAATTACATTTTAGAGGGAGAGAAAGTCCCCTCTCAGTCATTCTCTCATTTGAATCTAGACAAAGAAATCTAATAAAGAACGTAATTATAACATAAGTGCCTCGATTCAGATGGGTTAATGGATCCACTGGCTACCAAAACAAAGGGTGGTATATCATTAGGAGCAGAATCAATCCAGTAAATGCCTGTTTGGAGCCTTCTCAGGATCCAGGACTCACACGTCTACACTTGCTACAATTTGCTAAAGCAAGTTTGCTATCGCCGTGTTAGTGGCCAATAGCACAAGTGCCCATTATTCAGTACCTTTAAACAAGAAGTCTGACATCTGTGTTAGACCTTCTACAGTAGTGAATGCTTTATTAATAACTGCAGCCATGTACCTTACACCAGGAGGAGTAATAATTCACATAAACTTAATCATCTTCTCAACAATGTCTAAACACGAACAAGTCGCCAGTTAAGGTAAGTTGGGATTTACACAACGTCTTCTTTTCTTTTTTTTCTTTTTTTTTTTTTTTTCTTGCGGTACGCGGGCCTCTCACTGCCATGGCCTCTCCCGTTGCGGAGCACAGGCTCCTGACGCGCAGGCTCAGCGGCCAGGACTCACGGGCCCAGCCGCTCCGCGACATGTGGGATCTTCCCAGGCGGGGGCACGAACCCGCGTCCCCTGCATCGGCAGGCGGACTCTCAACCACTGCGCCACCAGGGAAGCCCAACGTCTTCTTTTCTTGACTGAAACTTTCCCTGAGCTGCTAAGGCAGTGGCCCTGGGGTGCGCAGATATAAGCCACCTGGCGGTAACCGTCTCTCCACCTGCCACCAAAGAGCCATGTGTCCAACTCAGTGGACTGCACCCTGGCCCTGCTAGTGTTAACTATCGAAGCAGAGCCTCTGTCTGTTCAGCTCAAGTATCACCGTCAACTATCAACTGAACATGGAAGAAGGCCACTTCCACCTGAGGCTCCCTCGCTTCTTCTTAGTTAGGATGAGGGGCCTATGGACGCCAGTGGCTGGGCACGGCCTCTGTGCCAGTCTGCACGCAACGTGCTACGGGAGAAGGATAGATGCACACGCTACTTTCCAGTCTTCGGGAGCTTGTTCGCTTCGCCCATGGGCTTGTGCGTTCAGCAGCAGAAATGCTTCTTCCATAGTCTGAGGTAAGTTTACCAATTAATCTCTTATTTAATGTGTGTGCCAGATAAAGTGAGCAAACAAAAAGTAGCAACAAGTCCTCGGCGAGAGTGGTATTTCCAGATGAGTATTTACTTGTATCAACAGAGAATGCTGAAAGTTTCTATTTATCACATTTATCCAATGTGGCAGCAGAAGAGGGCTCTTTGATGTGGGATTCTGAAAAGCTGAGATCTGTGCTTACCGTATTCCTTCTATTTTCAATGTTAGGGCCAGTGTAATTTCCGGTCAAATGTGATTTAAGTCATTTTACTCTCCCTTTTAAAACTCTCCAATGGCTTCCGATCTCGCTCAGACCCTACATGGCCTGACCCCCATTCCATATTGGACCCTAACCACACTGGTCTCACCGAGGCTGTTACCGCTACCTAGAAAGCTCTTCCCATAGACGTCCAGGTGGCTCAGTCTCTCAGTTTCTTCCAGTATTATTCAAATGCTTCCAATTCCTTTTTCCTGCTTAATACTTCTCTATAGTGCTTCTCACCACTTAATATAACACCCATTTTATTTCTTTTCTATCTTCTCCTCCTCTACAGAATACAAGCAAGCAGAGATTTGTCTCTTGTTCACCGACGCAGCCAAGTACATGGAAAGTATTGGAGTATTTGTGCAATGAATGAATACATACAGAATAATTCCCTCTTGCCTAGCCCTCAGTCTGCACCTGCCACTGACACCACCTCTGTCTTCCGTAGTATGAGGATTCTCTGCATGGCTTCAACTTGGGTGCTTTCCTTCCAGGAAATGCATCTATATTCCAGGAATGAATACAACCACGGACTGGAACAGAAGCAAGGAAACCATGGACAAGACTATTGCAATAACCTGCTAGAGAGATGGTAGACGCTTAACACATGTGCTGTAGCAATGGACACGGTAAGTACTGGTGAGACTCTGGGTGAATGTTCAGTATACAGCAAAAGAATATTGTGGTGGATCATAACGGGAGTGTGAAGAAAGAGGGAAATTGAGGCTGATTCCAAGACCACTGGCTGAGGAAATGGAAGAGTGAAGCTGTAACTTACTGAGGCCTCTTAGGGAGCAAGTTGTGACCACAAAGTTGCATATTTTAGACATGTAAGTGTGAGCTGTCTGTTAGGATGTGGAAGTCTAGAATTAAGGCAAGAGGCCTGAGTTGGGGATATACATTTGGAAGCATAAACATATTGACAGCATTTAAAATCAAGAGACCAGAGTGAACGTAACAGGAAAGAGAAGCCCAAACAGAGCCTGAGCACGTCACTATTTAGGGGACAGGAAGCTGAGAGAAACCAGCAAAGCATTCTGAAATGGAGCAGCTACTGTAGTTCCAACTTTGTGACCTGGAAGCCAAATGAAAATGTCTCAAGAAGCAGGGGAGTGAACAGCTCTGTCAAAGCTGCTGCCTCAAATTAAAATGACTGAACAATAGGGATGTCAGCGATGATCCTGAACAAGCATTTACATCAGGTGATGGGGGCAATAAAAAACAAAAAGGATTGCAGTGGGCTCAAGAGAGAAGGAAAGGAGAAGAAATGGAAACCTCTCTCACGGACAACTCTTGAAGTCTGACCGTGAAGGAAGAGAGCGAAGTGTGCCTGGATGTAGAAGTAAGGATAACAGAAGCTTTAACGTTTTTCATTTGCTTTTTTAAGATGGAAAAAATAACAAATTTATAATCTGATGGAAAGATCCAATCGAGTGGGAACTACAAATATATTCATAGAAGCATGTGATAAAACAATGTCAGAAATAGAGCAAATATAAGTGAATGCATAATAACAGATTACTGCTTAAGTCAAATACAGTGAGCCCAGATAATGGAAATCTGTGAAGCTATCTAACATGGTGTAGTAACAGAACATGTGCTGACTTGGAAATATATTGGTAAATAAACAAAAGCAGGTTATAAATAACATGCATAGCATAGGGCCTATGATATCCAAAGCACGAAGCCTTTATTTGATGTTTAAAATGTGTACGTGTGTTTGATGAACCAAAAATAGCATAAAAGATGTATATTAAAGAGTGTCGTATGCATGGTGGGATTATAGGTAAATTTTACAGGTAAGTTTTCTTCTCCATTTTTTATTGTTTACCTATTATTTTCAAAACTTCTGTAGTAATCGCACGACATATAACATTTAGAAAATGCTTAAACTGATACATCTGTGTGTGCATGTGTGTGTGTATAATTTTTGTTGATTTTTTCCCCCTGCACACTACACTCCAACTTGTTGCTTTAATCAGATTGAGTTAGTAATTTTGAGAAAAATCAAATGATGCATATACTCCTTTCTCTATTATTTATGTATACAGTACGATATACACAAAAACTGTTAGTCATGCCATGGTATCACCTTAAAATGCTTTCAAAGAGCTTTCCAGTATAATCTAGCAATGGTATTAATTTTTATTTTTAACCACCAGTTGATCGAGGACTCTTGGGGAACTGCCAAAATTAAATTTTAAAAATTAATGGTATATTTCCAGGTTCTTTCAGCATCATAATTTTGAAATCTTTTATGCCACAGCATCACCATTTACTTGCTCAGAGGCTCTATCAAGCAGTAGTCATGAGATATGGAACAGCAGTCAGACAGCCATTCACAAACATTCATGCAAACCACATATACTTCTCCTACTTTAATAAGGAAGCGAAATATTAGGATGATTTGGGTAAGAAAACATGGGTTTTCAGGGTATGATCTGAATCATATTTTTTATAATAAAGAAAAACAATTATGTGAAGATTTATTTTGCCATATTTTCAACTGGGGTTTCACACGGCTCAGAAAACTCCCACACAAGATACTTCCTGCCAAAGATAAATGAGTGCTTTATGACCTGTATGTGAACCCCAATATTGGACGTACGTTCAGAAAAGATGGTGCTAGTATTTTTATCCCTAACATTTTACTTAAAATTGAAAGAAACTTCCATTCCAAGTGGAATGTGTAATTGAAAATCCTAGGCAACACCACACTTGTCTGATTCTGAGGTAACTAAACTCTATACTCGCACATTATGTCTACAGGCATATTTAACTGCACAGACCCCACTGGCATTAGAGAATATAACTTTTATACTTTCATTTGAAAGAGGGATTTTTAAAGCTGAAGCAACTAAAACTCAAGACGATTTGGAAAATGTTCAAAGTTATACAGCTTTTCACTATTCATGTATGGTCCAAAACCCAAGTCTCCTGATGCAGAGTCTTGCGATTTTCACTTGTTTTTAACTGCCTGAGCTAAATGTGGAATTTATCTTATTTACTGCAAAGAAAGAACACGAGTACCCACTGAAATATGAGCATGTACGTGACTCTGGTCTCATCTTATGGCTTATTCTAGGTTGCCTGATCTCTGTTAACAACAAAAGAATAAGACCGTAGAATGGAACCTCTATGAATTACTGATTTCTTGACCTTCACTGAAAAATGCTATGGATAAAAACACAATACACGACATTTTGGACCAAAAATCCTAGATCTGTTTTTCAGATCAATCATCAAGAATATAGGCACTCGAGTCACATAACTAACAATTTTAGACAATGTGTATTTAAAGATATTTTAATGACCTTCATTTGAACAATCTGTATCTTAAAATGTGATCCATTCACTCTGATACAAATTATCCAGGTAAATGAGGACATGCAGACAGCGTTTCCAGTTTAAAACCCTCTAATCTATATTCCACACAGTCACTCGAGTGATCTTCCTAGAAAAGCAGATCTAAATATTTCACTCTTCTCTTTATAACGTTCTGGGGTTGTCCGATTACCCGTTGGATAGAATCTACAATCATTAGCATGAAATGCCAGGCTCTTCCTGACCCTGCTCTTCACCTGCACTGCTGGACACAGCTTTATCCCACCCTGTCCTCCTTCCCTTGAATGCCCCATACAATTCAGCAGCACTGCATTTCTGGAAGACCTGTCAGGTGTTTTCCCACAGTAGTCTGTGGTGATTACAGCCATACCACAAAATTATCGTGTTCTGGTTACTCCCTTGCCTCTGACACTAGACTCCAGGTTCCCTATTGGCAAGGACCAAGTGGCATTTGTCTACGTATCTCCAGGGCTTTGCACAGTAATTGGAACTCAAAGAATATATACTGAAAAAGTAAAATAAAATAAAAGTAAATTGGGACTAGAAAAAATTTCACTGATTCATTTGAATATCTCATTTTGTCAAGTAGATTTGTGTTGGGAACACAAATTCCAAGTCCCTTGGCATGTTAAAGCATGTCCACACTTGCAACTCCATTTAAACAAGTAACTAGATAAGATACAGACCGCAGTTTCCTGTTCCAAGTTTCATTATAAGAACCCTCATCGATGTTTCCTGCTAAAATGTAAATCTCCCCCATCGCATCCCAAGATTACAATGCAGTCACTCTGTGGTGTAAGAGTCATGAAGAGTCTTACATGAAGAGTCATGAAGAAAAAATAAATAATAAATAAATAAAACATATAAAGAGATCTCTTATCATGTTTTCTGTGATACCCTGTATTTTGGCAATTCAAATATTTCCCTGCCAAGCACCTAGGTGTTAGATAAATGAAGATTTACTATTCTTTTATGCATTTAAAAGCCATTTAGTCAAACTACACTCATCAGTGCAATTAAATGGTGTCTGCCAACATGCAGGAAAAAGAGTCAGCAATTTTCTTTTTTTTTTCTTCCCAGCATTGCTAGATGGCTTTGATACTTTCTTCATGCCATCATCTACCAATGTCATTCACCAGTTAAAGTGATCAAAGGAAGCCGTGCATACGAAGAGAACCACTGTCAGCTGATCCACGTTCACACTGCGTCAATAAGCATGTGCTACCGGTGTTTGGCTAATTGTCCTGTTTCTTTCAGAAATGCAGAATGAACAACTGTGCAGGAGGAGCTGAATAAACATATATTACTCCACTAACATCTTTTTCCTTCCTTCTTTCAATTTTGTTAATATATATTTGTGATTGCAAATTACTCAAGCCGTTCAGGTTATGAAACAGTGGGTCCAGCTGACTTAAAAATATAGAACTATGCCACGCAGACTCTTCGAGGAAGCTCTTTAAAAGCTTCTATTATCTGCCGAAGAACTAATGCACTCCCTTAATTGTGCCTGTTGGGTGATCCAGCACAAGCGCTGAGGAATTCAGGCCACAGAAAAATGCAAGGCGGCAAAAAGGACATTCGCTCAGCAAGAAAGGTTGCAGAAGCCCTATGACAAATGAGACAAAGCAAGTCAAGTAATAATAGAAGAGCTTTTTGAACATTTTCAGTAATTTGATTATCACTAATTCTAGAGTGCATTAGCAGAAGATTCTTAATCAGACCCTACTTCTCCATTACAGAGACTAATTACAGCGTGTCTTTTATTGGTAGATTTTTCCTCCATAAAAAAAGCTTAGCAAATATAAACTAATTTGTCTGAGTTTCCCTTAGCCCAGACATGTTTTCTGAGCGACCTGATGCTGCCACATCACAGACTGCACACACAGAGGGCACTGTTCACTAAATAATCTCCGTTCTGTTGGCAACCGATTAAACCAAATCCACATTAATGTGAGATCAACTCCCATCCCTCAAATGTAGTGTCTGTTGTAAAATCTTGTTTTCATAAGTCTGGTTGAATTCTGCTATCTTAATTCCATTTCTTTTTGAAAAATTACTTTCAATCTGAGTGATTTATTTTCCTCTTGCTGAATCTATCTGTTGCTCGGCCAGTGATCTGCTTAAAAAGGCCTCGAACTTGCCAGGCTGCCTGCGAGAAGGGGTGTTCGTCTCATGCCTGGGTGACTAGGATCACACTTAATCCAATGTAATACATTTGTGAGACGCGTTCTTCATAAGAGGCAGAGTAACCCCTGCCTTGCAGGTATGATCTTGAAGACATAACTTGTAGAGAAAGAAAAAAAAATTAGGAAGATGCTTGAGTTCTGTTTTATTAACAGTCAGTTTCACTCGCATTTTTTCAATAAAGCAGTATTAATGGGTTTCCAGTTGTATATGAGTCATTAATGGAAAAACCATGCTGAAGTCCAGAACCAGTTAAAATGAGAACAAAGAGCTGTGGGTATAACAGCCTATTAAGCATACTAGGCAATGAAGGTTGAAAGTATCTGCATTACTTCACCCATGGTTACTGCAAAATTCAAGTAAGATTTTTCTCAATAAATATTTAGCAAACATATCATATGTATTACGTGCTGAAGACACAGTGACAAACAAGACAGTCTTGGATCCAAGATTTTTGTAGCCGACATTAAAAATAAAGTGTGATGAAAGTTATGGATTTTCTAAAAGCTTTGAAAACATTTAGAATTACATAAAATTATTTTTTATGTATTTTTGGTTTCTCAGTCAAAAAAAGTCAAACATCAGCAAACTCACACGTTTTGGTCTAACTGCAAAATGTAGCTAATCACTGTGAAAACATTTTGCAACAACTGAGTATCTTGTAAGCTGTAAACTGCTTGATACAACTTATCTGTTATTACTGTGGTGTTAAAATAACTTTTAAACTTTTATCTTGATAGTGACAATAATAAAATCTTATCATGACACACTCTATTTGAAAAGTCAAGAAAATATATTCTTCACTATTTTTTCATTATTTGTACATTTGAGAAATTTTAGGAAGACATCAGTTATGTTCTCCTTATCCTATTGTATCTCTTTCTGTGTTTGCTGCTTCCAGATTTGTTTTGCATTCCTGATATTGCTACTTATGATTTTGTAATTTAATACAGAAATATTTCCCTTTCTGCCCTATATGTTTGTTTTCCATTTAGTGATACATTACAGAACATTTTTTTTTTTTTACTGAAGGTAAAGTTTTATATCTAAGATATCCAGTCTAAATTATTGTCAGAATATAATAATTACACTTTATTGAGCATCTGTTATATGTCACCCTTTAATAG
>NW_020173204.1:4114256-4179861 GCF_003031525.2 Neophocaena asiaeorientalis asiaeorientalis | reverse complement strand
GTTATATATCTAACTCTTGGAATACAACTTGATAGGTCTATTAGCTTAATATCCATATATGAAAATGACAGAATTCAGTCTCTGTCTTTCACTTAGGTGTGTATGGAGGTAAATATACATATATACACACACACACACACATATATATATATATTCTTCTATACCGCATTTTTACACTCAGTCATTCAGTAAATATTTTTTGAGCACCCAGGTTAAATAGTGAGGATACAACAGTGAACAAAACAGACAAAATACTTGTCCTCATTTAAATGTGCATTTTAGTGGGAGCTGACTTCACGAAAGAATTTAAGTAGTACAGAGTTACGTAAACTCTAACCAGAGTATTAATTAATAATAGCATAAAGAAAACCCTGGATTTACCAAGGAGCCAGAAATAGCACTAAATGTAATTTCCTCACAACCTGCACTGTTTTTCGAGGGTTTTATGAAGAATTAAATACAATTATGCCATAAGTCTTGTACGATGCCTAGTATTTGACAGATGTTTAACATGTATTGATCATATCGATGGAGATTTTACTTGTTAATATTATTAGTGGTGTTAGTATATATGGAACCTACATCTGGCTTTGGACTTTAAAATAGTCAATACAAAGAGGTAAATGTAGAAAGTCAAACGTTTGAAAAATTTCCTATAATAAAATCAACAATTATTCCTGATAAGCACCCAGTTATTTCTGGTCCTAAGACTTCACTGAAATCTCTCCCATTGATCAAAGGAAAGAAGGCAGTGTTTGATTAAAACGCTGACACCTTTCTTATGTTAGAGTCTGTACTGATTACATGTTTTTCCTATTACTCCTCAAAAAATACTGGAAGATACCAAGTGACTATAATCATATGGGAGGATGAAATAAAATGAGTTCTGTTATTCAGCTCCCTAAGTTAAGAAGTCGTTTTCTATATTATAGATATGGACTATATGTCCTTTAAGAAAAACCTCTTAAAAATATTTCTCCTAACTCAGAGATAATATACGAGAATTTAAGATTACACTGAATAAGAACACCTGGATTACACTGCTTTTTGCTGCCAGTTGAGTAGTGATCCACATGATTTAATAGATAAGTTAGCCAGAGACTTGGCCAACCTTTCCTTAGAAAGACGTGTTATCCAAAAATGTCCATGACTAAAGAGAGAAGACCTCTGCATACAACTGATGTTGTCTCTTTAAAGTGCCACTTTAAAATCCATAAGTAACAAATAATGAAATCTGAACTTCAACCCAGGTCTACCTGATGCCCACAGCAAATATTTTTATCTTTCACACCAATATATAGAAATCTGTGTTAGACTATCAAATGTCAAAATCAGTTTTATTGTGTTTAATAAGTATTAGTATACTCAATAGTTACAAGCATACTTTTTGTATTTTTATTCACAATATAATTTCTAAACATTAAAAATTATTTCCACAAGAGAATAAATGAGTCGACAAGAGACAGAATTAAGCTGCTGTTACGCTGAGGAAACGTTGAAGAATAAAATAAAACAGTATTTGACTCAACTGAACCATGCTAGCATCAATCTACACCTAGAGTACTTGAAGTTAAAACTGGTTGCAAATGAAATTTTTTCTGATACAAACATGTATTAAATAGAAATGATTTTTACTTCTATAAAGTATTATTTACTAATATACAACTAGCCCCTCTATCTTTGTAAGTAAACACAGGAAGCACTTTTCCATAATTAGTAAGATAGAATACGTTCAGTAATAAACACGTGAACTATTTATTACTTTTATTGAAGGCTATGGGGATGGTTAATTTATGGGTCAACTTGGCTGTGCAACTGTACCCAGATATTTGGGCAAATATTATTCTGGATGTTTCTATGAAAGTGTTTTTTGGATGAGATAAGCATTTAAATCAGAGGACTCTGAGTAAAGAAGATTATCCTTCATAACATGGATGGGCCTCATCCAGTCAGTTGAAAACCTTAGTAGGACAAAGGCTGACTCCTTGGGCAGGAAGGAATTCTGCCAGCAGATGGCCTTCAGGCTTGAAGTGCAGCTCTTCTCTGGGTCACCAGCTTCCCAGTCTACCCTGCAGATTTTGGATTTACCAAAAGCTTCTACAACTGTGGGAGCCAACTCCTTAAAATAAATCTGTATCTTTGTCTCTGTTTCTCTCTCTTTCTGCACAGACATACACATACACACCCACACCCCCCTTGTTGGCCTGTTTCTCTAGAGAAACCCAACTAAATACGAACATAAACATAATTTGCAGATGAGTCCAAATTCATCAGTTTCTAGAACCTAGAAAATCTAAACACATACCGTATAATTCTTTGGATAATCTGGTAAATTGTTATTTTAAACGAATATAAATATGAACTGAATATAAATTAAATACAAGTGTATTTGGGATAGTTTAACTAAAGAGATACAAGAATAATTATTACACATCAATATAAATCAGGAGCAGAGGGTCTAGAGTGGACTAACTGGATGAATGAATGAATGAAACATTAACTGATACTAAGCTATCACATGTGACCAGTAGAAAAAAACAAGTAATAATTAAACTACATTGAGCACAGAATGGCTCTTAACATTGAGACAAAAAAAAAAAAAGGTGAAGAATGAAATGAAAATATTTCCACAGAAAAATTTTATTAAATGAAAATTTTAAAAGGAAACTAGTCAATTTTCTATAGTTTTTATAACTGACCATCATAAAACCTGCAAAAACATTTTCCTAAAGACTAAATCTGGCTGCATTACTGAGTGTCTAGTGTGTGGCTATAATAATTGAGCGCACACTACAACCCTATGGGGGAGGAATTACGTCTCCATTTTACAAACTGGGTAACCTGCCCACGATTACGTAACTAGAGAGCGCTGCAGAGGACATTCAAGCTCAGTCTGCCCAGCCCCATCCTCCTAACACAGTATGGTGAGAAAGACATACTGTGTTAGGAGGATTGGATTCTTAACCTTGAGTGATTTTCAAGTAAGTCAACAATGACTGTCTATCCTATTTTAGCTTAGCCCTCTCTACTATGAGTGTAAGAAACAGCTAATTTCCTGAGCTCTTTTCCAGGTTTACTCTTGTATATTTGTTTCTGAAGTAAGTAGTTTCTGTAATTTAACTAACCTCTAAGATATTGCAAAAATGAATCTTGTTTTCTGGGTAAACGTGCTCAGGATATTTAAACTGGCAACCAAAAGTGATCAAGACTACACTGCTGGGCTTTGAGGAAAAAAAGTAATTTTGTTTGAAAAGAATCTTTGTACCACACACAGTACACGGTTTATTTCTTGCATACATGTTCCCTCCATAATCATGAAACCACATTTAGGTCTCACTTCTCTGGGGAACACTCTGGTTTTGAAAATAGAACTGCCTTTGTCCCCCTCTCCATGCACTTAATTGTCACTAATAGCTATGTAATAATAAACAAATGTGGGCCACAGTTTTATACCCTGAAGTAATTATTGATGCCACAGAGACACTTTTAAAAGGGTTTATTCCACTTGTCGTTAAGCGTCAACACAGATCCGAACAACTGCATGAAGCAGTACAGGAACAGTACATGCGTGAAAGGGGTAAGTTTATTTTTGTATGTAGCCATGTCTGTGCCTGCACACAGTCTTGATTTTATCACACACAAGGGCAGATTCTGAATATTTTTATTTTTAAAAATATGTTTTTGACACAGTATGTTTAAATATAGTTTGTCAAACTATCTCAATGTTTTGTGTTATATTAAATCAACACATTTATTTCTCCAAAACTAAATCAGTTGTTTTGCAGAGAGTCAGGGCAACAGCAGATGTCAACACCAGTTTTTGTAGAATTCCTATTTTTTCTATCATAGTACCATCAGATAATGTGACACATGTAAAGGTTAGGGAAAAAAAAGGCGGTGAGGCATTGTCTCTAGAACTGCTTGTATGGCCAAAAAACTTGGATGTCATCCTCCTACATATCAACAAAAGCAGGCAGAATTTGTTGAGAAGAAAGTACCTAATTTTCAACATTTATAACATGAAACACTTATGGGGTTATCAGACTTCAGTTGAGAGTTTGGAGTCAGATAATATATTATGCTGAATTCTATGACTTTCTTGATATTTGACCATTTGATCTACAAAATGGTAATTCCACAGGTTTTGACGTACAGGTAGATTTTAGAGGAATCAGTACATAAGCATGATATAGCTTAGAAAGCCCTGGTAAAATGGTCAAAGAGAAACTCAGGGGAAGGTGAACTCATTTATGAAGCTCCACTTAGCATCACCCTTACATGTGGTTATGCACAGACCTTCCTTGGTTTAGGTTTTTGTCACTGATTAATAATCAAACTGGAAATTGAATTAAAAATGATTTCTTTTCTAGTGATAAGCTGCCACTGGGTCACAGAAGTGGACAGAGAAGAATGAACATAGTGCTCTGGAAAGGCAAGAGTTAGTGAGATAGTAAAACATCTAAACAGGAGAACTTTGGTTTATCTCTGGGCCAAGGAGAAGGAAAGGTGACAAGTTATTATGGGTACTTATAGCTTTTGAAGCTCAGCTCTCCTTCTGCCACCAGTATCCTCAGAACCACTCTCTCTTCCATAGTCTCAGAACAGGTCCTTAGGATGGAGCATATGCTTTTTCTTGCTCCTGTTGCCAAGTGAGAATTGCGTGAATCTGGCTACAGCTATTGCTTGAGAAATGTGTGTGACCCAATTTAGGCCAACGTGAGTTACGTTCAAGTCTTTGGTGGAAACCCTTGGGAAAGAGTTACTACTCTACTAGACTTGAACCTGGGAGGACGCAGGTCTGTAGATGCTAAAGGCTGCAACGTAGGGAAGCACACCCTGAGAGTGAGGCCAACATGGAGGAGAGAAGAAGCAAGAAATGGAGGGAAACTAGGACTTCTGGTATTTGTTTAAATCTCTAATTCCAAAGAAGAAGTTTCTTTTCAGTTACACGGGCATACATTCCTTTTGGTTTAAGCAAGTTTCACGCAGATTTTCTGAACTTTCCTCTTAAGAAAGTCCTGAGTAATACAACGAAAGGATGAGATGGGCAGAGGAAAGTGAGAAGCTCCTTCTGGATATACTCTCGGAGATAATGCCCCTTGCAGGGAGGAGGGCGAGTCTCAGCATTTGGGGATACCACTAGCCTGCTTTAGCTATTCACCATGCATTGTGCACAGGCTTACAAGTGTTGCCCTTCAGAATCAAAAAGAAAAAACATTATGAAATCCTAGATCCCTTTGGACCATTTCTCAAACTGTACCTATATAAGTATTATAATGGAGGTAAATGCAACTTCTATTGCATTCACAGACCCCTATCATTTTTCAGAACCTCTTACTGAAAAACTCTATTCCTACCTATACATTTGTAAAATGTATTCAAAACTTTCTTCAATTTGAAAATCTTTGTCAGAAAATAAATCATTCTTATAGCTCATGCTTTCAATCATTCTGTTTTCTGAAAAGTTCTTTTACTCACTTTTTCCCATAAAAGATCTTTCTTCCTTTAAGCTCAGATCAAATACCACCATCTCAGTGAGACCTTGAGTATCAGCTTTCTCTTTCAACCTACATCATAAAACACGTATTCATTCACTTGTTTTTTCTGTCTACAAATATTAATTAAATACTATTAATGTGTTGGATGCTTTGTTCATTACTAAGGATTAAAAAAAATTCTAGGATATACCTCTGCCCTAAAAGACCTTACAGTCTAGGGGGAATTACAAGTAAGTACATTAACAATTTACTAACCTCTGAAAAGAGCTTCCCAATATATAATTACAAGTGAGAAAATCAGAAGGAAACAGGAGGTGCATGAGGTGATGAGGGAGGAGGTGACAGCTGATAAGGAGAGATTCTACCGAAGCAGGAAGTAGATATCAGGTCACGAAGATGCCTCTCTGCCCTTCGTGTATCATGAAGGGACATAGAATGGAAAACCACTGGATGATTTTAAGTAAGAGAGCAACGTAACCAGGTTGTGTTTTAAATGTTCACTGTGGCATTAGGATGGAGGATGAATAGGACAATCTTTAGCACTGATTTGCCTGGTAGAGACTTGGTATGTGCTTGTGGTTTTGGTGTAATTATGAGTTGCCTCCCTTCATTCTCAATAATGTCCTGTCTTGGACAGTAAATTCTGTGGTCACCTTAAGAGTGAATTAAGAGACCTTGAAGATGGAGGAGGAGTAAGACGCGGAGATCACCTTCCTCCCCACAGATACACCAGAAATACATCTATACGTGGAACAACTCCTACAGAACACCTACTGGATGCTGGCAGAAGACCTCAGACCTCCCAAAAGGCAAGAAACTCTCCACGTACCTGGATATTTTTTTTTTTTCCTTTTTCTCTTTTTGTGAGTGTATATGTGTGCGCTTCTTTGTGTGATTCTGTCTGTATAGCTTTGCTTTTACCATTTGTCCTAGAGTTCTGTCTGTCCTTTTTTTTTTTTTCTATTTTTTAGTATAGTTTTTAGTGCTTGTTATCATTGGTAGACTTGTTTTTTTAGTTTGGTTGCTCTCTATTTTTTTTAATTACTTTTAAATTTTTAATATTTTTAAAATACACTGGTCCACCAGAGACCTCCCAGCTCCATGTAATATCAAACAGCGAAAATCTCCCAGAGATCTCCACCTCAAGGCTATAAGACCCAGCTCCACTCAACGACCAGCAAGCTACAGTGCTGGACACCCTATGCCAAACAACTAGCAAGACAGGAACACAACCCCACCCATTAGCAGAGAGGCTGCCTAAAATCATAATACGGTCACAGACACTCCAAAACACACCACTGGACGCAGTTCTGCCCCCCAGAAAGACAAGATCCAGCCTCATCCACCAGAACACAGGCACCACTCCCCTCCACCACGAAGCCTACACAATCCACTGTACCCACCTCAGCCACTGGGGGCAGACACCAAAAACAACGGGAACTATGAACCTGCAGCCTGAAGAAACGAGACCACAAACACAGAAAGTTAAGCAAAATGAGAAGACAGAGAAACACACAGCAGATGAAGGAGCAAGGTAAAAACCCACCAGAACAAATGAAGAGGAAATAGGCAGTCTACCTGAAAAAGAATTCAGAATAATGATAGTAAAGATGATTCAAAATCTTGGAAATAGAATAGAGAAAATACAAGAAACATTTAACAATGACCTAGAAGAACTAAAGAGCAAACAAACAATGATGAACAACACAGTAAATGAAATTAAAAATTCTCCAGAAGGAATCAAGAGCAGAATAACTGAGGCAGAAGAACAGATAAAAGACCTGGAAGATAAAATAGTGGAAATAACTACCACAGAGCAGAATAAATAAAAAAGAATGAAAAGAATTGAGGACAGTCTCAGAGACCTCTGGGACAACATTAAACGCACCAACATTCAAATTATAGGGGCCTCAGAAGAAGAAGAGAAAAAGAAAGGGACTGAGAAAATATTTGAAGAGATTATAGTTGAAAACGTCCCTAATATGAGAAAGAAAATAGTCAATCAAGTCCAGGAAGCGCAGAGAGTCCCATAAAGGATAAATCCAAGGAGAAACACACCAAGACACATATTAATCAAACTATCAAAAATTAAATACAAAGTAAAAATATTAAAAGCAGCAAGGGAAAAATAACACACAAGGGAATCCCCATAAGGTTAAGAGCTGATCTTTCAGGAGAAACTGCAAGCCAGAAAGGAGGGGCAGGACATATTTAAAGTGATGAAAGGGAAAAACCTACAGCCAAGATTACTCTACCCGGCAAGGATCTCATTGAGATTCAACAGAGAAATTAAAACCTTTACAGACAAGCAAAAACTAAGAGAATTCAGCACCACCAAACCAGCTTTACAACAAGTGCTAAAGGAACTTCTCTAGGCAAGAAACACAGAGAGGAAAAGTCCTACAATAACAAACCCAAAACAATTAAGAAAATGGTAATAGGAACATACATATTGATAACTACCTTAAGTGTAAATGGATTAAATGCTCCAACCAAAAGACACAGACTGTCTGAATGGATAAAAATCAAGACCCGTATATATGCTGTCTACAAGAGACCCACTTCAGACCTAGGGATACATACAGACTGAAAGTGAGGGGAGGGAATAAGAGTGAATTATACTGGAAGATAATTAAAATGCAACAAATGAGAAAGGCCAGTTAGAAGTCTGCTGCATGAACACTGCCTAGAGAGAAAGGCACCTAAACTAAGTTAGTGGCCAGGGAGATGAAGAAAAACAAGAAGCATTTTCTTTCTACTAGAGCCAATTACTTGTACCTTGATCTAGCACTTAATGCATTTTGTTTTGTGTTAAGATTCATTGTTTATATGTTTATTTTCCCCAATCAATCTTAAATTCCTTGAGGGCAAGAACTACATCCTCCAGTTCTGCTTTCCTTCAGAGATTAGTGCAATGCCTTGAACAAACTGCTTACTGAACAAGTATTGATTTGAATTAATACAATTTTACCAGCATATTTTACAAAGAGAAATAAATGACTAAAGGCCTTTGCAGAGTTCTTTACTATTCATGGGGAGCAGGATTTTATCGTCATCAGTCAACAGCATGTAACATGTACAGCACATAATTTTAAGTCCTTCCCCTTAGTTCTACTGAAAGACTTCATCATATTGGGCCATCAAATGAGGTCTCTGCTACTTCACATTAACTCAGACTCTTGATATGAAGAGAAGGGGTTTCTACCACCAACTGATGGCAGAAGGTCTTTGGGCTTGGTAAATAGTAGGGTCTCGACAAAAATTTTTTGAATGAATGAATAAATTCTCCATTAGTAGAGTTGGCACAGATAAGCCTCTGTCCCTTCTTATTCTATGCTTCCATACTATCTTACACATCACATTCTTTTCTACATGGCTCATAACATTGTATTAAAATTACTTGGATATATGCCCTTGAGCTCCTCAGGGTAAGACCTATACTTAATGCATCGTTATATTCCTATTGCCTGGAAAAAATGCCTGGTACTCAACCCGGGTTTATTCCTCTGGAAGCATCGACATTAAGTGTTGACCTTTGTAGAAATGGTGCCTTAAACAAAACCATCCAAATAACAATCATTCATCTAAACCACTCTCAAAGTAAAGAGGGTAATATTCAGAATGGTAAATCTGCTAGTACACGCAAAAACAAGCGAGTACCACGTAAGGCTGTCTATCCACCTAGTGTTCCCGATATAATAAGTAGAACTCCATGAACTACTATAATAAACATACAATATCAACTTACAGTGTTCAGTTTAAGCTTTCTTCTCAAATTAAATCGTTTCAGGGTTTCCTGGGGAATTTCTGTCTACAGTCTATCAGCAGGATAACTACGATTCCATACGTGGAGTCCTGCATTAAGTAGCAAGACTGCTTGTTACTTGTTGCTACAGGGTCCAGCCATTTTCGTCTTCTTTCAGTACCACAGTTTCTCTCACCCCGAAATAGACATGAGTCAATACTGTGTATGCTCAGTCATATTTAATGTGTCATGCTAAGAGCATGATTGCTTGGCAGACATCTTCCACATCTTCATGCTGACACCCACTCTTTACATTTCATGACCATTTATTCTCTGTCTCATTCTTCCAGAACTCAATAAAAATTATTTATGCCAAAAACTTCTTGATAGATCTATAACTCCCTCATATTTTGACCTACTTTTCCCCAGCAAGCCCAAAAGGTCTTGACCTCTATTATCAAAATCTCAATGCAGATGGAAGCTCTGATGAGATTCTAATTAAGTGAAAACCTTTCTGTAATTATACATGCTCACTATTTAATGAGAATCTTTCTATAATTAGAAATTTATTTGGCCATTTTAAAATTTCAGAGGCTGTTTCTGGAGTGTCCTAATTCAAGCATTTTTCATTCACGAGGGGGCAAAGTTCTCTTCCCCACAAATGTATCACTGCCAAGGGAGATTTCTCCTTTAATTAAGTGTACTCTATTGTTGAATGATGACCCCGCAAAACTTAATTTCACTCTTCTTTTTCTCTTCTTAACACTTGGTCAAAGTTGGTGCCCTATGAGGTGTAACACTTTGGGTTAAGAATAAAGTGTTTAATGGCGGCCAAATAAACTTATAATTATTGTTTTAAAAATAGTATGCAAATGTTACCTTGGAAAGAGCCACAAAAGCCTTTGAGTTGGGGGTAACAGGGACAGTGGCAAGAAAAGAGAAATAAGGGGAGGGAACATAGACGAATATCCTCTCTGGAGAATGACTGGACCTGGCCGGAGGGAGAGAAAGCCTGAGACACGCCGTTCACAGTGGTGACGCTTCCCCCAGAGCTGTTTTCTTCTAGCCTCCTTTCTACACCTTGGATCATTTCGTGTTAAATCAGTTTTTCTTAAACAGTTTGTCCTTGTTCCTTCCTCCTCAATACTCTAGAGAAATCACACTGCTCCCAGACTCACGCATCCACAGGAAACCAAGTTTTACTCACAAGTAGAAGTTTCCACACTGTGAACCAGACACTAATGAAGGACTAAACCCAGGGCTGGGAATGAAGCCGCTGCACGATCCCGACCAAGCAACGGGGCTGGGTCTGAGGAAACCTTTTCTATGCTTTCAAAAACATATTAAGGCCTTTCGTTCGTTGGCCTGCCCTGGTTTAACGTCAATTCTTCCCTTTCCAGCTGGGAGGATGCCAACACTCTTTCGGTTCATTTAGAGAATAGTAACATTCCCCATCGCTTAGAATAAACTTTAGTAGCTTTGGTGCAACAGCTGAGGAAAGGAAGACACTGAGAGAAATAATTTGCTCCAAATCTCAAAGCTCCTAGGTCCGTAGGACCAAAGTACCCCAAATCCCGCTTTGCGGTGCAGGGGAATCCAAGCAGCATTAAGGAAAAGATTCAAGAGAGTCAATAAGTAAATGAAATATGCAACCTCTTTTATGACACAGTGTCAAACAAGACAAAATGGAGTGACTGTTGGTAATGCTTATAAACATAAATCCTATCTGTGTGTCAGGTTTTTTTGTGGTTTTTTTGGTATTTAGGCATTGGTACTACACTTTTGATTTGCTGTGAATCTTGAAAAACTTGTTTCATGTGTGTGTTTAAAATTAGATTTTTAAGTTAGTAATTTGAGAATAAGGATGTGTTTTCTTGGCTGATATCCTCCACGGAGCCAAGGCCTGACAGGGTGACGGGAGCAGACACCTCCTCCACGCTGAACGTTAGTGCAGTAAGTTAAAAGTGCCCCTTTTCTCCTGGGATAAATGGAAAAGAATACTTTAAAAAAGAATGTATATATGTGTAAAACTGAGTCATTGTGTTGTAGAGCAGAGACTGGTACAACATTGTATATCAACTATACTTCAATTTAAAAAAATGAATGAATGAATGAATAAATAAATAAATAAAAGTTCCCCTTTTCGATGCAGAAACTCAACCGTGTGAAAATATAAATGGCTTTCCAGTAAAAGCACATATTTTTCAATGCATCAAAGATTTCTTATGTTTAGAAGATATGCAGATGATTTGACTATTCTAAATGTAAATCAATATTGCCCTATATTGGAGCTCTCAAAAATTTTCAAACAGAAGTAGTATACCTATTATCTACCCTGGAGTATTTACACAGACTATTTAAATTCCTTACCTTTCAATTTCTTTGCCTCAGTGACTATTATTTACTCCAAGAGAAAATTCAAGTTTATGGATAACATCATTTATTTGTGACAGAATAAATCTCTTAAATCTGATAAAAATTACAAGGTTATAAAGTATATTAAGTCCTCTAACAGATGACTTAACTTCTACACTTTGACATTTTCTGCAATAACATTTTATTTTAAATGTCAACCATACATAAATTCAATCTCGTCACAGACACTGAGATGTTCTAAAGTTCTCAATTTTAGACAGGAAGATGAGGGGCGATGGGGAATCAGGCCAGAGAGACAGAGAAAGAATGACTTTAAAATCCTGTATCTGAAAAAGCCTTAAAATGTTCATCTCTTCTGTAAGTTTAAAAAAAAAAAAAATGCCAGTCTGAAATGTGGCAATAAATTATGCAATGCATCATAAATTTTGAATTGCCCGTTGTAACTGTGGCACAATGTTTCAGAAAAATGTCACAGGGAAGGAAACATTAAATACCACTTCTTCCTGTGTTTGCAATATAATTTCTTTATATATATTTATGGAAAAATAATAGCACACATTTAAATTAAAGCAATCAATATTTTAGAAGTGAGATAGTTCCAAAGATGCTCAAAGGAGCACATTGACTTCTGATCTCGTAAGTTTTAGAGGCCAAAAATTAATTTGTTTTATGGGCTATGAGTTTATATCTAGTTCTGATATGTAACAGAACTGGAAAAGTTTTGTTATTTTTAATTACTATAAAACACTGATGATATTTTGGGCATAAATTTTAACTATGAGCTACTTGAAATTAATTTTAAATATTGTCTATATAAAAGGATTTTAAGATTTTTTTTCCTTAAAAATGCAGATGTTTATTAAAAATAGCACTAATTCAATAGCTAGTGATATTACACATTTTTAAGATTACTTCTTGTCAATGTGTACAGTTTCTCATACTCATATTCATTAACGTATAGATGAATTGCTAGAATAGAGCTCTATTTCTATTCTCCTTTATCCCTGCTGGGGGCAATGTCCCTCCATTGCTACTTAGGAAATGACTAGAAACTACTCATAGAGAAATAGAATGTTCTTTTAAGCAACAGTCTCCGTCAATAAAGTTAAATGGAGGCAGCATGCCAAATATACGTCCTAATGAAATATTTTAACAATTGCAAACATGTAAAGTTTACGCTTATTGCTACAACCTGCACAGTAAAACATTTAATAAATGATGCAATAATTAATAAAAATGAATTCTTTTTTCCCACCTGTGTGATAATTTTACATAGAAAGTTGTTTATTACTAAAATCCATAGAGTCCCTAAAACTACCTATACATTTCCTTCTTGATACTTCTTAGAGTTCATGAAGTTGAAGGGATGCGAGACAAGAAACGAATAACAGATTGGAAAGGATACTCTTATTTAGCTACAAAGAAAAGTATGCCCATCTATGTGGTTGCATTCTTATTTCATGTATTGAAATTAGTATTTTATAGTTAAATTTGATTGTATTCCTTTAAAATATATTTTGCAACACTGATATTATTATTTAAGAATAATGTATAGTGATAAAGGTACAATTTAATTTTTTAAAATCCTATGCTAAAAATTATGAAACATCATGATGAAATGCATTTATTTGATATACGGCAACTACTTTAACATTGTTTCTTTATACAAAGTTAAACACACACCACGGTCTTATGAAAAAATCTTTAAATACACACTCACACACACATACTCCCAATCAAACACAGAGAAAAGTGTTAAAACACTATGTCTTACAATTTTTAAAAGCTTGATTAACCAGAATTCAAACAGCAAGAAGAATATTATTTCCCCTTTATCGATTAGGTCTTCTCTGATAATTTTGGGCTGGGGTGCTCTCTCTCCTTTTTGATCCACTAAAACTACCGTTTTTTCTGGAATTATTTAAATGTACAATTAGAGTCCACACTGTATTTCCGTTCACTGTGTTCACATTTGTCTTTTACTTACAGGGACTCCTCACACACAACAACTGTGATATATTTAATTCATTTTTCTTCCTTTTACCCATGATTTCTCCAATGCTTGCAGATATGATAGTATATGTATAACACATTTTTAAAATGTTTTTCCACAAAAAGATATGAAACGAGGTAGGAACAAATCTGACAGTTTTCTCTTAAGTTTTAGGTAAGCATGCTCTTCATTTAATAAGAATGAATGAACACTCCAAAAGGTTAGCAATTTATTTTATAAGCATTTAGGACTTGATATCAGTACCTAGTTTTTCTCAGTACTTGAACAGTCTCTGGTTAGGAGAAGGATGTGACTATCAGTACTCTTCTAGCCACGGAAATAAGGAAAATTAAGTTATCTTCTCAGAATCAAATCTCTCTCGCGTGCACGCACGCGCACACACACTGCCTAGATCATAAATTTGCAAAATACAGTTACAGGTAGAATGAATAGCAGGAAAGAATAAGAATTGACAATAAGAAAATACCTATTGCTACTAATAATGGTGAAAATAACAGTCAGGAATGTGTTGGGCACGTTAGTCTCCATGACACAGGGGAAAAAAAGCAAGAATCAAAGTGGATGCCTGCGAAGGTCTCTGGCTGTACTATCACTCGCTTTTCATGATGAAGCCTATAGTTGCCTAATATGGCTGGTCTAGATTGTTCCCCTATAAATTAGATTATTGGTTAAATGGGAGAAATTTCTTAGACAAAGGTGAGCTATTCAGTTAATGGAATATGAGGAAACATAGCCTTACTGCTGGAACCTGCAAATAAACAGTCAAGATTTGAATGCGAGGGTGCGTGAGAAATACTTTCACAATTTTCCTCCCAAAACTCTCAAGGGAAATACGTCTGTCCTAGCAAATGAACCTAAGCACTTAGGACACTGTGACAATCCTACTGCACTGTAGAGATGAAAATGAACTTATTGAACTTTGGGTCACCTGGTAGCTCTCCTTGCTTCAAAACCATGCTGAACAAGCAACTATCTGATTAAAAAAAAAAAAAAAAGTTTTTTCATGTCATTTGGCCCAAACGGAAGATATGTATTTTTTCATACAGATAGGAGCATTCTGGTATGCATGACAGTGGTCAATTAATATCAACAATTTATTATGCTAGCTTATATATCAATCTCTCATAAGCTTTAGATAATGAGAATCCAGATTTGAGTGATGGGACTTATCTCACCATGTGGATATAATCAAGATTTTCAGCCTCTAAAAATGAGCAACAGACCTCTTGGTAAACTAGAGTTTTACTCAATTTGGCAACCAGTAAATACTCATTCACCAAAGATGAGAGCTGTAATCCATTGGTTTTTATTTTATGTGTGTACATATGTATATATGCATGCCTGTATGCTTATGACAGAGTCATTAGTAAGTCCTACCAATTATATATAGATTTATTTAATCCTGGAGATAAGGATTGGCTGAAAACTGTAACTGATTGCTTCTCTAGTCATAATATATTCTTTATTTCCAGTTTACTATAAGAGTTCTCTTAAACGCTCCATCAGCAGCTCTATTCCAACACGGTTAACAGAAATCAAAATATTCCATTCGAAACCTGGCACTCCCTCTAATGGTTAATTACATGATCATCTTTCTAATTACTCAGGCTTAAAATCAGAGTCATCTTTTAGCCCTTTCCTCAACAGATCATGAGCTTTGGGAGACAGACATAACTGGCTTCTGGGACTACAGGCAATCTATTTCACATCTCTCATCCTCCATTTCTTGTGTATAAAATGGGGCTAATGATATAGTACTTGCAGTATTGTTCTAAGGGGGGAAAAAATGTGATGATGTCTCCATAAAGCTGAGCACAGTTGTGGCTCAAAAGGAAAGCTCAGTAAATGCTTGGCCAAAGACATTGCAGGTATATTATAATCTTGATGTAACCAGAAGCAGTACATGCCACAGTTATGCCAGGAAGACAGCTGGCTTTTTTCTTTACCAAACCACAAAATTATGAGATTTTTGTGGAATGGTGCCTGTGAAAAACAGGCAGGAGAGTTCTCAGTGTAACAGTGGTATTAAGTTAGGTATAAATCTTTTTTCTTTTTTTTCTTTTTTTTTTTTTTTTTGCTGTATGCGGGCCTCTCACTATCGTGGCCTCTCTCATTGCGGAGCACAGGCTCCAGACACGCAGGCTCAGCGGCCATGGTTCACGGGCCCAGCCGCTCCGCAGCATGTGGGATCTTCCCGGACCGGGGCACGAACCCGTGTCCCCTGCATCAGCAGGCGGACTCTCAACCACTGCGCCACCAGGGAAGCCCAGGTATAAACCTTTACAGACACCGCAAACAACTGGCTGGGTATGTATTTCTGCACAATGGAAAACACGATTCAAACTGTCACTGTTTTAAAAGAATAAGTCTCCACGTACAAAACAACTTTGAGCTTTGGTGTATGGTAACCTCAGATGGTAGGCTGGTAACCTCAAAGCTGTTTTAGACATACTGAAACAGTCTCATAACTTGTGCGAGCAGAATGGAATCTTAGATGCCATCCAAATTTCTTCTTTTGCAGTCGAGGCTAATGAGAATTAGAGCAGTCAGGCTCTGTTTGTAAGGTCACCCTGTTGGGTAATGACAGTGTGTAAACTGGAACTCACACTCTTTCCTCCTAAGCCTATGGTCTTTCTCTTCACTGTATCACTCCGTCCCCTAAACCTGACTTTGAAGGTCAATGACCATGTTTCTTACATGTCTCCCTACTAAATTTTATTCTAGGGTCCACTGGTATTTTCTTAACTCTAAATGCAGTGCAACAATATTATATATCTTTAAGGTACAAAGGATCAAACATGGAATTCTTGTCAAACATGTTCAAGTAATAACTTTCACATCCTCATGGTCTGTTTTCTTCATCTGTAACAAAATTATTATTTTTTTTTTTTAACTCAGGTCTGCTCAGTAAAGTGTTGGTTGTATATTTTTAAGATTGATTTGATTTGTATGAAACATACATCATGTAATGTCACATACAATATTTTTAAATGAATATTGTATATACTGTATATTCAAATACTGGAGAATAGGATTTGTTTGAGTGGGTGCAGGCAAATTTGATAACAACAGATTTAACTTCATGCTATCTTCCCTTATATCGCTACTAAAATTATGACATTGGAAATCTTGTATGTGTATGAAGATTTTTCCCTTCCACACAGAAAACAACAATGTTGAATTAAATACAAAATTAAAGAAAGCAATTTTTAGTAGGAAAAGAACAGCATGTGGACTAGAAAAGAAATATTCATATAAATATTATTCACAATTTCTCCCATATTTATTGCTTATTTACTTAAACGTATGTTAATGTCTTCATATCTTCTGTCTTGAGGCAATTTTGTATTTCTTAGTTCTTGCCATTCAGATAAACATTTGAATCAAACATTATGATCTGTAGTAAATAAAATCATCCCAATATTTTTTCTTTATACACATGGCATATCATCTAATCTGTCAGAGATTTTGAGATTAAGTAAACTTCCATGACATACAGCCAGACATTCTAATTTTCCACACGAGGAAGCTGAGACCCAGAGGGTTAAGTTAATTAGTGGCAGAGTTAGGACTATAATTTAGGTCTACTGGCAAGTGTAGCATTCTTTGGGTAATTTTAATCTCTCTATGCATTGCTGGAGAGGTTTTATTCATTATTTTATTTCTTTACTTCCTTTTGTTCACCCTGAATCACTTTTCATGAGGAAACCCTTGAGAAGGAAAAGAGAAAAATCTCCTAAACAAATCTACCAGTAGCAACCACAGCAAAACTCTATTATGACAAATTTGAAAGGAGGAAATCAAAAGAATGATGTTAGCTCAGCGGGTTTGACTGTTAACAGCATCCTAAGTACATCTCCATGATTTTGTTTATTCTATCCTCTCCACTTAGAAAGCTTTTCCTCCAGTACGTATTCCATTTCTCCCTCTTTTTGAGACTAAGACCGAATATAGATTATCTTCTCAGTTAAGCTTGCCTCGGTTTTGTAGTAAGAAATTATCACTTCTAAATTTTCATAGCACACTTCTCTTTACCTAGATGGGCCTACCACACAGTGTGGCATTTTGGTTGAA
The DNA here is from genome assembly GCF_003031525.2 of Neophocaena asiaeorientalis asiaeorientalis. Lineage (NCBI taxonomy): Eukaryota > Metazoa > Chordata > Mammalia > Artiodactyla > Phocoenidae > Neophocaena > Neophocaena asiaeorientalis. The sequence goes on along the minus strand of NW_020173204.1, from coordinate 4,162,154 downwards.
TAAACATGGCTTTTCCCACTTCAGCTGAAGTTTTGACTCAGTAAGAGCAGGAATTAAACCATATATCCCGCCTCCCGGCCATCCAACACTCAGTGAATTATTTTCTGAATAAAAGAAGCCGCTCTCATGTTTAAAGGGGGAAGAAAACCCAATACTATAAATTCTAAGTATAACAGATTTGTTTCAGCTAACTTACAGAAAATAATTATGGTGAACTGGCACACCCTTCTGTGGTATCAAAGTAAGTAATCTAAATGATTCCTTCAAAAATTATAAGGCCTGCACATGTCAAACCCAGATACACCTTAACTGAACCTGCTAAAAGATAGAATGCATGCCCAAAAAAAGGTAGAACAGACAAACAAGAGACATGATGGGGAACTAACTTAAACGAGAAAGATCCTGAGAACATTTTTTCCTAGAACCTGTGTTTGGGGCAGGTGGAGGCGGCCAGCCAGCCAGCCAGCCAGGGGTTTAAAGATGTGTGTACCCGCACATTGCCAGGGCCCTGCCCATAACCCCTCAGAAACCCCCTTTACAAGACAAAGACAGCTGACTGAGAACACTTACCAGGCTGCCCCCAGTTGTTTTTCTGTTCTGGTGGCCGAAGCAAAGTCAGCCCTGCCAGAACATTAACGCCACTGGAAGCAGCCTCAGTCAATGACACACGTGGAGTGGGTGCAAAATTCTCCAATGGTTTTGGCTTGTTTAGAATAAATCTCCAAGGTACGTTCTACCTCCCAGCATTCCTCATCCAGACAGTGTTCAGTCGTCCACAATCACAACTCGCTTGGTAACCGCCTTGGATACCTTCTCTTCCCTGTCTTACCTCCCCACTCCTATGCTGTTCATGCCTGGGGTCACGGGTCACCTCCCACATAAATTACTTAGACTTACATTCTTATCTCAGTGTCTTCTCCTCAGGAAAACACAAAACAAAACACAGTATCTTTTGCTTATGATGTGTTTCAGATGAAAATTTGCTGGTTATTTCTATTTAAAATGTTGACTTTAAAAAGAACTCTCTTTCTGGTATTATGAATCTTCTTTAGACTTTTACAGTCCATAAAATCCTTCATGGTCTAACATGTTTCTTATCTAAGCTAGAGCCCAAAGTTGGCTCTTGCCTTTTTTATAGATGACCCCACAGAATATTTTCCTCCCATGGCCTTCCAATTATAGGTACTGGGAACTTGAAAATCTGGCAATGTCATGGTTTAAATCAGAATCGAACAAGATGAAATATGATACATAAAATAAACTATGACTGCAAAACATGACTCATAAAGAGAAAGTTACTGACCCTGCTCATCAGGGTACTCAAACTACTTTTTTATGGATGTCAAAAATCTGGGTTGGAAAAACGTTTGAAAGCGCTATCACGCCACACGTTAGGTATCACTACATCTAATTCAAGAAAAACTGTAGCAGACAACTGCAAATTGGAGTTAATCAGACTAGTGCGAATGATGTTTTAGTGTATAATCTTTTAAATTTTATGAATATGCTAGTTGAACACTGGCTTTCTAATTGAAAAAAATAAATACATGCCCCACCATGCCATCAGAGTAAATTATTTTCATTTGTAAACAATAGATGCATGTCTTTTTTCATTCATTCATTCATTCATTTATTCATCCAAAAACATCAGTTCAGTCCTACCTAATATCTCTGGTATTCTGCTTATGGGGAAAAGAGAGATGGTTTGTGTTACTGTTTTACTATCTAGTGGGTTTTTAATTGAACTTCATATCACACTTAAATGCCGAGCAAATACAAATAAATTCTACTTTAGTTATCTAAGAGATTTTATTGGAAAAATGTATGAAACTTGAATAAATATAGCTTTCAGGTAAAAATCTGGAATGCTACTGAGACAGTTGTTTATAGATTTATAAGAGATTGTGCCATTAGAAACAGAGTTATAACAAGTATTTTTATACTTTGGGTATGTATTAAAAGAATAAGAGATCTTTATTTTTATTTTATCCTGAAACATAATTGCAACTGATTTATGAATGACCTAGTTCTGTATCAAGTTTTAGCAATAAAAACTTTATTACAACACTTGTTATGAGAAATGTGACATAAAATTTTAAAAAGCAATTCTCAAATATTGTGTTTATTGCCTTGGCCTTCAAAGCTATTTTTCCCCATGATTAGCATGCCTCTGTAATTTTAAGTGCTTCACTGGTTTATTGTATGTTTAATAATTTAGGTAAGCATGAAAGCCAAGATAAGAGTTCAGATAAAATATCTATTCCCTCTACTCCACTCAAAGATCCATGAATCTATTAAAATAAATGTTTATACTCTTCACCATCCCAGAGTTCATTTACAGTATGTTAAATCACTAAATTTTATAATGTATAGGGTTTTGGGTCTTCAGAAATGGTAGTCGCTTTCTTAAATTCACTAAAGATAGGGAATAATGTCTTTTGTCTTTTTATAGGTATTTCTTAACTTTCAAAAAATCTAATGTGACCTAAATTAGAAAACACAAAAATCCCACCTGCTGCTACACTATCTGGAAAAAGTAAGATGAAATATAATGCCTAAATGTTAAATAATTCACTAAACTTATCTGATCAAATTTATTGGGAAAAAAATAAAACATAATTTAATGGAAATGCTGATTATTTTAAGGATTAAATGAGACAGTGCATATGATGGTTTGCAAAATGTGTACCACATAGGAAGTGTCTAATAAATATTCTCTTCTGTCAAAAAAAATAATTCTTAAGTATTTAAACATTTATATTAGTGTACAGAATCTTTTAAACATAACAAGAAAAGTCTAAGTAGGTTCTAAATAGATACAAATAATGCAATATATAAATAAAGTTAGCAGAATACAATTTCTCTAAAGGTAGAAATACTGCATATTTTCTTTGTTTCTCCAGAGTCTCTTTTTCAGGAGGTGACCATAGTAGATGTTACTCAATCAACATTAGTTAAGAGAACTTCGACATAAGAGCTGGTAGCTAATGGAAAGGAAATAAACTTATGTAAAATGCCCCATAAATAAAAATATTTCATCTATTTGAAGCTTTGTCCAATAAGCATATATGTCACTCTTGATATGACAGAGTCATAAAATAAATGTGGTTTTACTGTATCTACTCACAATAGATTGTAGGTAACCTTTATAATCTTTTTTTTCATAAACCTAATATACTTTATGCATTTACTCATTTAGAGGAGGTCTGGATTCCTGATTTATAAATCTAGATGTCTGTGTATGTTTTTAGATCTTTGCCCTATGTTGAATTGGTAGGACAAAAGACAGAAGAACTAGAGGAAAAAAAAAAAAAGGTTTAAATCCACTATTTTTATTTGTACAGGAGGAGGAGTCAAGGCAATACCTAAAGGGAAAAGGAGGAAGAGTCAAGGCAATACCTAAAGAGAAAAATGGATTGATTGATGCCTGTTGTCACTCTATACGGCTCACTACAACCGTCTTAAGTTTATACCTTTACAGCTGGAAAAACACTTTCTATAAACCATTTCAGCTTCCTCCCTACTGGGTGTGATAGATACAAATGTTTCTCCAGACACAGAAACGGACACAGAGAGAAAAAGCATCTTGCTGACTTTCGTAAAGCCGGCAAGTCGGGGAGACAAGACTCTGAACTCACTTTTCCCCACTGGGTATCAGGTACGGCGTGTCAATAAAGCAGGCGTATACTTAGAAATAAACACCTGTGTTTGAGCGTGTGTGTGTGTGGGTGGGCGTGTGCACATGCATGTGTGCAGATCAATTACTTTATTTTTTGAATTTCTAAGTCTCATAGTGGCTGAAGGTACCACAAGTCAGGGTAGGAAGTTGAGATGTAAAAACACTGACTGCAGACAAAGAGGTAAGTGGAAAAGAAGGATCCTTCTCTATGTTTATTTTGTAAATTGATCTTATCTCTGAGCTTCAAATTATATCAAGTCTCAAATCGGTACCAATGGATCTGATGCCATCTTCAGTTCTCTATTCCCAAGTGTTAACAAGCTATTTTCATCTTGATGCTTTTGCTGTCATTTCATAGCATTTTTGAAACATCTCCCATCTGTTTTCTTTGTCCTCGAAAGGACTTCACTCCAACTTACCCAGGTCCTCTGACTACTTCACCAGGCAATCAACCAACTTCGGTATTTAAGCTATTCAACATTCCTTTGAAAAATTCGACAAGTCATCCTTTTCTCTCCATTTTCTCTTCTATTGCCTTAGACTTGCTACTAAGTAAAACAAATTTGTATCCTTTTCCCTCTTCTCTTCCCTTCCTCGTCTAATCCATTTTAAAGAGCCTGAAGATTTTACAGAAACGTCAAGTTGACTTTTTTGTTCTCTTCCTCCTTTCTTTTCTCCTCTAGCTTTCTCCTTCTTTTATATCTTTTGCTGCTTCTCCTTCTTCCTCTCTGAAATCGTCAACATTATTACCACCATGATTATTTTCATCTTCATCACCCTCATCAATATTTATTGATCTTGTATGCTCACTGCTCTACTGAAAGTTTTACATATAAGACCTTATTTAAGTCTCACAACTATTATGTAGGTCAAAATTGAAACCCTGACGTTGAGATGAATGGTTCACTTATTTTTACAGACAAATATCGGCAATGTGATTCCACTGACAGGTCATCACTGCTCCCCAACAAAACCTTCTAAAAATGTCTGATGTGGAAACAGAACTTTCTTCATGGGAAAATATCTTCAATGGCCCATTAAACCTTCTTCCTCCAGACAGTGTTATCAGAATTCTTCTTCCAGCTGGTCTACTTCTACCTGTTCTGAATATCCTTTCTCGTAAGTAGGTGAACCCCCTACAGAGTAGAGACTATTATCTAAACTTCCACATACCCCTGGGTGCCAAGAGGAGGGCTTTTTCATGGCAGGCACTCAATTCACACCTGTTGGATGGACCAGTAGGCTTTGCACAATCCCCAAATTCAATCATCGCACAACAACCAGCTTAATAATAATGATCCTTTTCATCGAAGTCTTTCTCCATAGTTTTTCCATCATCTGGAGGAATATCTGTGTTTCTTTACCACCAGTACATGTCAATAGTTTCTCTTAAATGCAGATAAAAAATTCTCTCAGGGGAACTTTTCCTTGAGAAATTTACTTTATACTAACATATTCTTCATTCTGTGTTCAAAATGATGTTTCATACTTTTCTTCCCCTTTCCTCTCTATGTACCTTGCCTATCAGCAATACTGCAATTTTTATGAAAAAATCTCTTAAAAAATACCAATTTTTTGGTGTCTTCTACATGCTCACTAAATTCTTTATAAAAATAAATATCTTCAGAATCTTTATTCTTTAGCTATAAGAAAAGAATGAATAATAGAGCCCTGAAAAGTATAAATTTTATTGCTCATGAGAAATTTGAATCTCTTCGCAATAAAACATGCAATACTGTGTCTCTTACCTTCTGACAATATGAATGGCTTTCTTTATTGTCCTTTTTTCTCTTTATCATGACAAACTTCAATTAAGGATCTGCTATATGCAAAGAGCAGTGTTTTTCCGTGGAATGATGATAATAGTAGAACTTGTCCTACAGAAACATGTGCTCTCTTGTGAAGTATAAAACCAGCACATGGATTAGTGGAAGCACAGAAAACAAAACAAACAAACAAAACCCAGCAACGAGTGCCGACAAGAGCGTTAGGACGGTGTAGCATGCTGTGTGTGTGTTGTGACGTTAGAAACGCACAGCAAGAAGGTTTCACCTGGGGGGCCTGGAAGGGTTCTTAAAGCTGTATAAATTCTGGTAATGCACTTTAAAGTGGACAGATGAAGAAGGTCAAACGCTGAATAATTTGTTTTCAATCTGAATCTGGATTTCTGACAGCCACACAACTTTAATCTAGAGTTTTTAATAATTCTGTATATATTTAATCTCATTTTTATAACATGTTTTATATGGTTCTAGATTTGTTTCACATGTGTAACAGACAGATGATAAATAAGTCTGTAAGTATCCTAATGGCTGGAACCAGACCATCCACTTCTTTGATGTCCCTCAAAATACCAAGTAGGATGCTAAGCAGAAAAGCACTTTTCCTCAAAGTGTAATTTACAAACCACCCGCATCAGGACTAAGCCTCATTCTAGACCACGTGAATCAGAAGGAATTAGAATTCCTAGTAAGAACCCCAAGTGATTCCTAGAACACATTAAGGCTTAACAGTCACTAATACAATGGGTGCTAAGTACACGCTTAGCGACTGACGCAACACAGTCATACTGATTGAACTTTCAAAGCCGCTGTCTTGACAATCTAATTGGCATGTGTTTCAAACTGAGCGTTTGCAAGAGCATTTCTATTTTGAAGGCTTTGCAAAATCATGCTGGAAAGGGTACCTCAAAATTTAAACTAAATACTTCATAATTCAGGCAAAGAGGCTGGACTGCAGAGGATAAAGGGAAGAGGAGTAAATAAACCAAAAATTCTGATTTTGTGTGCTATACAACAGCTCCCAACTAGTTCCCCTATCCCTGTCCCCAGCCCTAGCCCAGAACACAGTATGCAGGAACACAGATGAATTCATAAAACCCTAAGAATTTTCATTAAAACTTTTCTCTTCAATTTGGAGAGATGTGGTCTAAAGAATAAGCATGCAGCCTTAGGAAAGTCAGGAAAAAAAAACAATCTGAGCATGGAAATATTTAGCTACCTCACTAGGACCTCAGCACAGATGTGAAAAATGACCAAAGTTTCCCAATACACTATGTGACATTAGGTTATGTGTGTGGAGGGGAAGAGAAAAGGCCAAAAACAAGCACAGAGGGACACACTCTTGAGCAGAGCTGACTGCATGAGGTGACTGATACTGTTGAGAAGACAAGAGTCCAAATCTCTACTCAGCTCCAGTGCAGAACATCTTCACCAAATGTATATGCCCACAGGTCGGGGAAATGGATAGAAAACAGTCCTCAGATTTCAAACAGAAACTACAGTTAGGAAACAAGCCATTCTTTAAAATTAAGTCTCAGTGAAAACATTTATTATATATTATATCAAAAAGAAGGTCAGATAAATCTGCCCTTATTAAATAAGCATAAGCAAGAAAGGGCATGACAGATCTAGCACAGCACAGTACAAACAAAAGAGGAAGTGCTAGGGTTGGAAGAACTGAAGGAAGAAACAATAGAGAAGAGAGAAGGGGGAGAGAAGAGACAAAGAATCAGGCACATTCCTATTTCAGAATTAAAAGCTAAAGAACAGAAATAGATTATCTAGGTAAGCTTCAAGCTCTGAAAGAGTTTAATAGGAATATAACCTTAATAATAAGATGGTGTTAAAAGATAAGAAGACAAAACAACAGGAGATGAAAAGGGAGATTGCAATGCCCACATGAAAACCAAACTAAAATCTTTGTGTATCTAAATTGATTAAAATAGTGGATTTCACTGGGACTACCTCAGAAGCTTTAGAAATACCAGCATCTTGGTTGCCTCAATATTTATTGATCTAATAGTTCTGAGGTGCGGCCTGGGCCTTGAGATTTCTTATAATCTTTACAGGTGATTTTAACGTGCAGACAAGATTTAGAATCACTGAATTAGTGACATCAAAATATGATAGCGATGTATCGAAACTGAAATAATGGAAATAAGAGCTTAAAATTCAAGTAAATGAAGAGGAATGCCAAAGAACTGAACCAGAAAATACAGAATAGAGGACAAAGAAGCTCTAACATAAGGATAACTGGTGTCCCTGAAGCAGATGCTAAAAGAGGGAAGAAAGTGATAATCAAAAGTATAATTAGTGAACATTTTCAAGAATTCAAGAAAAAAGTCAATATGAAAATCAAAAATACACATTACATCAGTAAACTTTTATATAGAACAAGCAGCATGAAGAAATTTATGAAGTAAATTATTCAACTCTAAGGATTAATAAACAAATACATTTGAGGCATTCTTGCAGAGAAAAGTCACTCAAAAAGGATAGGGAGGGGGCCAGGGACGAAGAAGCAAGGTAATATCAGAATTCAACATAGCATTTTTGTTGGTAAGTGTAATGCAGTAAGAGTCAACTAAAATTAGCAGGAACGGCCATAAGGTTTTCTCAAATGTAAAAAGAAAGAAATAGCAAGGAAACAGGACACCAATAAACCATGCTTGAAAAACCAGCCATGCGTAAAATCAAGACCACCTGCCAAGCCCCAAGACTAGCTGTGAACATCAAGTGCATTTGTATAGAAAGCTGAGACTAAAGAACCGAACACAGTATGGATGTAGAAAAGTATGTTTCATTTGTGTTTGATCAATAAAAATATGAAGTAAAAGCAATATAACATCTCATTGCTCAAAATTCCCAGATCCCCGAGTATTCTGGTCACTTTCTTTTTTTTTTTTTTTCCTTTCTAGAAGAGGGGTTGACAAACATATTCTGTAAAGGACCAGACAAGTAAACATTTTAGGGTTTGTGGTCCTTACGGTTCCTGCCAAAACTCAAATCTGTTGTGACCCAAAGCAGGCACAGCATCCATGTGGCTATGTTAAAATACAACTTTATTTCTACGCACTGATATTTGTATTTACGTACTTTTGTGTGTCATAAATATGATTAATTTTCATTCAGCCATTTAAATATTATAAAACCACTGTTAGCTCATGGGTCACATCAAAACAGGAGGTGGATCAGATCTGACCTATGAGCTGTAGTTTGCCAACCTCTGTTCTGGACCAAAGTTTCTCATCTTCAGCACAATTTACGTTTGTGGCTGGATAATCCATTGTTGTGGAAAAGTACCCAATGCACTGCCGTCCGTTTAGCATCAGCTCTGGCCTGTACTCACCACATGAGCACAGTATCTATTAGACACTGAAATGTCTTCTGGCTGAGAACCACTGTTTCAGACCAGTAAGCCAGTACGTACCGAGCACAGATAATTCCAAGTGTAAACTTTATTAACAGAGAGTTCAGAGGGACTTTTCCCTCCATCTGAACACTAACTGCATGAGGGCATATTAAAATTACCTGAGCTGCCTTTACGAAATTTATATAAATTAAGACAACTAAGCTACACCCCCGCCCCACATTTTTCCTTCACTTGAACCACCGTAAAGTCAATCCTTCAACCTATACTGTTCTCTAAGAAATTCCATTCACACCGGCTTTCTAGGCACACTGATATAAATTAAAATTGAACAAGTAGCATCATTTAAAACATGAAAGCAAAGGGTAGAGGTGACTATTTAGCAAAACCACACACAACGTCTCTATTTTAAGTAGACGAATTCCTATAAATATTAGTTTAAGGTGCGAAACTACAAAGGACAAAATGGTTTAGGCATTATCAGGTCTAAATTTTAGTGGTTTTCTGATCTATTCAGCAAACATGATTTTCAGTAGGACCTCATCTATTTGGTGCAATCAAGAAATGTAAATATGTGAAAAGGATTCAACTGCTCAATGAGATAATTTAAGTAAAAATACTTGGGGAAATGTAAAGCTATGCAAGCAACAGGTATGTCGTTTGCATGTGTGCACTTGTATGCACTGGTATTTGCATGAGTGAATTTGTGTGTGTGTTCCACTGGCTTCTGGGCCAGAAAGTCAGCACTAAGTAAACGCTTACTGACCGGCATACCATATAGTGCAGTATCAACAATTCAGCTGGTTTCCCTTTCCTGTTGCTTCTGTCATTACTTACAAATCACACTTTAAATGGGCTTCACATTTCCAGTGTGACTCTAGTTCAATCTCACATGCATAGATTAAATGATTTTATCCATGTGTTCACTTAGCATTAACTGAGAAGCAACTATGTTCTGGGCATTGTGCCCAATCTTGGTGACCACGGAAAAGAATACAGAAAAATATATCAGAATTTATAGTCTCGCGGTAGGGATAATCATTGTGATGTCACCATAAAAGCCTCCAATTTAAGATCAGCAGCAATGTTTGCTTGAGGATGACAGTCACTTTCTCTTCTGTGTCTTGTCCTTTACTGTCCCTTTCCAATTTTATTCCATGTACCAAAATAAAATGTTCCAATTTTTCCTTTCCTTGCTTCCCTAGCTACTGTAGATGCATTAGCTCCTACGTTGGGTCATCAAGGGATGAGCAGTGTTTACAGCTACCTGAGGTTCTACATGTCCTATCAATGAGAACAGCAGTATGAACATAATAAAATCCATGAGAAGAAAAAAATCTAGTGAGCATTATATGTCAAATTCAGAACAGAAAATAAACATATTTCCTTTTTTATATAGTCCTCATAATGTCAATTTGACCTCTGGAAACTGTTCTGAGGAGGCTTCTTTCCCAGGGTCAGCCAGAGTCCATTTGTATATTTTATAGATAACTTACAGAATCCAAGAGTATACCTCAGCAGGTCTCCAGAATTTGGGGGTAATTGAGATCAACATGGAATCTGCTGGATGAGGGAACCTACCCATAACCAGGAAAACGCAATGGAAAATAAATTTTAAAACATGGCTCAATAAAGACTTTTCACTGCTCAGAAGTCAAGTTCACCTGCTAATGGTTTGTTAGCTTGGCAGCTTTTCTACACTGGTAAGTCTTTCGGTGTTAATTATGATCACCTGCTATCATCCATCCATGAGGCTACTCCACTCTCGCTGCCTTAGTGGATAAGAGACACCAGTACTCAAACAACTACTAAATTTCAAGGATTTTTTTTTTTTTTTTTGGTAGTAGCGTTTCTGTAAAGTCATCACATTCAGCTTGGGGAAAATTATTCAGGAAATAACTTTTCAATACATGTTTTGATAATCTTAATGCACCCAATTCCTTCAGTCATTAACTGTTTTCCGAATATTTTCGCATACTATTCTCTCCTGTCAATATTTAGAGATAATATCTCTTCTAACCTTCATTTTCTGGAAGGACTTGCCATATTTCTCCTCAAAAGACATGTGGTGTAGGCTAGAATCTTTACTTCAAATTATGCCAGCGATTATTACACAATTTTTTAAAAAAATAAGAGATGGCCCAGCTATAATATTATACCAGGGTAAGTTTTGTAAACGTTCTGATAGAAGAAATTTATTTGATAAGGATTGATAAGAAAAGCAGATGAAGTGAGATTATAAACTGTTCAGAGTCCCCATCTCTTTTGGCATATCAACTCTTAAGAACAATACTGTCTGGAACAGAATGGTGAGGAAAGGCTTGCTAAGATGTTTAATACATTTCAGAAAATTCTGCTTGTAATCCTTGAAGATTCCTAATCACAAACTTCTTAGCGATCCAGAATTTCCTCCTAATATTGGACTCTGAAATTATCATTCAATAGACACAGGAGTAGGGGATGTTATCTGCTTCTCATACCACGACATAGTCCTTAGGAGGAAGGCCTAGGGTTACGCTTATCTTCCAGTGAGAAATACTTGTAAGCACTACGGATGAGAGCTTCCCAGCTCTTGGTTTTAGATATGAAGGTGCTATTATTACAACACCGCTAAAAGAGCATCCTCAGGGAAGTAGCTTGGGGCGAAGTGTCATGATCCACTTTTTAAGTTAATAAAACTCCAGCTTCATGGAGCATATCCACCAAGAATTCTCTGGAGCCTTTACTGCCCCAGGGTCTCAGTATCAGTCTGGTATGCAGTGCTTCATCCACAGTAAACTTGAGAGAATAACTGAATTCAGAATCAAGGTATTTTTTCTCTCATATGATACTGAACAGTGACATCTGTTAGGATTTTCATTTATGATGTGTAAGCACTCAAAGATAATTAAATCAAGGAGCTAAATATTATTTGTAGTCTTTCTTCATTCATATTTTTATAGAATAATTTTGGAATTACAATCTTAAAGAATAACCAGAATTTTTTATTTTGTCCAATTTTCCAAAATTTGTTTTTTTTAAAGGGGAAGCAGATAATAATAGATAATTATATAGCATTTAGAATATTTTTCATAATATTCACCAAACATTTATCGACTGCCTAAAATGTGTTGGAATTATAGATATATCTGTTTAAAAATGTGACTTGCCATTCTGTGGCCTATGATCTATTTAAGAAAAGATGAGGAGTATATACAGGACCACAGGACAACTTCTCAATCAGTAACTCAGATGATTAAACACAATGTCAAACAATGGTGTGCTCACCATGCATCTAGAAGGTCTTTTTGTTCCCTGAGGAATTCAGGCTGGAGACTAGTGTTTAGACTAATAGATGGTTGAAGGACACTCCACATAGAAGAAACATTAATGAGATATTTTCGCAGTATTTAGCATCTACAATAGAAATGGAAACCCAAAATAGCTCAGTAAGCTTCTAAACATTTCCTCATTTCATCAAGAGCCAACAGTTTGATTACCCAAGTAAGTCTGTGAAAGCTTTGGCTTATCCCAGGTCTCTGCTATTAAATTTCATAATCTGAACATTCCAATCAGTGATCACTTTCCTGGGAAAAAAATATTCATTCGAATGAAAGAAAAAACTAGTTATAATGAACAGAGTTCATTATAATGAATGAGAGTTCCCATTAGAAACACATATAGAATCCAGATGTCAAGAAGTGGGAAAGGCCTGAGACTTTACTGTACTTGCCGGCTAAGAAGTTAGTGTGCCACAGGGCAATGGATGCTGTCAGAAGACAGGCCATTTTAGGTCAGAAACAAGGGACAGGTTATTACCCACATGAATAGCAGAAGCTAATGTAGCAGCATTTGGAACCGCCGTTCCCACAGGGTCACACATAGAGGGCCAGATGACACTTGCTCATGCAGTGGGCTTTGTTACAGAGAGGAACCCTGAGGTTAGGGAGCCTGACTCTTTCATAACAGGCAATAAGCAAACCTCACTTCTGCTCCAGACAAAGACATTATCTCTGCTTTCCAAAGCCATTCACTCTATGAACTTCCTGGAGAATACAACCTACAACAAAGGCAGGTGGTATCTCTGCTGATAAGACAAAGACATGATCAACCCATGAAGAACTGCCTCTAAAATTCACATTAATAGCCAATATTTATATCTAAAGTCTCCTTACAAGTCTTTTGAATACATTAGCAGAATACGAACAACTAGCCTCTGAGGTTAAGACTTTGGGTGGAAAAGTGCAGCAAAGAGAAACGAGCAACTGTCCCAAGGTGGAACAACTTTTTATTGTGAAACTGAACTGCGAGCCCGTCTCCACCACCATGAACTACATCTAATGAACTGTATATTGTTCTCCTCTGCTACAAATACTAATCAGACTGTCACTAGTGACTCACATAATTCATATACATTAAGCTAGAAGACGGAGCAGTTGAGTCTCTACTTGAATACGGAACAGCATTACCTAACGTTTTACATTCAGATGTACCTCTATAACGTTTCAATTCTGAAAACATGACGCATGTTCAAGGTTTCAGGGATTCCAGCACAGTATTATCTTTAGTTCCTTCTGTAATAGGCAATCGTGGCATAAGATTGGATCAATCATTAGGAAACCTGGGTTCTAGACTAACTGTAACATCACAGGAAAACAATGTTCTCCCTGTTGCTTCTGAGATTCCTTATATGTAAAACAAAGTGATGCTCTCTAAAGTTGTTCTAACTCTACATTAAAGATGATTTTGTGTCCCTCCTGATTCCAGTATTTAATTCTGTATCTCTAACAATGTTAGATACTTGGAAAGCTACAGAAAATATTAACTCCTGTATACCTAAGGAATAAAACCTTCAGAACGAAAGAGACATCCCCTGCTCCTCCTAATTGACCATGATGCCCTCCAGCTAAACTTAGCTCCAATACAGAGAGTTCTTTCTCAATGGAGAGTTCCAGGCAGCTGCTAAATATTGATTAGAATTGGTCTGTGAGAGAAAAGCACTTTCTCTCCTTTTCGGAGAATACTGTAGATCAACACTTTGGAATTACTGAGCTTAACAGAATGGCAGTGAAGAAACTGAACCCTTTCACCATTTATTTATTTAAAAATGGGGGAGATCCAGTGATGAATAAGACTGCTGCTCTCCTGAGGGAACTTAAAATCAAGTATGGAAGAGGACACGTAAATAATGACGTGTGATAAAGTGTGTTAAATGCTATGCTATAGATATTTATAATTAGCAGGATGATCAAAAGAAGAGAGAGATCAAATATTCTTAGAAGACTGCAGAGAAATAAAATTAGACGTGAAAAAGTTTATTAACTGGACATAAGGAAGAGAGTATTGCAAACTTGGAAAATACATGAATGTAAAGCATCAAAGTGGCTAATTCGGTGTGGCTAGCATGGAGGTGACAAAGAATGTGAGGGTCAAAAGTGATGCCAAGACTCGTATGCCATCAAGGGAATATTTACTCTCTCCTATAGAAAATCACATGTAAATGGACATTTTTAGAGGCAGAGGGGCTAACATGATCACATTTTAACTTAGAAAATTTACTCTGGCTGGAAATATGATGAAAGCTAGTTGCAAAGGGCATAAGAACAGAAGCTGGTAGCTAGTTACAGGTTATTGTAACAGTCTAGGGAAGAGATACGCAGAGTCTGATCTCGGGCAGAAATAGGAGGGATGAAGAGGCAAGGAATGGCTTGAGAAGCATCTAATTAACCTGGGTACCGAATGGACACTGGGCATGGGAGGAAGAGAAGCATCTGGGGTGACAAGTTTCTGTCATGAGGAACTGAGTGGTCAGAAAAATAATTAACCAGGGAAGGATGACACAGAAGGATAAAATCTGAGATCCAGAATGAAGAGGAGAAGCATGACAAGGGCAGTGTTGGACGCGACAATTTTAAGATACTGAGAACCATCCTGGAAAGACAGCAAATGGAAAAACTGATTTACAGACCTGGATTCTGGTAGCAGTGCTGTGCCACAGAATTGTTTAGGAAAAGCAGTAATTTTAAGGCTAAGAAAAGAACCAGGAACTATATTGCCAAAAATTCCAACGCAAAGTAATACAGTATTTCAAGAAGCAAGGAGTATTAAAGAGGAAATCCATCTTCTTCTATTAAAGAAGAAGGAAAGAGTCTCTCTGGAACTTGGTAAAAATGCACCGGTGACCTTGGCCAGAGCTGTTTCTTTGGGAGTTCTTTCAGCTATGGCCGGAGCAGGCAGAGGACTGAATAAGAGGAGGAAAAGGTGGTCTGCGGGAGACAGGTGCAAATTAGGGTGCTTTGTGATGACGGCAACAGAACCCAACTCCAAATAGCTTTTGTACGAACAGACTTATGATTTTACCTAACAGGAATTCAAAGGTTATGCAGGCTTCAGGGTTACTTAATTCAGCATTTCAGTGTAATCAGGGCATTTCTCTTTGATCCCTGCCATCTTCAGCAGGCCTCATCCTAAAACTGGTTCTTCCATGGCTTGAAGATAGATAGTAGGTACAAGTTCCTCTATTTACATTCCAGGAAGAGATAGATGGAAGTGCACACACTATCATGGACTAAAAGAGAGGTCTTTTCAGTTTTGTTAGGCAAACTTAGGAAACATGTCTACCATGGGCCAATAACAATAAGAAGGGAAAATCCAGGTGCTGTTCAACAAAATCCATATCTGAGGATGAGTCTGGTGGAGAGCTGAACAAAATGAAGGTTCTATCAGAAAAAAACTGGGGAGGGGGGAGCAATATGGTAGGTAGGCAACCAAGAGTGTCCACAGTAGGTAGGCTGTATATATACAGTGAAGAAAGACCATTCCCACAGGCCACCAGCTAATGGGGAAAGGCATACGAGCAACTTTATAAGTTGTGCTTCTGTTTTTCGTTCTTTTTCCTATTGTTTTTTTTGAGATTTGAGCATGTTTCTATGCTGAAGGCATGTGTTGGGGAGGAAGATGTTGATAGAAGAGACAGTAAGATCTATGGAATGGAGCCTCAGGAGGGACAGGAGTCGCGGGGATTAATAGCCCTTGATGGAGAGATCACTGGTGAAGAGGAGGAATTGGTGGACACGTGTGCTTAGGGTCTGCAGGGATGCTGGGGTAAAGCTGAAAGCATCCTGACTCCAGGGGGCCTTTATTTTTCCTGTAGAGTAGGAGAGCGCAGGTCATCAGGTTAGAGTGATGGAAACAGAGTTGCTAAACAAGTCTGTAAGAAAAGTTCCCTTTCTTGCTGCTGCTTGCAATCCTTGCTCCAGCCCTAAGTCAGAGCGTCCGTGTGGTGCCCTCGACCTTCGGGAGGTGCACTTGGGCCCACCCTGTCTCACAGCCGTGCTCCCTGGACATTCTGGCACCATCAGTTTTAATCCCCTGCCCCTGCCTGTCTGCTCTCATGCCTCCTGGCGCCCCCACGCCCTGCCCTTTGCCTCCCTTGCTCTCCCTCTGGTGCTTTCTGCTCACGTCCGTATTTCTCCAGGGTCTTCTGTCGAGACCTTCCACTCCACTGTCTCAGAGAAAGCTAAAGGCTCCGTTTGAAAAGGATGAAAATAATCTTATTTTATCCAAAATAGCTTTTACTACAAGAGAAGAGAGTTGGGGGGAGGGGAGGCTGATACTAAGAAAATATAGCCCCAAATACCATAAGAATAACTTTTCTAATTTTTTATCATGAATATATTATTATTTAGCACTTAAGAAATAGTGTATTTATACTAAAGAATGGTAAGATGTTAATTAAAATATAAAGATGAAAATGAAACTTCATTTCAAATAAAGTATTTAGGATTTAAAGCATTAGGTAGTTATCTAATGTTTTTACTTTCCTCCTCATTGCATAAGTTTGATTTATTCAAAATTAATGACAATCCATACCAGAAACTTTCTCATTTGCCTAAAAGGTTTGCCATTAGAATAGTAACATACTTGGCTATTTCATGTAGGTTTTTCATTGGTGCAAACACCACTACGCAATACAAACAGCTAGATTTTTCAGTTACATAAAGTGTTTCAGAAATAGACAAAAGACTAAATTTTGGAGTGGGCCAAGTTTGCTTTCTCTTTTATAGGAAATGTACATAGACCTATTCTCCTTTCAGTGGCAGCATGACTATATAAATTGTGTGTAGCTGTGATTTTCTTATTTTCCTCAAGTTAGAGGGAGAAATAGCCCCTCCCTCACTGCCCTCCTGCTGCCACGAAAGGGGAAGAAATGATCACAGGAGCTCTGAATACAATTTTCGTTGAGCTTTTTTTTTTTTTTTCTCACCTTAGGTGACTAGATCGATAGACAGTCTGGCAGCCGAGAAAAAAAAAAAAAATCAGATGACTGGAATACAGCCAGAGGCAGTTTCTCTAGTGCAGCAGGAGTCCATTCTGATATTACAAAATTTAAAATAAACGGTATCTAAGGAGACACTCACTTCTCAATAAATTTACAAAGGGAAATGCAGATATTAAAATTACTCATAATAATACTAATGTCAGAATCGCTCCTCCAAAAGACCTTACATAATGAAACAGACTCTCCAAGGCCATGAGTGGTTTCCCACCTTTACAAGGTGTATGTCTTCCGGGAGACTAACTAGTGTATGAGAAGCAACCACGGGGTGCGTGCTCCTCTACTGCACTGCAGGCCAAGAGGGCGGTGCGCAAGCCCAGCCTTTTCACAGTGAGCGGCTTGGGTGCCTGGGAAACAAAATGCAACGTCCAGCCTGAACACCAGCTGTCAGCTGGACTGCAGACGCAGTCTTCCCTCCCCGTCTGCACAAGGCATGCAGCTCCTGAAACTCAGCTCGCTCAGAAAAGGATGGGGACACTCGTGCGTCCAGCCCTCCTCATCCACTCGGGCAGCCACTTATTCAAGAGCATTTACTGAGCTCCTATGGTTGGAAAGGTATCATAGGAGTCAGCACATCACAAAAATTTCAGGCAGGCGGGGGCTTGCTCCTGGGCCCAAGATATGCTTCTACATCTTATTCCCCAGACTTTCACCAGTTTAAAAGATTCAACCAAGTTCTTATCTTTTCTTGGAAGTCTTGACATCACTTCCTCGTCCGCCAAAAATCCTGAGAGGTATCATCTTTCTTATATTTCTTTATGCTCTGTTTTCTACTATAATTTGTAAGGTAAATGACAGCGCGAATAATCAACATGTACTGTTTGCCCTGTGTAAGGTGTGGCACTAAGGGATGTATTTGCACAATTTCATTTAACTCATGCAGCGACCGTCCTCACCCACACTGAGAGTGCCTCTTCTTGGCTACGACACTATCCTCCGTGGACGCGGGAGGTCTGCGGGCTCACGGCGCTCCTGAGACAGGCCCCTCCTCAGCTGCCTCGACACCACCCAATGCCCCAGGACTGGCAGCTTCACCACAGACACGGGGTCCTGCCTTCGGTGACCACCAAAACCTTCAGGAAAAGTTAGTGGCCCAGCTTTCTCACACTTTGCAACTTGAACTGATGATCTATCTTCCTGTGAATCCAAGGGTCCCTCAGAATCATGCCATCTTCCCTTACGTGCTTGTTTAGTTCAGTTACTTCAAAAAAAAACCTCCCAATTTTTTCAACTATTTTGATAAGTCTTTCTATTCATCACTCTACCACTTGAGAGCACCAAGGAAGAAACTATGAGACACTGAGTATGTACTACACATACTGAATTATGCAATATTCATAGTCACCACCGTGAAATACATGCTAATATCCTCATTTTATACAAGAGGAAACTGAGGCTCGGTGGGCAAAAGACTCCACTTAGTTTTCACAGTAGTAAGTGGCTCTGACCAGGATTCACACGGGGACCACCTGACTCCACAGCCTTCGCTCCCTTCAGCTTTCCTGTGCGTCCCTCCGCATTCCAGCTCTACAAAGCTCAGAGGAGATTTAAATGTGTTTATACAGTGAATTTAAGTTGCATGCCCTGTGCAGACTCACCATCTAAAGTAGAAGTTCCCTGCAGACAGAGAAGAGCCCTGTGACTCAGTGGTCTGTACCTAGAGCTCTGCAGGCGGGGTTAGTCCCTGCATATCAATGACTCCCTAATATTTGTGCAGGCGGGGTTAGTCCCTGCATATCAATGACTCCCTAATATTTGTAACAGTTTTTGTCCAATTTGCATTGATTTATTTGGACAAAAAGCTCTTCAGGAAAAAAGTGTCTTTTCCCAGAAATTCTTCAAGAATGCTAATTCCAGTAACCTCCATATATCATTAATAGTCTGCTTTTATGGATTCAAATTTGAAAATAATTGAGCATTTGATAAAAAGTGTAGGATAGTAAATTCAAAGGCCTAATTTCACAAGCACTGGAAATGATACGCCTGTACTTCCTATAATGAGAAATACACTGTTTGCTCGGATGTGCTATAAAGATACGGCGAATTAACACCGCATAGGCACTTGTATACAAAACATGACTTGATATCTCCCTGACCAGAAATGGAATTTATTTTCTAAATGTGCATGTATTTAATACTGAGAGTGCTACGCTATACCTGCGTATGTGCCCCATGTGTACAGATATGCTCTCCATAGCATGTGCACTTACATATGTACACAGTCATGATAAATGGGACTATTCCAAAGGATGTGCCTATTTGAAATTTACATCTAATGTTTTTTTAATGATCTTAAGTGGACAGTTATAGCATTTTTTTGCTGCTATGAAAAATGATTTTAAGAATATTTCCACGATGTGCATTCATCAGACAGCTTAAAATGTTGTTAATAAGCTATTAAACTATCATTGGTATTCAGATGCTGAGTCCCTTTGCTGAAGATGCCCCCATCTTCATGTGCTAGAATGTGCATTATATCGCCCTCATTCTTATTCTAGGAACTATGCCAAAATTCCTTCTCCAAAGGGGAAAAATGTAAGAGGCATAAATATTGTCTAGGAACAGAATAAAACCTTTGCCGAGGCACAAAAACAATTCTGTAAAAATTGAGGCTAACTGTTTAGTCTTTAGCAATTTCAACATCTACATTTAATCTTATTAAAATCATAATTACTTGTATTATAGTGAGATAGGATTTTTTGATAAAAGAAAAAATATGGAATTTTTGGTTTAAAAAAACCTACAATGGACACAGATATAAATAAGCAGTACTAGATTTTCATCACATAAATTGTTTGAAAAATTCACATTCTCAGAAAATTTCTTCTATTTAAGTGTTATTCTCAGTTGAATGTTCTACAATTATTCTTGTAATGGGAACATTTCATAGTATTATCATTTTCAGGGAGGAAAATCCCCACAAAATTCGGGTTTGAATGACTTAAAACGTAGTGTTAAATATCTGTCCATTTTAATCGTATCATAAAAAAGTCAGTCCCAGTATAATGAACCACTATTATTTATTTATTTCAAATGCAATTTATTAAAAATGCAGTCACTGGCTGAAGGCCTTTGGGAAAACACATGAAAACACAAAAGTACATGAATTAAATATATCAACAGCCCAACTCCTCATTAAAAACAATAATGGGTTGAAACAATGACACACCACAAAGCTATATTCTGTGTTTTATGTATATATAATTTAATGATGGTAGGTTGTTCACTATATGATCTCTACTGAGATTGAAACAAGGATTTAGTTGGGTTCTGACTTCTCAATTTTTCTGACTTCTAAATTTTTCTTTTTTTAATTCTTAAAATTTTTAAGAATTTGTATCTATTCAAGTAATGAAGTGACCGTTAGCTATGGAAAAGCTACTATGGGGCTTTTCTGGTACACAGAAAGGTCTTTTGGAACTTTATACGGGGCCAGATCCTGATCATTTAACAGTTCCCTTGGCTATTAACTAGTGTAATACTTGCTCTTCTTAACTGACTTTGAGTTCACTGTGCATTCCAACAAGATGAAAATACATGGCATCTACAGAAAGGGCCTAGTTTGTTAGTAAACAGTGTACGTTGAAGCCTCTTTGCTTTTCACTTAAGGCTTCATAGGACCCCATCTGCCCCAAATATCTTCTCTGCTGATTATGTATGACACTTTAATTGCCAAGTGTCGGCCTAAAAAAGTAAACACAGGGGAAACTGAAATAGGTGACTGTGGATTGTAAATATCACACAGGACAGGAGGGAAGATGGTGGGCGAGCCTTTTCCATTAGCAAAAGCGTTCAGATGAATTCATCAAATTTATCAGACTGTCTGGCTTTCACACTGGAAAGCAACAATTAACATCCTGAGGGAGCTGAATAGGTAGATTTGAGCTGGAATGACACGCAGGTGAGGGAAGAACCTTTAGCACTGTGTTGGGGGCTTCTAGCAGAAAACAGTGGGAAAAAAGGAAAAGCAAAAGGAAAGAAAAGTGTTCAAGAGTATCTCTTCCTGCTTCCCAGTTTTGCTCAAGGCTAGCTCGGATCTGTTGCCAGATTGGTCTACTCCCATAATATTTTTTACTTTCTTTAAGTAAGTAATGTCACGTTGGGACTTTCCTGGTGGTGCAGTGGATAAGAATCCACCTGCCAATGCAGGGGACACAGGTTCAATCCCCGGTCCGGGAAGATCCCACATGCCGTGGAGCAACTAAGCCCGTGCACCACAACTACTGAGCCTGTGCTCTAGAGCCCGCGAGCCACAACTACTGAAGACCCTGCGCCTAGAGCCCATGCTCCGCAACAAGAGAAGCCACCACAGTGAGAAGTCCGCACACCGCAACGAAGAGTAGCCCCTGCTCGCCACAGCTAGAGAAAGTCCACGCGCAGCAACGAGGACCCAACGCAGGCAAAAAACATAAAATTAAATTTAAAAAGTCACATTATTATTCTTAAGAAACACTAATATTAACATATCTTTAAAACAATTTTGATGGCACCTGACAATTATTATCCAGTGATTATAGGTCACAAAAGCATTGTACTCAGACCGGCTGGGTCTATAAAGAGAAACTGCTTCTATCTGAAAGGAGCAAAGAAAACTTAGTACTGGGCTGGCCAAAAGGTTTGTTCGGGGTCTTCCATTAAGACGTTACTGAAAACCCTGAACGAACCTTTTGGCCAACTGGATATTACTCCGAATGTTGCTTGTGATAAAGGGGATAACGAAATTGGATCCTGATTGAGAATAACAGAGCTCTGAGTTAGAATCTCACCCCTCTCCAGGACCAGGCTCCCAGCTACTCTCCAATGGTACCTTTCACCGCTTGCCTCCTGGCTTACTCTGATATTCAACACCAAGACACCAACCTTGCTGTTCCCCAAACACAACAAGCCTCAGGGCCTTTGCACATGTTCATCCTCTTCATCTACTCTCCTCTCTGTGTGACTGGCTCCCTCCTTTCCTTCAGATCTCCATTCAAATGCCATTTATTAGTGACGCCCTCCTGGACCACTCCGGCACTCTCATCCCACTTATCCTGTTTTATTTTCTTCCAGAGCACACATTGGTACCTGTCATACTCTATATTTAATGTTTTATTTCCTTACTTCATGACTTTTTGTGCCAATTGATGATCATATTCCCAATGTTTATACAGTTACAAGTTCATAGACACTGTTTAGTAAAGATGTATTGAACCAAAAATGGAAGATACCACCACCCTATTGTACAAGTCAGAAACCCAGGTGTATTTCACCTTTTATCCTCTTTTAAATGCCCATATCATATTGAATCAATAACAAAGTCCCAATGACTGTACTTCTGAAAGAGTACTTTGCCTCTCTCCACTGTCACTTCCTAGATCAAAGCCCCATCACATCCTGACTGGATTAATATGATGGCTTTTAACTGGCAGTAACAGCTTCTAACTACCTACTTGAGGTCTAGCTTCAGTACATTTGCTTTAATAATGCAGTTAAGTGATATCCCTAGAATACAAATCTGACCACCTAGTTCTTTGCTTAAAATTTTGCATTGTTTCTCATTTCCTTCAGATAAGACCCAAACACTTAACACGCTTGATTTTTTTTTTTTTTTTTTTTAATCTTCAGCCTCATCCTTCTCTGACCTCTTTGCTCATTCCAAGTATCTGATTAGAGACACTTCCTCCAAGAAGTCTTTACCAGTCTCCCTAGACTGCATTAGGTGCCCTAGCTAGGGATCATTCTAGACTACGTTTTCTTTCATGTTGAGCTCATCACACTGTATTCTCTTTGCTTGTTTAATTACAGCATTGCTACTAACTTGGGCCGTGAAGTCAAAGAGCACATGTGTCTTTTTCGTTACTGGGCCTCCAGGGCCTGCATCTCAGATGTCACCTTAATCTTGCATTGGACATTTTGGTGTAGTTACAAAAATAAGGTTTGTTCGCCTGGGGTGCCTTGAATTGGTCAGCAGCGGTCTTGAAGCAGTTGATGACATCTGGATAATAAAATTATGTAGCTGTACATAGACTAGGCAAGCATGAACTCCTTCAGCAATTCTGTACTGAGGACTAACTACCTGCCAAGCACGCTTTTAGGTGCTGGAGAGAGTGGTGAACAAGATAGGTAAGGTCCCTGGTCTCCCAGATTACAGTAGTTAGGGAGACAGACAATGAACAAGTACCTATATCAATAAACATGATCATTTATGACAGCAAGAACTGTTATAAAGATACTAAAACAAGATGTGGTGGTACAGAGTACCTGAGAGGGGAGTGTTTTTACATAGAATAGACAAGAAAGGCTTTTCCTCTGCAATGCAAGAATGAATCTTGATGTGAGTAACAATATGGACCCACATATGCAAGGAAGAAGGTTTCCTGGAAAAGGCCCTTTGGTGGCGTAATTTTGGAGTGTTTCACGGACAGAAAAAGTGGTGTGATTGGAATGCCGAGACTTGAGGCAAGGGGCCAGATTACGTGCACCTCTAGAGCCACTGTGAGTGAGGGTAATCTTTTTTAAGTTGAATGGGAAACCATTAGAGCATAGCCACCACTTACGAGGCCAAAGTTCATCTACACAGAGCCCGGTGTATCTCAAAACTAACGCAGTGACTCACGCAGCACACATACTTCACACTACTTTGGTTCAGTTAACTCACAAATCATTATAATTAGGAGGCTAGTGAAAACACTGTACTCTCCACCTCCCTTTTCTTCCTTTCTTTCTTTTTATTCGTAAGCTCCAAAATAACTAGCCCTGGGGGGAGGTAAAGTGATGAATGACCTCATTCAGCTCAAAGAAACAACAACAAAAAATCCCCAACTGAATGGTTCATGGCAAACAGCAAAATGGTCATTGTTTAGTGGATGAGGTTTCCTCTCTTTAGTATCCAGGCAATGACTGATGATTTTCCTGAAAAGCTCCCACTTTTAAAAGAATGAATAAGCCCCAAAGGCCTCAGAGAGATAAGTATTACTTTCCTCCTGGTAGCTCAGCTAGTGACTGAGAGGGAAAAAGAAACTGGACAATATTTCAAAGCCAAGACCTCTATAGGCAATAGTAGATACCGCACTTCTATATTTCTAAATTGTTTGATACCCAAACATGATTTTTGTTTGTTTGTTTTTTACGGCATTCTACGTATTTTCTGCCTTATCGCAAACTCACTCATCTGAAGTGGGTTTCCGTGAGTATGTTTCTGGGTGCCCTCACATGAGCGTAACTGGATTTCCTGTGCTTCAGAGAGGAAAGCCATCTCCGGGACCCGGCGCAATGCTCAGACTCCTGGGCAACTGGATGATCAGTGGTCCTACTGCACAAATAGGTGTTGTACCATACTCAGTATTTATTTGCATAGTTTTATTTTCTAGGGACAACTTTCAAACAACAGTAACAACAACAAACTACTCCAAAATAATTGCTTGCCTTTTTGAAGCAAAACAGCCCACTGATGGCTAATGGAAGGTTCAATGCGTTCCTCTCATTCTCTCCTCTCTGTAAGGACAAATGTCAGGGGTTAATATATTTGTGCCCCACTGGGAATTAAAGAGGAAACACAGTACTTAGCGTTTGTAATGAGGCCACGCATTAATGTAGGAAGGTCATGCCAGGTCACATGTAATAGATGTGGCAACATCATTTTCCAAGTAGCCAAAGGGGACTCAACTCAATGATGGCACGGCTTTGAGAAATATTTACTTTTGATGTGAAAGGCAACAGAGCTAGAGCATTCTGGTTGATGGAAGCCATAAATAAGATTTTCCCACAGAGGGGCAGAAAGCGAAAATGCTCTTCTCACAAACTGTCACCTCGAAGTTCAAGGACTGGGGTGAAGGGATGGCGGGATTTTGTGAGGGCGGTGGAATACAATGCCGAGGTCTCACACACTGAAATCGGTTTTAGTTCGTGTGACAAATTATCAGATAAAATGACCCAAACATTGGTGCTAGAGATATTTTTTTTTAAGTTATAGAGAGGCAAAATACCTAAATGGAGCATACTTCCACATATTTTAATTAATCAGCTAAAACTTAACATGGGCTATTTATAATATTAATCTTGTTAACAACCTCAGTTCTTATGGATTCCAAATCTATTTTGAAAAAAAACAACTTGATTTGAAATTTTTAAAGGTAACAGATGTAAATAAGCACCTTCAACACTCAGGATAAAAACTGAATATATTGCATTTAAAGAAATAACCATTAATATAAATTAGAATTTGTACGGGAATCTTTACAGCGTTTCACACCTTGCAAAAACCCTTTACTACATACACTGTATTATAAGATGAAAATCCTAGCAAATAAATATAGCATATTAACTATTTAAAGAAAGTAGGGCTAACCTAAAAAGGTAATTCACAAAAGAAGACGTAAATGCCCACTAAATATACACAACAGGTTAAATACCCGCAGTGAGCAAAGAAATGGGGGAAGAAATTGTATCAAGCCTTTTTCTTTTTAATAATAAATTGTAAAGATTAAGAAGAACCACTCGCTGTTATACTGATGTTGCCAGGAATCTAAAAATTTCTCAGGAGTGTGATAATATACAACACTGCTTATGGGCATTTGCATTATTAATTGCCTTTCTGGAGGGAAATTTGCCAATATATACTAAGTAATTAATCTTAAAGAAATAACTATAAAGAAATGCAAAACATTGGCACAAAGATATAGCAAAACACTGTTTTTAGTAGTGAACTTTTGGAAACAAAGTATCCCACAAGAAAGGATTAATTTAGATACTGATGTTATATTTGTAGTAACAAAATACAACACAGCCATTAAATGCAATACTGTATTTTGATGGACGTGGGTGGAAACATTTTCATTCTCAATCCCAATGTTTCCCTCCAGGAAATTTAGTTAGCTGACACTCCTGATTCCTCTTCATCTTGTCACATTTCCTTATCATCAAGAAATGGCTGACTTTGATCAAGAGGAAAAGGGTATAAAGAATGCTGCCTTTTCCTCTTGGGAATGAGTTTTCCTGCAGGTAGCATTAGCTCTCCTTTACTCCTCTAGTATTTAAAATTGTCTGGACAGGAGTGTTGCAGAGGAAGACCTACATCAGATCAGGACCATCTGTTCCTGGATGGATAAGCTGCTTAACTTGGGGTTCAGTATTAATATGGCCCTTTGACGGCATTTATAAGTCACATTTGCCAACCTAGTCTTCATCATACTAAAGATGAAATTTTGGCCCCATTCCACCCACACTTTTGTCTTACATCACAGATGGTTAGAACTCTGGCAAGAAAGAGAATTGCCCTCACCCCACCCCTGTCAACACAAGAGGATAACAGAAGGATGTTTTAACTCATACAAGTGTTCACAATGCACTGTTAAAAAAAAAATACAAAACACATAGAATAAAAGGCTTTAGGCTAATGAACATTGTGGTACATGTCTCTTTCTGAATGATGGTTTTCTCAGGGTATATGCCCAGTAGTGGGATTGCTGGGTCCTATGGTAATTCTATTTGTAGTTTTTTAAGAAACCTCCATACTGTTCTCCATAGTGGCTGCACCAGCAGTGCAAGAGGGTTCCCTTTTCTCCACACCCTCTCCAGCATTTATTGTTTGCAGATTTTTTGATGATGGGTCAGAATAGGCAAAATATTTTAACAATACTTTTCTCTGCTTATAGATTGATGAGTGCTTCACATTTAACTTCCTGTATTTTAGTTTGTAGTTTTTTCCAATTTTTCTGCAATTTGTTTGTGTTATTTTTCTATTTAGATTCAAAATGTTACTTTGGTGAGTTTTTGCAGAATTCAGGAATCTCCTTCTCAAGAGGTTATTACACATGAGAAGAGAAACTTGTTTTTGTGAGATGACAGCCCTGATTCTATATGAAGACAAGGTAACAAGTTACATGAACTCTCTAGTCCATCCATCCCAGAACTAGGACCAGTCACCACATATTTGATGACCTGCTGGTGAGAAGGATATCATTACTGGATTTTTATTTATTTTTTAATTTATTTATTTATTTTTGGCTACATTGGGTCTTTGTTGCTGTGCACAGCCTTTCTCTAGTTGTGGCGAGCAGGGGCTACTCTTCGTTGCTGTGCATGGGATTCTCATTGCAGTGGCCCCTCTTGTTGCGAAGCACAGGCTCTAGGCGCACGGGCTTCAACAGTTGTGGCTCATGGGCTCAGCAGTTGTGGCTCGCGGGCTCTAGAGCGCAGGCTCAGTAGTTGTGGCTCACGGGCTTAGTTGCTCCACGGCAGTTAGGATCTTCCTGGACCAGGGCTTGAACCGTGTCCCCTGCGTTGGCAGGCGGATTCTTAACCACTGCCAGGGATATCCTCATTACTGGATTTTTAAATTGCTTTCCCTGACAATTTTACCACAGGAAAACTGAACACCTATGTGAACTTTTAATTTTTTAATCTATTCAATATCTGACCAGAACTATGGGATACGATGGCTTTGTGGCCAGATTTATCCAAGGTCTCTTCCCTTTGCATATTTAGCTATTCAGAAGTTCAGTGGAATTCTTCAGACTTGTGTTAAAAGGCAGACATTCCTCTCCAAAAAGCGATTCTTTAGAAATACATTTTGTTCATTAGTGACTTGAAAAGACTGAATTTTAGCGTATTTTCTTTCATGAATGTATCCGTGACACTTTATAGCCTGGTCGTAACTCCATAGTGGAAACTCCTAAGCAACTCCCCATGAAGAGTTCTTCCCTATTCTGCTCAAGCTAGCCCAGTTCTGTCTGGTAATAAACTCTCGGAAATTTGTAAATGTGCACAGAACAAATTTAAATTTCAGTAACCCCGGGTACACACATGTCAAAAACAAATTATAAGCATGTAAGAGCATAATTAGCAAAGTTTAGAAACAACACATGTAAAATGCTTTACGCTTGCAAACAACTGCCATAGTTTATGATGTAGTCAAACCAATTTCACAATTTGTCGAAGACATTTTAACCTTGCTGCTGCAAGATTTCGGAAATTGCATTCGTAATCCTAGTCCTATGCTCTCCCCACATGTTTAGCTGTGAGGAATGAAGAGCAATTTAACGTGCTTGTTCGCATAATATTCTTGTCCATAGAATTTGGGATTTAAACTTTAAAAGACTTAAACATATTGCGTGGTAATGTTTACAACTGAAATAGACTCTTAGGAGGCTTCTTCTTGGAATCATAGAGTTTTATATTTGTAGCCAGTATCTGGTCTCTTAACATGCTCCTGACGGAGAGATGAAACCTTTCTGGCCTATGTTATATACGAGCACTACCAATGCGTAGGCACACAGATGTACATTTATTAAGAAACTCTGGCAATTAGATGAGTCTCTCTCCCTTCAACAAAGTAGGTTTCTGAGCTAAAGCACTGAGCATAGAACAGCTCCAGAGCACAAGTCCAGGGGGACCCACTGACAAACTATGAGGTGGATGCTATCCCCACAGCATCATTCCTGTCTCTTCTCTAGGTCTACCAGATGTCAGACGTAGCCCCAAAGGGCAGAAAGCTTATAGTTCAAAACGAGCACAGCCCAAGGCCCGAAGAGCAAACTATGGTGGTGAGGGCAATCGTATATATCTTAAGAGGTCTTGGTATATTAAAGAGTGACTGAAAGTCCCACCCTTCCTGACAGCATTATAAGCTCAGATCCAATTTGAAATAGAATTATCAGTAGACGTGCACAGCATTAAATAATGCACATGGTCAGAAGAAGCGAAGACAAGAGGGAAAAAGAGAACTGAGCGCGTTACTCTAGTTGATTACGGTTTCGGGCAGTGTACACTTTGTTCTTCTAACGACAGCCTTACGGCAACTTTATATAAATAAAGGTTTTGTGGCTTAAGTACAATGGAAATAGCAAAGTTATCAAGTAATGTAAAGAAAGAAAATGTGAAGTAGGGAAGGGAGGGAGGAAGGGGACAACAAACGGAGTAAAACAAATTCTATCCCTATGCCAGCAAGCCGGTAGGTTTACCTAGCATTAATGTGAGCCCAGGTTGGCTGAAGGAGTGAAGTCCTGTCTCTTCCTTATTCTTTTCAATTCCAGAAACTGAAAAAAATTTGAACTTCCCAAAATGATGCAAATGATGCTTCCTGCTAATGGGAATATGCTCATTTGTTTAATTTTCCTTTGTTGAAATACTCTTAAGACATTTATTTCAATATACAATTAATAGCAGATAGCAAGGGAAGAAACAGTAACTCTCACTTTATTTTTGCATTAGATTTTGCCATGGGGCTTGACGTTTGAGGTTAAAAGAGCAATAAAACACAAGGACTATCATTCATTCTTGCCGAAAACAAGGCTAATCGGGGATCAAAGTCTGGAAAATGAAAAAGACTGCGTGATTAATGTATATATTAGCCTCAGTATTTTCTAAAGGGCATTAAAGTGCTCAGCACCTTCACAGTATCTCCCTTTTTTATATCTAAATCCATGCAGGTAGATTTTTCTTAAGAAAATTTAGCTCCCCAAGAAACAGATGGAGATGGTGTAATTCCCTCTATCTGCACTTTCCCCAGGTTGTTATGACAAATGCATGATATTTATTTATTACAAACAGATTAAAGGTGTTGGCATGGTTCAATTCACAGCAATCTTATACTTTTAACACGTACTGGGAACTGGGCTTCTTCCCAGTGCTGACAACGCACACGACTGCTTTCAGGGAGGCTATATCCCTCAAGAACACTTTTCTTTATGTTTATGACTTTAAAGAGTGAACGTACCATCTGCTCTTTGCTCATGGTTGTTTAAATTGTTTGGAACCTGAGGTCATGATGAGAATAACTATGGCGTACTTCCATACAGTTAATTCCATCTGTAAATAATTAGCTCTGCAGCTCTTTCTTTTAGCCTTGCAATGGATAACAATGAACCCAAAATGACCTGTAGAAGCAACACATTTCCCAGGACAGACCTCTCCAAGTGGTCTGCTGTAGCAACAGAAAAGCAGTTTTTCTTCTAG
This sequence comes from Neophocaena asiaeorientalis asiaeorientalis, assembly GCF_003031525.2. Classification (NCBI taxonomy): domain Eukaryota; kingdom Metazoa; phylum Chordata; class Mammalia; order Artiodactyla; family Phocoenidae; genus Neophocaena; species Neophocaena asiaeorientalis. The sequence continues at coordinate 4,132,074 of NW_020173204.1, read as the reverse complement.
ACCTCAGTGTCATAAATACACATACACCACACAAATAAAATTCTTTATGATTAATTTATAGCACATAACGTTAGATAAATACTTGCATTTAGAGACATTCTATTTAATCTTTCTTCTGAAACAGTTTAAGACAGGGGACAGACACAGGTCAAAAGGTACATTATGCAGACATGATAATAATTAGTCTATGGCTGCAGATTCATTCCATAAACAATAAAACTATTTAAAATATAGTTTCATAGGAGCTATGCAGGCTGTAACATTCTCCTTAATAGCTAAACAATGGAAATGGGCAATAACAGAAACAGAGGAATATGCAGAATATCAAAAACTAAATGCACTGTAATTGGTTTTAACCTAAGGTCTATGAATATCCTGAAATTATATGCCACAATGTGGGATTTCCATGTATTTGTACATTTTCTGAGAAAGGATCCATCTGTTCGTTTTATCAGCTTGCCAAAGGTCTAGGATCTCTAAGAGTGTATAAATTATTTCATCACCATGTATTTTAATAAAATATTGTATTTAATTATTCAATTCTTTTAAAGTTTGTTTAAAATGAAACACTGTTTAAATACACCAGGTACATGGAGACTAGATTCAGAAAACATCTGTCTTTTTTAAAAAGGATGGTAAACCGCAGGGGAACACAGAGAATTTAATAAAGAGAGATTGTTGTAAGTGTTCCAACTGTTAGAAAAATAGACTAAATGAAGCCAAAGCTGAACGTTTGTTCTGCTTGAGAAATGGGCATCGACTTCATAACTACGGTGCAGTAGAGTCTGATTCATATATATATATATATATATATTTAAAAGAACAGGTTTGATTATATCACGTTGCTTTTGAAGCATTCCTGCACAGGTATTAGGTTGACAACTCTATTTGGCATCATCGTATATACAAATTACTGCACAAGTTAAGAGCTTGAAATGGAGTGGCTTATCTCCCCGTGCTTCCAACACTTTGTTTTTGTGGATGTTAAGCTTACTTCAGGCCCATCACTGAAATGAGTGTGTTGCCATGTTCATATTCCTGATATTTTCACATTTGACAAGTTCTCTTTGTATTAACAGGGAGAAAACTATACCATATCTCTGGACTCAGAGGGAAGATGTTTCTTATATAACCATAACTATATTTTAAGAGAAACAGATTTAAGCATTTGTAGGCAACAAACTTACCTGAGGGCTTAATGGGGGAACAGGATGAGGGTGGGGTATTGTATAACTGTTATGGCTTCACGCTTCCTGACAAATATAAAAACAAATACCTTGCCTGTATTCAAGGTAACTGTATCAGATGTTTCAGTGAGAAAAACTGTTAACAGAGAACAGTTTCGGTATCCACCTTAAGAAACACATCCTTGCCTAGCTCAGAGGCCCTCCTGTTTGCCAGCTCAGGCACGGGGAGGCCTTGCTTCTTCGCTGAAGCACCTAAGACGTTTTAGTGTAATTACAGGACTCTTTTCTCTCCTTTAATATTGTCTGTCCCAGTAAATCTTATTTAAGGAAGCAATTTGAGCACTTTAACCCAGCTGGCTTTTCTATATAGTCTAATACAGAAGTGACTTGGAACTTGCTCACAATGACCTAAGCAGCAGCAGTCTGAGGACAGGATGAACCCCAAATTTAAAAGAGAATGTTTTCACGCAGAGGTTTAAGTAGACATCTGTATCACAAAATAATACGGACCTTAAGTTTATTCTATTCTAATTCTTGTTCACAATGTTATTTCATACCACGTGTGACTTTGGGCAACCGACAGTTACATTGCGTAGAACTGCGTAGAGTCTAGTGGTTACTTTAAATTTCTTGAGTTTGAGGGTTTTCCAGAACATGTTTCATGTACAATGCCCCACAGGCCTGGGCTGGGCAGTGGAATATAAAATGAAGAAAACAGGTCACAAGCAGAAAGGATATCGCTCTGTCTTATATATTAGTCTTCCCTGTAAGCTTCCCCTCGATTAAAGAGTTTCACAACTGTAATTTTCTTTTAAACATTGCTTTGTTCCAATTCTTTATATAGATGAGGGCTAAAGAGGCCACCTAATATGCCCAAACTCATATTACCAGGTAATGGAGAACTTTTTCCCCATTCCAAATCAGTTACCATTGAGTTCAATGTCCTAATTTATCTTTTTGACACTAAAAAGTTTTGTAAGTTCAAATTTATTCACTAACTAAAATACTGGATAAGGAATTAACATCTTGTAATTCTAGTAACCTGTATCTATTACTGTACCCATCAAGTACAAACTTTTTTTAATGTTTGTCAAAAATTGTTTTATAGATTTTATAATTGGTTACTGGAAAGTTAAAATAAAATTAAGTAAATTAACCAAGCGACATAGTGAAACAGGAGGGAAGGGAGCAGGGCACATAGCCCAAGGACACGACATAAACTGATTAGAACCAAATGGGTCCAAGATGGTAGGCGAGTCTGACTTCCACTAGACCCTGAGCCTCAGTATATGCCCATTTAAACACATCAGCAAGCCAAATGACATACCCACCGGCGCCATGACAGTTCCAAGGCCAAGCACAAAGGTCAAAACACAGGTGGTAGCCCAATTCCTGGAAATCACCACTCCTTCCCCAAAACAGCTGGAATACTCTTCTCACTCATTAGCCTATAAAATTACCCAGCCCTATAAAAGCTGACAAAAATCCCATACCCTGCGGCGGCTCTTGTCTTCTGAGATGGCCCACACTCTGTCTGTGGGGTGTGTTTCTCTCTAAATAAATCCATTTCTTACCCAGCACTTTGTCTCTCACGGAATTCTTTCTGTGACAAGGCATCAAGAACCTGAGCTTCATTAAGTCCTGAGACCAGGTGTGTGATCTCAGTTAAAAGAACGTGGGTTCGAGTCCCAGCCTGAGTTACACAGTTTCAATGACGCATGGGTCACTTTCACGCATGGGTTAACATCAACTCACTAGTTATTGCACGATCAATTTCAGCACAATCGAATGGCTCCAACACTCAGCACAATGATAAAGACTCCCTCCCTGACCAAACTTTAGTCAGGGTCCTCTTAACCCTGAAGGGTTAATCCTCAACTAGGCCTCAACTTTTGGACTTCCAGGTCTGTCTTTGCGTGACCTAATTTTAGCAAAAAATCTGCTAAATTAGTATAGACAGAATCCCCTACTCTAGATGATATCTAATCACATTTCGCACCCCTCACTATCTCTCAGGTGACGCCTGGTCACCCTTGACCTGCCTTCAGCAAGAATCCTATCAAATCGATTTAATCAGAATATACCCTTGATGTTTCTCCCTGGCTATAAATCCCCACCTGTGCTTGTTGTACCTGGAACTGAGCATGAGTCTATGCTGTCTTTATTCCCCTACAGCAGCAGTTCCTGCATAAAAAAATCTGGTTTTGCCCCTTTACTTCCAAGCTCTGGGTTTCTTTAACATGCATCGTTACCAGACGAGGTTTTCTGTTGTTGTTTTTTTTTTTAACCTCTTACGTATGTAGGATTAATGAATAAAGATATTATTTTTGTGGTTTGCTTTTGAAAGTTTCATATATGTGGTACCAGGACATATGTATCATTAGACCCTCTTACAGAACTTGTCATTTTCCTTCGGAGAATTTACAACATTTTGTAAATATACTTACTTAAGTACTTATTTGATGAATGTGACCAGAGTAAAAGATTTTTGAAAGCAGTGACCATATTTATTTTGCTCATCAATTATTACATATCGAAGGTATTCTGACTAAAAGCACTGCTGAGAAGGAAAGGGTCTTCAGAATAGAATGAGACATGGATCACTTGAACTCACACTCAGAAAAGCTTCATAGTAATATTTGGGAAAAAATATTTTTTAAGATCGTGGCATTTTTCCTTCAAAGCATTCATTTATCACCCATCCTGTGCACTGACATTTTATTAAGTCATACGGAGGCCAAACTAAAAGACACGTTTTTCTGCTTTCAAGTAGATAGAACTTTCCAAGAACATTTGGAAATTCTTCTTAGAAACCAACATATTTGGCAGACTTCACTTCAAAAGTAATGTCCTCGGGTACTATAGGCTCAAGGATATATTGTGCAACATGGGGAATATAGCCAATATTTTGTAATAACTAAATGGGAAGTAATCTTTAAAAATTTCATAAAAATTTAAAAAATAATAAAAATAAATAAATTTTTTAAAATCTCTACCAGAAGCAATAGCTCACTGTGTAACCTTAGGCAAATTACTTAATTATATTGCCATTAATCACTCCTGTTTTCCCACCTACAAAATGTTAATAAAAAGAGCAAGTGTATCATTACAGAATGCAGCTACTATATGTGTTGTGTGTACCCCAGATGTGTATCTATATTTTACCTCATGTTGATTTTAAAATATCTGATGAAAAAATTAATAAATCTGAATATGCCCAGTGTTGCCTTGCATATAAAAAAAGGTAAAATCTCGTTATTATCTACTGAATCTGTTGTAACCCAGGTCTTGTCATAAGGCAGCCTGCAGTACGTGCTTAAAAAGTGACTCATAATAAATTACAAATCTTAATCAGTAACTTCAAAAGGATTCCTACATAGTTGCTCACTTCATTAACTGCCTTTACTTTCCAAGATTCTGGTAACTAAACATCAATGTTACTTTTATGGATATCTGCCTGTACATGACAGAAAGCCTTCCAGATACAATGATGATCCATCTGCCCTAAAGCAGGAACTCGATTCAAGATAATGACCTATGTAGACGTGAAATTGGACATGTATGCAGAACGGCAAGAAATCAAAGATATATTAACGAGAATGCTTATAATTACATTTATGTGTTTTCCCTATAATAAACTTTTGAAATGAAAATGCACATGTGATTTGTCCATATGCTTAATGAAGGGGAAAATACAATCTAATTACATTCCCGATGAATATTTACTCCTAATGCAAAATTTAGTTTTGCAATATTTTACTTTAAAGGCTAGCTTCAGTAATAAGCAAAACATATTAAACCAAGAAAAGGCAGTTTTCTCGAAAGCCAAGAAAATGATTTTTTCTTCCATTATACATTAAAATTATTCAAACAAAAATATATTTTAAACCTAAGGTTTACTTATGTAAAACTATACAAATATATTCATGAACGTCTACATATTCTCTTATAGAGATCACTTAGAAATAATAATCTTTCAGACTTGCCTGGTGGTGCAGCAGTTAAGAATCCACCTGCCAATGCAGGGGACACGGGTTCGAGCCCTGGTCCGGGAAGATCCCACACGCTGCGGAGCAACTAAGCCCATGCACCACAACTACTGAGCCTGTGCTCTAGAGCCCACGAGCCACAACTACTGAGTCAGCACACCACAACTACTGAGCCCACGTGCCTAGAGGCCGTGCTCCGCAACAGGAGAAGCCACCGCAATGAGAAGCCCGCGCACTGCAATGAAATGTAGCACCACTCGCACCAACTAGAGAAAGCCCGCGTACTGCAATGAAGACCCAAAGTGGCCTAAAATAAATAAAATTTTTTAAAAATTCTAAAAAAGAAATAATCGTTCATGTTAAAATTAAATGATATATGCTTTGAATATTTTTAAAATAGCAAGCTATAATAGAAGTATATTCACCTATTTGATTTTGGTCTTTTTATTCTTTATCACTTAAGTTATTATAAAGGGTGATGAATACTTTGTTTTCATAGAATCTAATTATATTTTGTTAGATTGCTATTCATGTGAGGAATTTAATAATCTCGTCAAACTTTTATTTTCCAACTAAATTAAAGTCATTTCTTCTACCTACTCATTAGTCTTCAAATCCTCTAACTACCAAAAAAAAATACGTGTTTGGATAAAAGACATTATACGCATCTGGGATACAGGTAAACATATTTCTCTATAAAATTTAAATCTGATCAGGAATTTATTTTTAACCCCATATGAAGACAAATCACACATGCACAGCTGGCTTGCATATCAATTGTGAGTCATTTTCCTCTCTGCCATATGCTATCTTTTTGAGGCAATATTGATGTGATAATAGAGGGGAAAGTAACAATGGATCGAATCCAGTTAGAATAGACAACTGCTGCTCCCAATTGCTTTCAGAGTATCGTTTTTCTTTTCTCATTTTTAATTTTGAGGAGAAAACAAAAGGGAAGGGGTTGGGTAGGAAAAAAATGATATTTGAGGGTAAAACTCTTTACGAAGAAACAAAACACAAACTTTATGAAAGGCAAGGGGTTCTCTGATACCCTGCACTTATTGGAGGATGGCAGCCCAGTCAACTTTTGTCTGCAGAAGGGTGCTTAGTATGAATATAGTAAATCAAAATGGCAGTGGTTTGGGCTACGAACTGGCTGTCCTCCACCAAATTATTTTACTTTGAAGTCCTCTCAATAGGATGGGATTAGCAGGTGGGGCCTTTGGAAGATAATTAGGTTTAGACAAGATCATGAGGGTGCAGCCTCCATGATGGGAGTGGTGCACTTAAAAGAAAAGGAAAAGATACCATAGCCACCTTCTCTCCACCATATGAGGACACAGCAAGAAGGCAGATATCTGCAAGCCAAGAAGAGGGCCCTCAGCCAGAACCAAATCTCCTGGCACCTTTGATCTTGGACTTCCCAACCTCCAGAACTGTAAATATTAAAGTCTGTCGTTCAAGTCACCCAGACTATGGTATTTTGTTGTCTGAGCTAAGACAGTTTGCTATTTCTGTTTCAAGTCTACCAGAAACAGGAAGTCGCTATTGACAGCTAAATACTTACTTGTGGCACTTGCTAGGAATCTGATAAAGGGGAATTTTGAAATCATAGTTGTTATTCTTATTGCCCTTTCTAGGACTGTCCCATTACCACAGTTTCTCCCCGGGTTTGTTTCCCAAATGGCTGAGCAGCAACTTTTGGTATCTTAGCATCTTCTTAATCAGGCAGCCCCTAGCTCAATGGATTAAAAACAAAAGCAAAAGCAAAAAACAAAAAAAAAAATCCTTTTTTATACACAGGAATAAGAATAAAAATAACTGCCATTAGCACTTACATAGCACTTACTGAGTCAGAGATTTTATACTAACTCATTGTACCCTAACTCATTTAATGCTTAAAAACCACCTTTTGAATTAGATAATATTATTGTCCCCATTTTACAGATAAGGAATAGAAGCATAAAAAGGACACACAACTAGGAAGTGTTAAGTCCAGGACTGTAATCTGAACAATCAAGGTTCCTCGCTTTTTAACTGACTCACGTTTAGTTTCTAAAGTATATAAAGGATAAAAATTTCAAGTTTAAAAATACAAAAATTTAAGTATTTAAAGGATAAAAATACTTGTTTATTGCTATTAGAACCAGCTGTATACATTTATAAATAACTCTTAGCATGGAACTTTCTAATCTCATCTTTCATTAGATTTTAGAAAGTATTTTTAAAAGTAGAGAAATTAGAAAATAAAGGATAAAAAATAAAATCGACTATACTTCCCTCCTCTGATTACCATTCCAGCTTATTTTCTTATAGTTATTTTTCTAACACTAGAATTATATTTTTCAAAATTTGGGCCAAATGTTATTTACTTAAAACATGCAGGTGACATGATTTTTCTAGTTTCATATGAAAAGCTTCCTATGAATAAGCCCTGGCCTCCTTTCTGTCATTAAAAGCAATTTAAGGTAGATAATCTCATGCTGTAATTATTCAGTACATGACTTTTTGATGTATTAAATTCTAAGCTGGAGATATAAGAATAAACTCATATTAATGAATCAGTAACTTTCCTTTTGGTAGTTTGTGTATGGGCAGGAGAGTTAGTGCCTAATCTACTTATCCTAATTTTGTATTTCATTTAGGTCTATACTGTGAAGTTGCCAGATAAATTACAGGATGCCCAATTAGATCTGAATTACAGATAAACAACAAATAGTTTTTTAGTATAACCATGTCCAAGGTAATATGTATTTTTATTTGCAAAATCTGGCAACCCTATGTGTGCTCTACTGTTTAACACTGCACCTGTGAAGTGTCTTTGTGCCTGTCTGATTTGGATGCCAGGATTTTTATCCTGAAAGGTTCTATGATGCAATAATATTAGCATTTTGAAAAATGGCCAAAGTGCCTAGGAACTGAGCTTCAAATTAAGATCTGATCAAAAATCAGTGTAATATTGTTCGATATAAAGTTGGAAATGAAAATGCAGAGTAAGATAAAATTATGAAAATCATGGAGTTTGAGAATTACTCTGAGTCCAGCAGCCAGTATAATAAATAAATAAAATACATGGGTACAGAGCATGAAAGCATGTGAAGTACAAGGAGTAAAGTTACAGCGAATCCATGGGAAGCCCCTCCACCTCCAGCCCTCCTGGCACACGCGCGCACACGCACACACACACACACACACACACACACACTGACTGGATTTAGTTTCCTTTTGACCATCCTTCTCCAGCTCCGGCCACTGCCTGTGGAAACTGCTACTGCTAAGGCTTTCTTAAGATGTGTTAAAGACCATCAACACATCAACATTTAATTGAAATTTTCTCCCAGAAACAATGATAAAAATCACTGGGGAAAAAAAAAATACCATTTTACGTTGAATGCACTATTTGTAACAGATTTTTTTATGGGCAAGGCTTTCCAGAAACGTGTGAATAGAGAAAGATGACCCAGTGATTGAGGGTAGGATCAGATTGTTCAGTTAGACCATATTTAATAGTATTTTCACACTTATTGATTGAGGCATAGAAATTTTAGACAATCATGCTTACGGATATTACGTATAACCTATTTTCTACTTAAAATAGCTTCCAGAGATGTCAAATTTAGGAACAATGCATTTTTTTCAATTTTGTTCTTTTTTTTCTAAACAAAGGAGGCCCCATTTCATAGCTATTAAACAAATGCTAATTCACTTTTTTCCCAAATGCCTTTGGCTTCTGTTAACTCCCTGAACCTGGCATATATGTTGTTCCCTCCTCAAAGAGGTTTTTTTTTTTTTTTTTTCACATCTTTATTGCAGTATAATTGCTTTACAATGGTGTGTTAGTTTCTGCTTTATAACAAAGTGAATCATGCCTCCTCAAAGAGTTTTGATCTAAAGTTAAAAATGTTTTCTAGATTGAAACTATTTTATTTATAGCTCAAAAGAAGTTGATCCTCTTTGAAAGCCATTTGTGGCTTATTCAATTTTTTTTTTTTTAATCACCAGCAAATGGTATAGTGTCTTTCACAGTGAGCCACCAACACATGTCCCTAAGGTGATGAGTGAGTGAATGAATGAATGAGCCAAAAGCACTTCATGTTGCTCATCTAGGCTTTACTGTCCTATGCATATGTTGGAAATTTCCTTTGGCTAAGCCACAAAATTAGTGCGCTATTTTCAGGGGACAATAGGAGAGTATTATAGGAAAAAATAATGGAATGCTAAGTGATGCAAAGGTTCTTTTCTGTTCTGGATGAAGAGTCTCAGGTAGACCTGTTCTCTCTGCAAACAAAAAATGCCTCCTCATATTAGATGTAAAAGTATAAACTGAGGGGCTTCCCTGGTTGCGCAGTGGTTGAGATCCCAAAAAAAAAAAAAAAAAAAAAAAAAAAGTATAAACTGAAAGCAAGGGTCAGCTGGAAACCCTCAGCAATGAATACATATAACTGAAGAAATGCATATGTGGTTTCCAATTCTATCTTTACCCTCATAGGGATGCTTCGTGTTGAACCAATGCATGTAACTACTGATAAAAAAGGAATAATAGCCTTGTCATGAAGGTTACGGTTGTTTTATCTAAAATTACATTAAACCAGAAAATTCAATTGCCAATGCTGGGTCTGCCTTATACACAGGTATCTAGGCTGATCCACTGTCAGTCAAATGGGTTTTTGGATAATTCACCCCCCCTCCCCAGGATGAATCCGTACTGTTTTACCCAACTTCGCATGAGACATACTTTGCCAAGACTGGGCTTGAATTCTGAACCACACGAGTCTGTGAATATGCCCGGCTATTCAAGAGTTAACCCTTAGAAGCCTGCACCATTACTACTTGCAAAAGCCACAAAGTCAGATACTCAATCAAATCCAGGATGCTACTTTTATTTCCATAAAAAGGAACTGATTATCTAACTAGGCAAGAGTACAACCACAGTTCTTTAACACTCTGTTCTTGGTATTTAAAAAGGCTGGGTTATCGACCTGAGTGATTCCAATGAATATGAATTGCAGCAATTCAAAATGGAGCTCATTCTTACTTTTCATTTTTATCGTATTGGCAATTCCATTTTTGTTCTCGTTTAGGCTTCCCTTTGTTTATTAAGGAATGTTGACAAGTAATCTATCAATGCCCTACTTATGCTACAAATTGAAAACAAAATTTCCCAGAGATGGATTTAAGTCACAGTCTTGATATGATATGTTTGAACATCCTAAGTTCTAGCTCTTTTTTTTTTCCTAACATCTTTTAAAAGCTTTTCAGCTCCAATAAAAGTATATATATCTTATGGGTGATTTGATAACACAAATCAGATGCCCTAGAGTTGGTGGATTTTTGTTTTGTGATTATGAAGTGGAGGTATAGCCTCCACTATACCTTATTTCACCACTTATTTCACCCCTTCATTTCTATCTACTATTTTCAAACTAGCAAATACCACCGCAAGGAAAGAAAGACAGGTAGGAGTTATGTCCAGATACTGGGACTTGAGTAACTATAAAAACTGATTTTTCGTCTTTACAGTTAAATTGATTATCTACTTGATAATACTTAGAAGAGTCATCAGCATCACAGCGGCAAAGCTATTCTTTGTCTTAATTTCTGCCACACTGCTTTGGCATTATAGACTGTGATGTTGAAAACTCATGACAGGATGCACAGAGTTGTAAATAACAAATGTTCAAAGCAGTTCATAGCTTCACAGAAACATGAAGACAATTTTTCCCTCCAAGGTATGAAGAGGTGTCTAGAGACAGACAGTACTGCCTGGATGTTAATTTCCTTCACAGCCTCTTTCTCTTCAAGGACTATCTACATCATCAGGTATAGAAACTGATTCCCCCTTCTGACTGACAATCTTCTGTTAGATTCCCGCCTCTGCCTGGTCCTCTCGGGTACATGTCCCCAGCTTGCACATTGGGAACTGTCTCCAAGGGAACACAGGTGAGCTAGAACTGAATTAGGACCTGACCTAGTTTTGACTTTGCTTATGCATGGCGACTTCTCTTACACCCTTACAACCGATCTTCTCCTCTTTACCCATCCACCCCTCTCTGCCTCAGTTCCACAGACTTCTCCTTTCTTGGCTCTTTCAATTCCAGTTTGTATGTTCAACATAACCTCAGGCTGACAACTGCAACATATGTAGTTAGGAAAGAATCTGTTTTCTCTATCCTGCTCTTAAGAATCATTCCTCCATAGATATTATCTTTAAAGTATATGATCAAATTCTTCACACAAAATTACAAGTACTATGTATTTAATTAAAAATTTAAAGATTTGGAACTCGGACAATATAGTCACAAAAAAATAAACTATTTTTACTTCCATTTTCGCAGTCACACAGAAAACAATATAAGGAATAAGGGACCTAAGTCAACAAGCCTGTGCTCTGGTAAAATACTTCCTTTTCATTTGGGAATCAAATAGGCATGCAAAAAAGCACATTACTGGCATACGCTCACATAAATCCCTCGATTGCAAGACTATAAATATATTAATTAAATATGTTTGATTATTTATGCTCTGCCTCCTTAAAAAATATTTGAGGCAATTATATGAAAATATAATGGTAATACTTAAATGTAATATTGTATCTTATATTGAAATGTGAAAATATTAAAATATATTCATAGTCATATGCGTATTCTGAGATACTATTTGTACATTTAATGTATTATCCACGTGGCACTTTCTCTGTACCTCTGAGGCTTGACATCACTATAAGTTTCTGTAATTTGAGGATGCATTTTTTACTAATTATCTTAGTGATCATTACTTTACGTCGAGCAACACCAGGATTCTGTCTCTTCCTTTTTCTTATCCTTCCTGTTAATGCCCGTGGGGAGAGCATGTCAATGTATGATAGACCCACACCTTCCCCTTACTGGGGCTGTTTTATGACTTTCTAGATTATCAACATTTTGTTGACTTGGCAAAGGCACCTTATTCATCACTCACTGGTATTCATTATTATTTGGCTTTTCAACTACTGATTTTGAGGAAGACTTCTAATTCTTTTTCTCCTTAGTTACTTTTCCATTCATTTCTCAAAGTAGAGAATTTACAGTTCATAATATTGTTTTGCTAATTTGCTTTTCATTTCTTCATTTCATTGTCTACATGACTTATGCCAAATTCTTGTAAATTCGAACACTATAGCCCTATGAGATTAACAGATACAAACTACTATACGTAAAATAGATAAGCAACAAGGATTTACTGTATAACACAGGGAAACATATTCAGTGTCTTGTGATAAAATAATCTGAAAAAACATATCTATATTTAACGGAATCACTTTGCTGTACAACCGAAATTAACACAGTATTGTAAATCAAGTATACTTCAATTAAAAAAATAAAGCCAAACACTATAGCCCTAGTCAAAATTAGAGGCATATTTGTATTCAGCCTTTAAATACTTCAATTAAAACTGAATGATTTCTACTAAATGAAGTACAATAAAACCTCCTGCTACTTTACAAGCCCTCATTTTAAAAATACATATAAAAAAGGTAATGTTTGGTTAACGTTAATTATGTTTTCAGGATAATTAATCTGAAAGGCATTGCTGGTAATCTTACTTCTTGTTCCAGACTATCTCCTGTGTTACATGCAATGAACAAGGGCCATGAAGCTAAGCCACTCTGACTCAGTGATGCTGCACTAGGGTGTGACAGGCCTCAGTAACTAACTCTCTCAGGACTGAATGTTTCCTTTGGTAAACTTTCTCATCCTAATTGCATTACAATCTGATAGGATCTTTAAAATCAGTTTCTCACTTTGATGTTTATACCTGAATAAAACATTTTTAAGTTATATTATGAGCCTGGTACCCTATTTTAAATCTGCATACAACTGTCCCCGGATACTCTGATTATCCCACATACTGACTATGGAAAAATTTTCACACTTATCTATTCAAGTTGGTAAACAGGAGCATATGGACAAGGTTAGAGTACTGGCAAGTGTTCCAGGGTTATCATTCCTGGTGTTCTCCCCTGCCAGTGTGAGAGTGTGTGTGTGTGTGTGTGCGTGCGTGCGTACTGCCAGAGAAAACCTAATTGCCTGATCTTCTCTCATAACAGCAGAATCCTAAGTGGAATAGTAGAGGTAACATTTATTTTTTAAAACAACTTTCTCAACAGAAGTGTTGTGTTTCAGAAGAATGTCTTAAATGTGCCTCTTATTCTTACTGGGGGCTGGTATGAGGTAACATGGCTACAGCACTTGGTAATTAGATTAGATACAAATGTTTAAGTAAAACTTCGTATCTGCCACTTCTGCCAAGGCTGCAGTACTATGCACTATGCAAGTGAATTCTTCAGCGTTCTTAGCCATAAAGAAGATCATTTTTGGTCAGTAAACCAGAAAATATAATGGCCTGACCTGGTTTAGCTACAGCCCTGCTGAGCCATATGAGTATGCTGTCTAACCTCTTACATTCCGGGAAGCAGCATTGTCATGACTACTGTTAACAGTTCCACGGCCCTAACACATGACTGATGAGGATGTATCTCAATGACCTTGTATTTAAATCCTGCACCCGCCTTTTTTTTTTAATAAGCAGGGACCGAGTAGGACCTCTGAGATTTGAGGCACATGAATCTTCTTTTGACCTCCATTCCCACATCTGCTGCAGATAACAGGGAGCTTCGCAGTTCTACCAGCTCAGAGCATCATGGCCTCTCCCGAGGCCTCCACCTTCCAAGCAACAATGAAGTGGGAACCCCAGAACTCTGGCTCCTCTTTGTTAGGCCCCCAGCTCTCCTTCCTGTCACATCACTCACAGCCGTGCCACCACAAACTGCCTGAGAACAAGGGGACTAGCCTCACCCTGCCCTCTGTTCCTCACTTGGTGTGTCACCAAAGCAAGCCCTGGTCATCTGGTTCACTCTACTTCTCTCTAGTGAACCTCATCCATCACTACTCTCCAACTCCGAAACTCTTCCAATGGGCCCTCTGGAACTCATGGTCAATTATTAGCAAAACACCCTGTACCCTCACCTTCACCTCCTACCATTCTCTCCCCTCCCTGCTCGTCCCTGGAGACACTACGTCCCCTGCAGTCCTCGTAAGCTGTAATGTGAGTTCCCTTTGGCCCTACCTACTTTGTATCACTAGCTTCTAATTGAGCTGACATGTTTTGAAAAATACTGTAAAATTGTATTTTGGGCACTTTCCCACCCACGATTTCCTTATCCCCATAATTCCCATTCTAAACTTTCACATTCTAGATGTCTAGAGTTTCCAGATGTCTAGAGTTTCATTTTCTTCATCATCCTCACCAAGGTACGCCACCAGGCTTATCTTCCTTAACCCAGATTTGATATTTTTCAATCACCCCTCTCCTTCACAATAAATACCCTGAATTACAGGAAGAGATTTTTCGATACAGCACTCTTCCTCTCCTTTGAACACCTGCAAAAATTTAAGAAGCAAGGAGGTTCACTCTGTCAGCCAACCAGGACCCATTTCAAGGACTCTTCCTTCCACAAGCAGTTCTTATTTCTCTATGCTATCATTAGTGAGCCTTAAGGTACGGTACTCTTAGAATGTGGATGACTTATCTGATCTCTACTACATATTAGGATGAGATGAAATGTTTGAGTTTGAATTGATGATTGGATTAGTTATGATTCTAATCTATAAACTCCTATAAACCCCTCTCCTTACACAATTAAAAGGGAGATTGCTTTCAGCAAAAATGTTCCCAGAGCTTCACTCCTTTACTACAAATGTCCTCTGTATTAATTTCCGATGATTGCTGTAACAAATTACCACAAACTTAGTGGCTTAAAATAACATATATTTATTTTCTTATAACTCTGGAGGCCAGAAATCTGAAATTAGTTTCACTGGCCAAGATCAAAGTGTTGGCAGGGCCATGCTCCCTGCAGAGACTAAAGGATAATGCGTTTTTTGCCTCTTCCAGCTTCTGGTGGCTCCTGGCATTCCCTGGCTTGTGGCCATACCACTCTGATCTCTGCATCCAAGGTCACATTGCCTTTTTCTCTGTGTGTTTGTAAAAGCTCCTTCTATCTTCCTTTTATAAGGACACAGTGATGGAATTTAGGGTCCACCTGGATAATTAAGGATAACCTTCCCATCTCAAGATCCTTAATTTAATAATACCCTCAAAGTCTCTTTTATTGCCATATAAGGTAAGGATCACAGATCCCAGGTAGCAGGATGTGCATATCTTTCGGGAAGCCATCATTCAGACTCGTATACCCCACAATCTTTTACACAAATGCCAAGAACTATGTGTAAATGCTATAACTTAAGTGAAAAGAACAATTAACTTATTAAGTCATCAACAACTTTTGCCATCGTTAAATTTATTTCAAATTTTGGATTTCTAAGTCTTTATGAATCATCTTACCCACTCTTTATTTTGCCTATAACTGAAATTATAATTCATAAATGAGTAAAGAGGAAATGTATAAAACTCTGGAACTTTCAAATATACATTTGTTGGTTTTCTATTTTGCATGTATGTCTTCTTTTTCATAAGCATCAGAGTATAATTCTAAAAGTTCAATGAAAATGGACAAATACTATTACTCTATTTCAACTCTACAGTCCTGTGTGAAAAAATAATTTGCACAGTATTTTCAATTCCATTATTACAGTTTTCGCCAGAAGAATGAGGTGTCAGATTTTTATCGTCTGATATGTATTGGGAATTAGAATTGCATGCACCACCACCCTGACCTTTATCCATACTCTGCATTTTGATTGGCTAAGCTTTCTACTTCTTCCTATTTGTAGCTTTACTAAACTAAGAGGAACAGGTGAACTGTCCAACCAGTAGACACGCAGAACAGCAGAAGGTCAAGCTGAAAGGAAACAACCAGATTGCACATCGGGTGTGTGACATGCCAACGCCAGGACCTCGTGCTCAGCAAAACTTTAACCTACAACATAAAACAGCATAACTGAATCCACTCTCTAAAAATGAATAAAAGACAGGTGGCAAGTTTAACCCATTCTACATAACGTTGCAATTCCCTGGCCTTCCATGAAAACATCCTTGAAAGATTACTTGAGGTCACGAAGTCAGTTTTCATTATCACTAAAGTGATGCATACATTTGTATCTTAAGCCCTGTGTAAGGAAAACTGTTTCAGATCTGTCTTCTTTCTTGGGTGATACAAAATCACAGATTCATTATGACTTTCTCCAGCTCTTTCCTAACAGACCTTGTGCAGATGTACTCTTGGCGAAACTACAGTTCATGACTAGTAAAGACTAACAATTTTACTCCAAAGACCTGTATCACCATCAAACTTTCCTTCACACTTTTTTTCGAACCCAGTATTTCACTTGCTAGCACACATCCACCTAGACTAACCCAGATCCGTTGCTTTAAGTTACATCAGTATTCTTAGTATATTTGTAATTAGAACAAGAGTGCCAAAAATTACCACCTAAATTTAGAATACACTATCTTTTGGAAACTGGACACTAATGACATATTTAAAAATAAATCTAAATTCCCCCTGGATTTTGAAATACAGCAATTAAGATTATCCTCTTACATGTATATTTAAACAAATAAAAAAATCTTATATCCAGCAAATTTGTAAATAAATGTTGTTTCAAATGCAATTTTAAAAGATTGCATTACACAAACCAATAAGAAAATAGTAAAGATTCTTCACAATTTCTTCTATACCTTGATTCAGTATGCCTGAAAACTTTGTTCATGGGAAGGTAGTTAAGTGTAAACTAATTATATACTTAAATTTTCCAAAGCCTTCCAGAAACATACACCTTTGAAGAGCATTCCTACTGTCTTTAAAAATAGGTACATAGTAAAAATATTAAAGCATAAACATATTTTTGTCTGGCCAAGGGAAACTAATAAGGTTTAAATTTTACCATCCTAGTATAATAGAGCTTACCAGAGACAACCCCTTATTTTTAAGGGTAAAGAAACTGAGCCTCAGAGACTAGTCACACAGATAAATTTCTTCCATCAATTCAAAAGACAACTAGGGTATATCAGCAAAATAAAATACAGTCTAAAAGATTTTTTTTAATTTTTAGAATGTAACAATGCTTCTTATTATTATTTACTTTTCACCTAAGTAACTTTATATTTGTATTACATCATGCTAAATTTTATCAGCATTTTGGGTCAAAACACAATATATTCTCTACTATATAGCATATCATGTATCTAGTCTAGTATGATATATATAGCGTATCATATGTCTCTAGAGAGAGACGGACATAGCTGGAGTTAGCTGGAGGGTGATGAGAAAATGAACAAAGATCTCTGTGTTTTTAAAAGCGTCATATGATTTTAAATCTGTTTATTTAAAATCTAGTGGGAAGAATCCACTACAGAAGTAGAGGTTGAAAAGCAAAAGAAAAAGGATAACTAGACTGGAAATTTCTTGAGAGTGTGGAAGGGTATATAATTAAAGCACATTCGAAGGATCTGGCCACAAACTGAGGGATCAAGGAGGATAGTGTGGATTTGTATCCAAGTTTAGGAAGCTGGCAGTTCTACTGAAATCATGGGTAACAAAACAGAAGTAAAAGAGGAACATAAGTGAAGGACATTGCTGACAAAATGGAAGAAAGTAGAAGAGTCGATGGAAAGAACTTTTTTTTTTTTTTTTTTTTTTTT